>NW_027362761.1:1227865752-1228208252 GCF_046119375.1 Phyllobates terribilis | reverse complement strand
ACACCCCCTTCGGGCAGGGGAAGGCAGTCGGGGAAATCGGCTTCCGGCTCCGCGCCTCCTCGGTTCAGCCATCGCTCACTTAATGATCCTTCCGCAGGTTCACCTACGGAAACCTTGTTACGACTTTTACTTCCTCTAGATAATCAAGTTCGATCGTCTTCTCGGCTCTCTGCCAGGGTCTTGGTGGACCCCGGCGGCGCCGATCCAAGGACCTCACTAAACCATCCAATCGGTAGTAGCGACGGGCGGTGTGTACAAAGGGCAATGACTTAATCAACGCAAGCTTATTACCCGCACTTACTGGGAATTCCTCGTTCAAGGTGAAGAATTGCAATCCCCGATCCCCATCACGAACGGGGTTCAGCGGGTTACCCGTACCTGTCGGCGAAGGGTAGACACACGCTGGTCCGTTCAGTGTAGCGCGCGTGCAGCCCGGGACATCTAAGGGCATCACAGACCTTTTATTGCTCGGTCTCGCGTGGCTGAGCGCCACTTGTCCCTCTAAGAAGCTGGACGCGGACCACGGGGGGTCACGTAGCTAGTTAGCATGCCGGAGTCTCATTCGTTATCGGAATTAACCAGACAAATCGCTCCACCAACTAAGAACGGCCACCCACCACCACCCACAGAATCGAGAAAGAGCTTTCAATCTGTCAATCCTTTCTGTGTCCGGGCCGGGTGAAGTTTCCCGTGTTGAGTCAAATTAAGCCGCAGGCTCCACTCCTGGTGGTGCCCTTCCGTCAATTCCTTTAAGTTTCAGCTTTGCAACCATACTCCCCCTGGAACCCAAAGACTTTGGTTTCCTGGACGCTGCTCGGCGGGTCATGGGAATAACGCCGCCAGATCGCCAGTTGGCATCATTTATGGTCGGAACTACGACGGTATCTAATCGTCTTCGAACCTCCGACTTTCGTTCTTGATTAATGAAAACATTCTTGGCAAATGCTTTCGCTTTGGTTCGTCTTGCGCCTGTCCAAGAATTTCACCTCTAGCGGCGCAATACGGATGCCCCTGGCCGTCCCTCTTAATCATGGCCCCAGTTCTGACAACCAACAAAATAGATCCGGAGTCCTATTCCATTATTCCTAACTGGAGTATTCAGGCATGGCTGCCTGCTTTGAACACTCCAATTTTTTCAAAGTAAACGCTTCGGGCCCCCGGGACACTCGGTCAAGAGCATCGGGGAGGCGCCCCAAAGCAAAGGTGCTGTGACTGGTGGTAGCACACCTTGCGGCGGACCGCCAGCTCGATCCCAAGATCCAACTACGAGCTTTTTAACTGCAGCAGCTTTAGTGTACGCTACTGGAGCTGGAATTACTGCGGCTGCTGGCACCAGACTTGCCCTCCAATAGATCCTCGTTAAAGAATTTAAAGTGTACTCATTCCAATTACAGAGCCTCGAAAGAGTCCTGTATTGTTATTTTTCATCACTACCTCATCGGGTCGGGAGTGGGTAATTTGTGCGCCTGCTGCCTTCCTTGGATGTGGTAGCCGTTTCTCAGGCTCCCTCTCCGGAATCGAACCCTGATTCTCCATTACCCGTGGTCACCATGGTAGGCACAGAAAGTACCATCGAAAGTTGATAGGGCAGACACCCGAATGGATTGTCGCCGTCGTGGGGACGTGCGATCGGCCCGAGGTTATCCAGAGACGCAACGCTTATGGGGAGAGCGCGGCATGGGGGAAGCCGCGGAGAACCATGCCGACGACGCGCCCGGGACTCCGGATTGGTTTTGGTCTGATAAATGCACGCATCCCTGGTGGTCAGCGCTCGTTTGCACGTATTAGCTCTAGAATTACCACAGTTGTACGAGTCAACGGTTTGGAGCGATCAAAAGAACCATAACTGATTTAATGAGCCATTCGAAGTTTCACTGTACCGTCCGTGTGTACTTACACATGCATGGCTTAATCTTTGAGACAAGCATATGCTACTGGCAGGATCAACCAGGTAGCCCCCCAACACGACTGGACTGCGTCGAGGTTCGGGAGAGGAGAGGCCTGCGGGAAGAGAGGGCAGAAGAGCCTCGCGGAGGCAGGGTGCCCGGACGGAACGGATAAAGGCAAGGCGTGCGGCGTCCGGAGAGGATGCGGGATGGCATGGGGCTTCCCTGGGGGGGGGGCGGGGAACGGAGCCCTCGCAGCACTAGGGGACCTGTGCAGGAGGAGCGGCTCGCTGTGCGGTGCATGGTCCCGAAGCGGCAGGCGTCTGGAAAACACCCTTTGCACGGGGCGGGCGAGGTGACTGGTCTCCGGAGGATGCCACGTCCGACCCCGTCTCACCAACCACACCCAAGACGACACACAGGATCGCTCGGGGAGATGGCGTGTGGGGGGGGGCCTATGCGGCGCCACCGTCTGGCTTAGACCTGCCTCCGACGTGGGGGGTCCTCGACCCACCGGCGGACAGGCATGAGGATTGGGAGAGGGGGGCTGGCCGTCGGGGTCCGCCGCGGCTCCGGCACTAACCCGGCGACGCGGAGGTCGCGTGGGTGGTTATCGGCCTGGCTGTGTCGGCGTCGCCCTCCAGCGTAGTCCCTCTTCCCGCTCGCGCCCGTAACCTCAGAGGGATGCCCGAGAGGCTTTTCTTCCCAAGGTTGCTCCCCGCCCGGGGTGGGAGCGCGGGGAACCCAAGGCCGGCCTTTCCCCGTACTCCCTACCACTTGGCCCTCGTTCCTTCTCCCGTTCTCCTTCTAACCCCTTGGCTCTGGGGTTTCTGCTCTCCCTCTCTCACTCTCCCTCCTTCTCCCTGCCGAGCCGCCTCGGAAGACGACGGTCAAGGGGGAAGGTGACGGTCGGGCTGGGGCACACCGCACGGTGAGAACCCCCTTCGCCTGCCTCCACACCTCTGTCGTCCTCCCCACTGACGTAGGGGCTCGGGAAAAGACTGGAAAGTGCGAAGCTCGGCAGTGGCGCGGAGACGCCACCCACCGCCACCACTGTTGCCACCGCCGAGGAGGCCACCCTTTCAGACACGAGGGGTGGCGCGGGCCTCCGCTGCCCGGGTACGCATCTGGAAGAAAAGTGCCGCCCTCGGAGAAGATCGTTGTGCTTCCACACACAGGGAGCGATTCGGACGACGGGCCCCCACGCCTGGGTGGGTGGGCGCCCCGCCGTTCGCCTGGGCGGGTCGTCAGGCCGCTGCCTTCGCTCGGGTCAAACTCCCCACGGCTCGGCCACCTCCGCGGACGGGAGGCGAGGCCGGCGTGTGCGCCCAAAGATAGGTGTCGAAAGCCCGGGGGTAGAGGAGGAAGGGGACCGCTCACCTTAAGCCGGCGCAGGCTCCAAAGCATGGGCCGAGCGAGCGGCGCCACCTCCCCACCTGGGAGCGCTGCACCAAATCGATCGGAGGAAGAGCAGGGGTGCGTGTAGGTATTTGCCCACGTACGGAGGCTGCAAACCCCTGTCGTCGGGAGATACGTGCCCACGAGTCATGGAAGCGCGACTCGGGTACAGGCGCCCTTGCACGGTGAGAACCCCCTTCACCTGCCTCCACACCTGTCGTCCTCCCCACTGACGTAGGGGCTCAGGAAAAGACTGGAAAGCCTGAAGCTCGGCAGTGGTGCGGAGACGCCACCCACCGCCGCCGCTGTCGCCACCACCGCGGAGGCCGCCCTTTCGGACACGAGGGGCAGCGCGGGCCTCCGCTGGCCCAGTACGCATCTGGAAGAAAAGGGCCGCCTTGGAGAAGATCGTTGTGCTTCCACGCACAGGGAGCAATTCGGATGACAGGCCCCCATGCCTGGGTGGGTGGGCGCCCCACCGTTCGCCCGTGCGGGTCGTCGGACCGCTGCCTTCGCTCGGGTCGGGTCAAACTCCCCACGGCTCGGCCACCTCCGCGGACTGGAGGCGAGGCCGGCGTGCGTGCCCAAAGATAGGTGTCGAAAGTCCGGGGGTAGAGGAGGAAGGGGACCGCTCAACTTAAGCCGGCGTGGGCTCCAAAGCCCGGGCCGAGCGACCGGCGCCACCTCCCCACCCGGGAGCGCTGCGCCAGATCGATCGGAGGAAGAGCAGGGGTGCGTGTAGGGATTTGCCCACATACGGAGGCTGCAAAACTCCTATCGTCGGGAGATACGTGCCCACGAGTCCTGGAAGCGCGACTCGGGTACCGGCGCCCTTGCACGGTGAGAACCCCTTTCGCCTGCCTCCACACCTCTGTCGTCCTCCCCACTGACGTAGGGGCTCGGGAAAAGACTGGAAAGTGCGAAGCTCGGCTGTGGCGCGGAGACGCCACCCACCGCCGCCACTGTCGCCACCACCGACAGGGGTGCGTGGAGGGACTTGCCCAAGTACGGAGGCCGCAAACCCCTGTCATCGGGAGATCATAGAATCATAGAATGGTAGAGTTGGAAGGGACCTCCTGGGTCATCTGGTCCAACCCCCTGCTCAAAGCAGGATTCACTAAATCATCTCAGACAGATGTCTGTCCAGCCTCTGTTTGAAGACGTCCATTGAAGGGGAACTCACCACCTCTCGTGGCAGCCTGTTCCACTCATTAATCACCCTGTCAAAAAGTTTTTTCTAATATCTAATCTGTGTCTCCTCCCATTTAGTTTCATTCCATTGCTTCTAGTCTTTCCTTGTGCAAATGAGAATAAAGATGATCCTTCTACAATGTGACAGCCCTTGACATATTTGTAGACAGCTATTAAGTCTCCTCTCAGTCTTCTTTTTTGCAAGCTAAACATTCCCAAATCCTGCAACCGTTCCTCATAGGACATGGTTTGAACACCAGTCACCATTCTGGTCGCTCTTCTCTGAACTTGCTCCAGTTTGTCTATGTCTTTTTTAAAATGTGGTGCCCAAAACTGTACACAGTATTCCAGATGAGGTCTGACCAAAGAGGAGTAAAGACCGATAATGACTTCACGTGATCTAGACTGTATGCTTCTGTTAATACATCCCAGAATTGTATTTGCCTTTTTTGCTGCTGCATCACACTGTTGACTCATGTTCAGTCTATGATCTATTAGTATACCTAAGTCTTTTTCACATGTACTGTTGCTTAGCTCTATTCCTCCCATTCTGTATATGCTTTTTTCATTTTTATTGCCCAGATGTAGTACTTTGCATTTTTCCCTGTTAAAAACCATTCTGTTGGTTGCTGCCCACTGCTCCAGTTTATTTAGGTCTTTTTGAATCCTCTCTCTCTCTTCTCTAGTATTAGCTATCCCTCCTAGCTTTGTGTCATCAGCAAATTTAATCAGTTTACCCTCAATTCCTTCATCTAAATCATTGATAAAGATGTTGAACAATACAGGTCCCAGGACGGAGCCCTGTGGTACCCCACTTGAGACATTCATCCAGCTGGATGTGAAGCCATTTACAACCACCCTTTGAGTCCGATCACTAAGCCAGTTATGAATCCACCTAACAGTTGCCTGGTCCATTGCATACTTGGTCATTTTTTCAATAAGGATGGTGTGAGATACTTTGTCAAATGCTTTGCTGAAGTCAAGATATACTATATCTACAGCATTTCCCTGATCCACCCAGTCAGTGATTCTGTCATAGAAGGAAATTAAGTTAGTCTGACATGACTTGTTAGTTACAAACCCATGCTGACTCTGGTTAATCACTTCATTCTTATCCAGGTACTTACATACATGTTGTTTAATAATTTGTTCAAAGATCTTTCCTGGTATAGAAGTCAGACTCACCGGCCTATAGTTCCCTGGGTCCACCTTCTTCCCCTTTTTGAAGATAGGAACAACATTTGCTCTTCTCCAGTCTTCTGGGACTTCTCCTGTTCTCCAAGAATTTTCAAAGATTATGGAGAGTGGTTCTAAAATTTCTTCTACGATCTCCTTCAGTACTCTGGGGTGTAATTCATCTGGACCTGGAGACTTGAACTCATTTATGTTAGCTAAATATTCCCTCACAATCTTTCTGTTTACAGATAACTTGGATTCCTCTATTCCTTTAAAAGGACAGTGAAGATCAGTTGATGTTACATTTTCTTTCTGAGAGAAAACAGATGCAAAATAGGAATTAAAAAGTTCGGCCTTCTCAACATCCTCTCTTACCATTTCTCCATTTTCATCCTGTAAAAATATTATAGCATTTTTGACTTTTCTTTTACTTTTGACATACCCCCAAAATCCTTTTTTATTGCTTTTGACATCTCTTGCAAGCCTTAATTCATTGTCAGCTTTAGATAACCTGATACGTGCCCTGCAGGATCTGCAGACTGCATTATAATCTTCTTTAGATATGCCTCCCTCTTTCCATTTAATAAACATTTCTTTCTTTCTTTTTAGCATGTGTTTAAGTTCTGTGTTCATCCATCCTGGTTTCCTTAAATGCTTCCCATTCTTCCTACTTTTCAGGATTGTTAACGATTGTGCTTTGAGAATCTCATTTTTAAAAATTTCCCATCCTTCCTGGACATTTTTGTCCTTAAGGACATCCAGCCATTGGATCCCTCCTATTCTCTTTCTGAGTCCTGGAAGCGCAACTAGGGTACAGGAGCCCTTGCAGAGGGGGTACTGGATGTGGAAGAGCACTGGGGTCGTAGTTACAAAGGCATCTGCCCTCATGGATCCTCTCCCCGGCCTAAAACTCCAGATTTTAGCCTTGACGGCACCCCCATGTGGAGAACCAGGGCCCGCGGGGAGGTCTGGCCAGGCTCACGTCAACCCAGGGACACCTCTCTGACTTGGGACGGGCGACTGTTAAAAGTCCCCCCACGCAGCTGCGGAAGCCTGGGCTCAGCAGAGGTGTGGACCTCCAGCCAAACAGGGACTCATAGCCAAAACGTGTACCCGAGGCTACGGAGGTGAAAACCAGCTTAAATGAGTCTAAATACGTCGGGGTCGAAAGGTACCGCTCTCTCATATATTCTGCCGGTGGTGTGCAAAACTGAGTATTTGCATGGAGTGGCACCCTATACCCTCTACAGGGACACTTGCAAACAAGTGTCCGATCGCTTGGTAGTGTCACCTGGATTCGGCTCACAAGAATTTCCTCATTCTAGTTCTTTTTCACTTTCTTTGGCGACATCTAGTGGGCAGACTGCATTACTGTAACCGGGGACAGTTTTTCAACTTTTTTTCAATTTTACCCCACGTGGGATATATATTGCACCCACACATTTGGAACTCTCCTGGGGTACCCTCACACATATTATTCCCTCATTTACCGGATATTTTCACAAAAAAGTGAAATTTTCAAAAAGTCAGAAAATTGGCTGAAAACGACTAAGTGTGAAGGACTCTTTGAACAAATCGTTCTGGAACCGAAATCGGATACTCTCACTGACATTTCCTACCTCTCTGGAAGTTTGCAGCACACAGATATTTCCCATAAGCTAACCTCGCAAACCAAATGTCTGAAAATGAGGTTCCTCTCATATAGCGCAATAGAACAAACGTATATGAGATTAGGGTTAGGGTTAGGGGTTAGGGGTTAGGGTTGGGGTTAGGGGTTAGGGTTAGAGTTAGGGTTAGGAGTTAGGGTTAGGGTTAGAGTTAGGGTTAGGGTTAGGGGTTAGGGTTAGGGTTAGGTTTTTCCCGTCAATGCTGCTGATGCTTTTCAACCGTGCAGGTGGCTACCTTATGGGTGTCTCAACCCCTGAGATGCCGTATAGAAGATAAGGACGAATATATCCAGGTTTGAATATTTCCAGCAGCACTACAGGTGATTTGCACCCGTGCGAGCGACTCATCACCTGTTACGCGAGAGCAGTGATTAGCCCCTAGAGCGGAAACTAATCAGCCGAGCGGCTGATGCAGCCTGGATGTGTGCGGCAGAAAGACAGATCACCTCCGCTGCAGATGCAAGGACTTTAAAGCTCCATTTGACTGCGGGAAACGTGTTGCTATGAAGCGGTAAGTAGAAGTTATTCGTTGCCCACATATAGGAGAATGTAACCGCCACACCAGGCTGCGGCGGACCCCTGTGGTTGTCATGTGTCGCTCGCTATGAGCGCCATCTAGTGGTCAGCTCTCATAGCACATGAGCATTTCTCCTGCATACAGGTGATCTGCTCATCGCCTGTATGCAGTAGAAACGATCAGACAACTGCAGCTTCTAGTCTCCTATGGATAATATTGAAGAATGCAGAAAGTGTAAAAAAAAAAAAATGTAAAAATAGAAAAAAAAAAATATATATATAAAACTTTAAATCACCCCCCTTTCGCCCCATTAAAAAAAAACAAATAAAACCCACATAGACATATTTGGTATTGCCGCGTTCAGAATCGTCCGATCTATCAACATAAAAAAAGAATTAATCTGATCGGTAAACGGCGTAACGAGAAACAAATTCTAAACGCCAGAATTAAGTTTTTTGGTCGTCGTAACATTGCAATAAAATGCAACTAGAGGCGATCAAAACATCCAATCTACCCCAAAATTGTATGAATAAAAACATCATCTCGCTGTTCAAAAAATAAGCCCTCATGTGGCCCCAGATCCCGAAAAATGGAGAAGCTACGGGTCTCAGAAAATTGCACTATTTTGTTTTTTTTTTAGCAAACTTTGGATTTTTTTTTCACCACTTAAATAAAAAAGGGCCTATACATGTTTGGTGTCTACGAACTCGTAATGACCTGGAAAATAATAATGGCAGCTCAGGTTTAGCATTCAGTGAACGTGGAAAAAAAACAAAAAAAAAACAACCGTGGAATTGTAGTTTTGTGGCAATTTCTCCGAACTTGGATTTTTTTTCCCGTTTTCCAGTACAGGATATGGTAAAATCAGTGAAGGCGTTTAAAAGTACAACTTATCCCGCAAAAAATAAGCCCTCACATGGCCATATTGACAGAAAAATAAAAAGGCTATGGCTCGGGGAAGAGGACGCCCCCAGGACCGTGTTACATCGATGGGAGGAATTTTGTGCCTTTTTTTTGAAAGTGTCAAATGAATGGAATTTCCATCTCCTTGATCGAGTTTGAGAGTGCAGTCCCCGGGCGCCATCTGCTGGTCGTTTGCCGCATGTCTGCTCCAAAACACCTGTGGTCCTGGGGGATTGCTATTCATACATAGTTGACGCGTCTCCAGAGTCCGAAAATGTTGCTGTCATAGAGGCGGTGTATCGTTTGGCCGGGCCCGCCTGGCGGAGGTGGTCCCGTGCTCACCGGGACGACATGGCAGCCCGCAAAAGCGCGGGGCGACGGAGGGGTGAAATTGGTGAAACCGAGATTCAGGCCCTCATGGGAGGCGGGATCCTGGGTTTCGGCTGATCGCGCAAAAGAAATTTCGACATGAGAGTCGCCCCCGTGAGTCCATGTCAATTGCAGCGGTGCTCAGTAAGGATCACCCCAGAGACTGTCTCACTCACAGGGGTGTCATCCCCATGGGTGCATGTCACCTGCAGCGGTGCTCAGTAAGGAACACCCCAGATTCTGTCTCACCCACAGGGGTGTCATCTCCATGGGTGCATGTCACCTGCAGCAGTGCTCAGTAAGGATCGCCCCAGAGGCTGACTCACTCACAGGGGTGTCATCCCTATCGGTGCATGTCACCTGCAGCGGTGCTCAGTAAGGGTCACCCCAGAGGCTGACTCACTAACATAGGTGTCATCCCCATGGGTGCATGTCACCTGCAGCGGTGCTCAGTAAGGGTCACCCCAGAGGCTGACTCACCAACATAGTTGTCATCCCCATGGGTGCTTGTCACCTGCAGCAGTGCTCAGTAAGGATCACCCCAGAGGCTGTCTCACTCACAGGGGTGTCATCCTCATGGGTGCATGTCACCTGCAGCGATGCTCAGTAAGGATCACACCAGAGGCTGACTCACTCACAGAGGTGTCATCCCCATGTGTGCATGTCACCTGCAGCGGTGCTCATTAAGGATCACCCCAGAGGCTGACTCACTCACAGAGGTGTCATCCCCATGGGTGCATGTCAACTGCAGCAGTGCTCAGTAAGGATCACCCCAGAGGCTGACTCATCTACAGAGGTGTCATCCCCATGGGTGCATGTCACCTGCTGCGATGCTCAGTAAGGATCACCCCAAAGGCTGACTCACTCACAGGGGTGTCATCTCCATGGGTGCATGTCACCTGCAGCGGTGCTCAGTAAGGATCACTCCAGAGGCTGACTCACTCACAGGGGTGTCATCCCCATGGGTGCATGTCACCTGCAGCGGTGCTCAGTAAGGATCACCCCAGAGGCTGTCTTACTCACAGAGGTGTCATCCCCATGTGTGCATGTCACCTGCAGCGGTGCTCATTAAGGATCACCCCAGAGGCTGACTCACTCACAGAGGGGTCATCCCCATGGGTGCATGTCACCTGCAGCAGTGCTCAGTAAGGATCACCCCAGAGGCTGACTCACTCACAGAGGTGTCATCCCCATGGGTGCATGTCACCTGCAGCGGTGCTCAGTATGGATCACCCCAGAGGCTGGCTCACTCACAGAGGTGTCATCCCCATGGGTGCATGTCACCTGCAGCGGTGCTCAGTTTGGATCACCCCAGAGGCTGACTCACTCACAGGGGTGTCATCCCCATGGGTGCATGTCACCTGCAGCGATGCTCAGTAAGGATCACCCCAGAGGCTGTCTCACTCATAGGGGTGTCATCCCCATGGGTGCATGTCACCTGCAGCGGTGCTCAGTAAGGATCACCCCAGAGGCTGACTCACTCACAGAGGTGTCATCCCCATGGGTGCAGGTCACCTGCAGCGGTGCTCAGTAAGGATCACCCCAGAGGCTGACTCACTCACAGAGGTGTCATCTCCATGGGTGCATGTCACCTGCAACGGAGCTCAGTAAGGATAACTACAGAGGCTGACTCACTCACAGAGGTGTCATCCCCATGGGTGCATGTCACCAGCAGCAGTGCTCAGTAAGGATCACCCCAGAGGCTGACTCACGCACAGGGGTGTCATCCCCATGGGAGCATGCCACCTGCAGCGGTGCTCAGTAAGGATCACCCCAGAGGCTGACTCACTCACAGGTGTGTCATACCCGTGGGTGCATGTTACCTGCAGCGGAGCTCAGTAAGGATAACTACAGAGGCTGACTCACCGACAGAGGTGTCATCCCCATGGGTGCATGTCAACTGCAGCGGTGCTCAGTAAGGATCACCCCAGAGGCTGACTGACTCACAGAGGTGTCATCCCCATGGGTGCATGTCACCTGCAGCGATGCTCAGTAAGGATTACCCCAGAGGCTGACTCACTCACAGAGGTGTCATCCCCATGGGTGCATGTCACCTGCAGCGGTGCTCAGTAAGGATCACCCCAGAGGCTAACTCACTCACAAGGGTGTCATCCCCATGGGTGCATGTCATCTGCAGCGGTGCTCTGTAAGGATCACCCCAGAGGCTGTCTCACTCACAGGGGTGTCATCCCCATGGGTGCATGTCACCTGCAGCGGTGCTCAGTAAGGATCTTCCAAGAGGCTGACTCACTCACAGGGGTGTCATCCCCGTGAGTGCATGTCACCTGTAGGGGTGCTCAGTAAGGATCACCCCAGAGGCTGAATCACCCACAGGGGTGTCATCCCCATGGGTGCATGTCACCTGCAGCGGTGCTCAGTAAGGATCACCCCAGAGGCTGACTCACCCACAGGGGTGTCATCCCCATTGGTGCATGTCACCTGCAGGGGTGCTCAGTAAGGATCACCCCAGTGGCTGACTCACCCACAGGGGTGCCATCCCCATGGGTGTATGTCACCTGCAGCGGTGCTCAGTAAGGATCACCCCAGAGGCTGTCTCACCCACATAGGTGTCATCCCCATAGGTTCTTGTCACCTGCAGCGGTGTTCAGTAAGGATCTCCCCAGAAGTTGACTCATTCACAGGGGTGTCATCCCCATGGGTGCATGTCACCTGCAGCGGTGCTCAGTAAGGATCACCCCAGAGGTTCACTCATTCACAGGGGTATCATCCCCATGGGTGCATGTCACCTGCAGCGGTGCTCAGTAAGGGTCACCCCAGAGGCTGACTCACCCACAGGGGTGTCATGCCTATGGGTGCATGTCACGTGCAGGGGTGCTCAGTAAGGATCACCCCAGTGGCTGACTCAGCCACAGGGGTGTCATCCCCACGGGTGCATGTCACCTGCAGCAGTGCTCAGTAAGGATCACCCCAGAGGCTGACTCACCCACAGAGGTGTCATCCCCATGGGTGCATGTCACCTGCAGCGGTGCTCAGTAAGGATCACCCCAGAGGCTGTCTCACCCACAGAGGTGTCATCCCCATGGGTGCATATCACCTGCAGCGGTGCTTAGTAAGGATCACCCCAGAGCCTGACTCACTCACAGGGGTGTCATCCCATGGGTGCATGTCACCTGCAGCGGAGCTCAGTAAGGATCACCCCAGAGGCTGACTCACCCACAGGGGTGTCATCCCCATTGGTGCATGTCACCTGCAGCGGTGCTTAGTAAGGATCACCCCAGAGGCTGACTCACTCACAGGGGTGTCATCCCATGGGTGCATGTCATCTGCAGCGGTGCTCAGTAAGGATCACCCCAGAGGCTGTCTCACTCACAGAGGTGTCATCCCCATGTGTGCATGTCACCTGCAGCGGTGCTCATTAAGGATCACCCCAGAGGCTGACTCACTCACAGAGGTGTCATCCCCATGGGTGCATGTCAACTGCAGCAGTGCTCAGTAAGGATCACCCCAGAGGCTGACTCATCTACAGAGGTGTCATCCCCATGGGTGCATGTCACCTGCTGCGATGCTCAGTAAGGATCACCCCAAAGGCTGACTCACTCACAGGGGTGTCATCTCCATGGGTGCATGTCACCTGCAGCGGTGCTCAGTAAGGATCACTCCAGAGGCTGACTCACTCAAAGGGGTGTCATCCCCATGGGTGCATGTCACCTGCAGCGGTGCTCAGTAAGGATCACCCCAGAGGCTGTCTTACTCACAGAGGTGTCATCCCCATGTGTGCATGTCACCTGCAGCGGTGCTCATTAAGGATCACCCCAGAGGCTGACTCACTCACAGAGGGGTCATCCCCATGGGTGCATGTCACCTGCAGCAGTGCTCAGTAAGGATCACCCCAGAGGCTGACTCACTCACAGAGGTGTCATCCCCATGGGTGCATGTCACCTGCAGCGGTGCTCAGTATGGATCACCCCAGAGGCTGGCTCACTCACAGAGGTGTCATCCCCATGGGTGCATGTCACCTGCAGCGGTGCTCAGTTTGGATCACCCCAGAGGCTGACTCACTCACAGGGGTGTCATCCCCATGGGTGCATGTCACCTGCAGCGATGCTCAGTAAGGATCACCCCAGAGGCTGTCTCACTCATAGGGGTGTCATCCCCATGGGTGCATGTCACCTGCAGCGGTGCTCAGTAAGGATCACCCCAGAGGCTGACTCACTCACAGAGGTGTCATCCCCATGGGTGCAGGTCACCTGCAGCGGTGCTCAGTAAGGATCACCCCAGAGGCTGACTCACTCACAGAGGTGTCATCTCCATGGGTGCATGTCACCTGCAACGGAGCTCAGTAAGGATAACTACAGAGGCTGACTCACTCACAGAGGTGTCATCCCCATGGGTGCATGTCACCAGCAGCAGTGCTCAGTAAGGATCACCCCAGAGGCTGACTCACGCACAGGGGTGTCATCCCCATGGGAGCATGCCACCTGCAGCGGTGCTCAGTAAGGATCACCCCAGAGGCTGACTCACTCACAGGTGTGTCATACCCGTGGGTGCATGTTACCTGCAGCGGAGCTCAGTAAGGATAACTACAGAGGCTGACTCACCGACAGAGGTGTCATCCCCATGGGTGCATGTCAACTGCAGCGGTGCTCAGTAAGGATCACCCCAGAGGCTGACTGACTCACAGAGGTGTCATCCCCATGGGTGCATGTCACCTGCAGCGATGCTCAGTAAGGATTACCCCAGAGGCTGACTCACTCACAGAGGTGTCATCCCCATGGGTGCATGTCACCTGCAGCGGTGCTCAGTAAGGATCACCCCAGAGGCTAACTCACTCACAAGGGTGTCATCCCCATGGGTGCATGTCATCTGCAGCGGTGCTCTGTAAGGATCACCCCAGAGGCTGTCTCACTCACAGGGGTGTCATCCCCATGGGTGCATGTCACCTGCAGCGGTGCTCAGTAAGGATCTTCCAAGAGGCTGACTCACTCACAGGGGTGTCATCCCCATGGGTGCATATCACCTGCAGCGGTGCTCAGTACGGATCACCCGAGAGGCTGACTCACTCACAGGGGTGTCATCCCCATGGGTGCATGTCAACTGCAGCGGTGCTCAGTAAGGATCACTCGAGAGGCTGACTCACTCACAGGGGTGTCATCCCATGGGTGCATGTCTCCTGCAGCGGTGCTCAGTAAGGATCACTCGAGAGGCTGACTCACTCACAGGGGTGTCATCCCATGGGTGCATGTCTCCTGCAGCGGTTCTCAGTAAGGATCACCCCAGAGGCTGACTCACTCACAGGGGTGTCATCTCCATGGGTGCATGTCACCTGCAGCGGTGCTCAGTAAGGATCACCCCAGAGGCTGACTCACCCACAGAGGTGACATCCCCATGGGTGCATGTCACCTGCAGCGGTGCTCAGTAAGGATCACCCCAGAGGCTGACTCACTCACAGAGGTGTCATCCCCATGGGAGCATGTCACCTGCAGCGGTGCTCACTAAGGATCACCCCAGTGGCTGACTCACTCACAGGGGTGTCATCCCCATGGGTGGATATCACCTGCAGCGGTGCTTAGTAAGGATCACCCCAGAGGCTGACTCACTCACAGGGGTGTCATCCCATGGGTGCATGTCACCTGCAGCGAAGCTCAGTAAGGATCACCCCAGAGGCTGTCTCACTCACAGGGGTGTCATCCCCATGGGTGCATGTCTCCTGCAGCGGTGCTCAGTAAGGATCACCCCAGAGTCTGACTGACTCACAGGGGTGTCATCCCCATGGGTGCATGTCACCTGCAGCGGTGCTCAGTAAGGATCACTCGAGAGGCTGACTCACTCACAGGGGTGTCATCCCATGGGTGCATGTCTCCTGCAGCGGGGCTCAGTAAGGATCACCCCAGAGGCTGACTCACTCACAGGGGTGTCATCCCCATGGGTGCATGTCACCTGCAGCGGTGCTCAGTAAGGATCACTCGAGAGGCTGACTCACTCACAGGGGTGTCATCCCATGGGTGCATGTCTCCTGCAGCGGTGCTCAGTAAGGATCACCCCAGAGGCTGACTCACCCACAGGGGTGTCATACCCATGGGTGCATGTCACCTGCAGCGGTGCTCAGTAAGGATCACCCCAGAGGCTGACTCACCCACAGAGGTGACATCCCCATGGGTGCATGTCACCTGCAGCGGTGCTCAGTAAGGATCACCCCAGAGGCTGACTCACTCACAGGGGTGTCATCCCCATCGGTGCATGTCACCTGCAGCGATGCTCAGTAAGGATCACCCCAGAGGCTGACTCACCCACAGGGGTGTCATCCCCATGGGTACATGTCCCCTGCAGCGGTGCTCAGTATGGATGACCCCGAAGCTGACTCACTCACAGCGGTGTCATCCCCATGGGTGCATGTCACCTGCAGCGGTGTTCAGTAAGGATCACCCCAGAGGCTGACTCACTCACAGGGGTGTCATCACCATGGGTGCATGTCACCTGCAGCAGTGCTCAGTAAGGATCACCCCAGAGGCTGACTCACTCACAGGGGTGTCATCCCCATGGGTACATGTCACCTGCAGCGGTGCTCACTATGGATCACCCCAGATGCTGTCTCACTCACAGGGTTGTCATCCCCATGGGTGCATGTCACCTGCAGCGGTGCTCAGTAAGGATCACCCCAGAGGCTGTCTCACTCACATGGGTGTCATCCCCATGGGTGCATGTCACCTGAAGCGGTGTTCAGTAAGGATCACCCCAGAGGCTGACTCACCACATAGGTGTCATCCGCATGGGTGCATGTCACCTGCAGCGGTGCTCAGTAAGGATCACCCCAGAGGCTGTCTCACTCACAGAGGTGTCATCCCCATGGGTTCATGTCACCTGCAGCGGTGCTGAGTAAGGATCGCCCCAAAGGCTGACTCACTCACAGAGGTGTCATCCCCATGGGTGCATGTCACATGCAGATTTGCTCAGTAAGGATGACCCCAGAGGCTGACTCACCCACAGAGGTGTCATCCCCATGGGTTCATGTCACTTGCAGCGGTGCTCAGTAAGGATCACCTCAAAGGCTGACTCACTCACAGTGGTGTCATCCCCATGGGTGCATGTCACCTGCAGCTTTGCTCAGTAAGGATCACCCCAGAGGCTGACTCACTCACAGGGGTGTCATTCCCATGGGTGCATGTCACCTGCAACGGCAGTGCTCAGTAAGGATCACCCCAGAGGCTGACTCACTCACAGGGGTGTCATCCCCATGGGTGCATGTCACCTGCAGCGGTGCTCAGTAAGGATCACCACAGAGGCTGACTCACTCACAGGGGTGTCATCCCCGTGGGTGCATGTCACCTGCAGCGGTGGTCAGTTAGGATCACCCCAGATACTGACTCACCCACAGAGGTGTCATCCCCATGGGTGCATGTCACCTGCAGCGGCGGTGGTCAGTAAGGATCACCCCAGAGGCTGACTCACTCACAGGGGTGTCATCCCTATGGGTGCATGTCACCTACAGCGGTGCTCAGTATGGATCACCCCAGAGGTTGACTCACTCACAGGGGTGTCATCCCCATGGGTGCATGTCACCGGCAGCGGTGCTCAGTTAGGATCACGCCAGAGACTGACTCACCCAGAGAGGTGTCATCCCCAAGGTTGCATGTCACCTGCAGCGGCGGTGCTCAGTAAGGATCACCCCAGAGGCTGACTCTCTCACAGGGGTGTCATCCCCATGGGTGCATGTCACCTGCAGCGGTGCTCAGTAACGATCGCTCGAGAGGCTGACTCACTCACAGGGGTGTCATCCCATGGGTGCATGTCTCCTGCAGCGGGGCTCAGTAAGGATCACCCCAGAGGCTGACTCACTCACAGGGGTGTCATCCCCATGGGTGCATGTCACCTGCGGCGGTGCTCAGTAAGGATCATTCGAGAGGCTGACTCACTCACAGGGGTGTCATCCCATGGGTGCATGTCTCCTGCAGCGGTGCTCAGTAAGGATCACCCCAGAGGCTGACTCACCCACAGGGGTGTCATCCCCATGGGTGCATGTCACCTGCAGCGGTGCTCAGTAAGGATCACCCCAGAGGCTGACTCACCCACAGAGGTGACATCCCCATGGGTGCATGTCACCTGCAGCGGTGCTCAGTAAGGATCACCCCAGAGGCTGACTCACTCACAGGGGTGTCATCCCCATCGGTGCATGTCACCTGCAGCGGTGCTCAGTAAGGATCACCCCAGAGGCTGACTCACCCACAGGGGTGTCATCCCCATGGGTACATGTCCCCTGCAGCGGTGCTCAGTATGGATGACCACGAAGCTGACTCACTCACAGGGGTGTCATCCCCATGGGTGCATGTCACCTGCAGCGGTGTTCAGTAAGGATCACCCCAGAGGCTGACTCACTCACAGGGGTGTCATCACCATGGGTGCATGTCACCTGCAGCAGTGCTCAGTAAGGATCACCCCAGAGGCTGACTCACTCACAGGGGTGTCATCCCCATGGGTGCATGTCACCTGCAGCTTTGCTCAGTAAGGATGACCCCAGAGGCTGACTCACCCACAGAGGTGTCATCCCCATGGGTTCATGACACCTGCAGCGGTGCTCAGTAAGGACCACCCCAAAAGCTGACTCACTCACAGGGGTGTCATCCCCATGGGTGCATGTCACCTGCAGCTTTGCTCAGTAAGGATCACCCCAGAGGCTGACTTACTCACAGGGGTGTCATCCCCATGGGTGCATGTCACCTGCAGCTTTGCTCAGTAAGGATCACCCCAGAGGCTGACTCACTCACAGGGGTGTCATCCCCATGGGTGCATGTCACCTGCAGCGGTGCTCAGTAAGAATCACCACAGAGGCTGACTCACTCACAGGGGTGTCATCCCCATGGGTGCATGCCACCTGCAGCGGTGGTCAGTTAGGATCACCCCAGAGACTGACTCACCCACAGAGGTGTCATCCCCATGGGTGCATGTCACCTGCAGCGGCGGTGGTCAGTAAGGATCACCCCAGAGGCTGACTCACTCACAGGGGTGTCATCCCTATGGGTGCATGTCACCTGCAGCGGTGCTCAGTAAGGATCACCCCAGAGGCTGACTCACTCACAGAGGTGTCATCCCCATGGGTGCAGGTCACCTGCAGCGGTGCTCAGTAAGGATCACCCCAGAGGCTGACTCACTCACAGAGGTGTCATCTCCATGGGTGCATGTCACCTGCAACGGAGCTCAGTAAGGATAACTACAGAGGCTGACTCACTCACAGAGGTGTCATCCCCATGGGTGCATGTCACCAGCAGCAGTGCTCAGTAAGGATCACCCCAGAGGCTGACTCACGCACAGGGGTGTCATCCCCATGGGAGCATGCCACCTGCAGCGGTGCTCAGTAAGGATCACCCCAGAGGCTGACTCACTCACAGGTG
This sequence comes from Phyllobates terribilis, assembly GCF_046119375.1. Classification (NCBI taxonomy): domain Eukaryota; kingdom Metazoa; phylum Chordata; class Amphibia; order Anura; family Dendrobatidae; genus Phyllobates; species Phyllobates terribilis. Next base: position 1,228,189,801 of record NW_027362761.1, on the reverse strand, counting down.
TGTCATACCCGTCGGTGCATGTTACCTGCAGCGGAGCTCAGTAAGGATAACTATAGAGGCTGACTCACCGACAGAGGTGTCATCCCCATGGGTGCATGTCAACTGCAGCGGTGCTCAGTAAGGATCACCCCAGAGGCTGACTGACTCACAGAGGTGTCATCCCCATGGGTGCATGTCACCTGCAGCGATGCTCAGTAAGGATTACCCCAGAGGCTGACTCACTCACAGAGGTGTCATCCCCATGGGTGCATGTCACCTGCAGCGGTGCTCAGTAAGGATCACCCCAGAGGCTAACTCACTCACAAGGGTGTCATCCCCATGGGTGCATGTCATCTGCAGCGGTGCTCTGTAAGGATCACCCCAGAGGCTGTCTCACTCACAGGGGTGTCATCCCCATGGGTGCATGTCACCTGCAGCGGTGCTCAGTAAGGATCTTCCAAGAGGCTGACTCACTCACAGGGGTGTCATCCCCGTGAGTGCATGTCACCTGTAGGGGTGCTCAGTAAGGATCACCCCAGAGGCTGAATCACCCACAGGGGTGTCATCCCCATGGGTGCATGTCACCTGCAGCGGTGCTCAGTAAGGATCACCCCAGAGGCTGACTCACCCACAGGGGTGTCATCCCCATTGGTGCATGTCACCTGCAGGGGTGCTCAGTAAGGATCACCCCAGTGGCTGACTCACCCACAGGGGTGCCATCCCCATGGGTGTATGTCACCTGCAGCGGTGCTCAGTAAGGATCACCCCAGAGGCTGTCTCACCCACATAGGTGTCATCCCCATAGGTTCTTGTCACCTGCAGCGGTGTTCAGTAAGGATCTCCCCAGAAGTTGACCCATTCACAGGGGTGTCATCCCCATGGGTGCATGTCACCTGCAGCGGTGCTCAGTAAGGATCACCCCAGAGGTTCACTCATTCACAGGGGTATCATCCCCATGGGTGCATGTCACCTGCAGCGGTGCTCAGTAAGGGTCACCCCAGAGGCTGACTCACCCACAGGGGTGTCATGCCTATGGGTGCATGTCACGTGCAGGGGTGCTCAGTAAGGATCACCCCAGTGGCTGACTCAGCCACAGGGGTGTCATCCCCACGGGTGCATGTCACCTGCAGCAGTGCTCAGTAAGGATCACCCCAGAGGCTGACTCACCCACAGAGGTGTCATCCCCATGGGTGCATGTCACCTGCAGCGGTGCTCAGTAAGGATCACCCCAGAGGCTGTCTCACCCACAGAGGTGTCATCCCCATGGGTGCATATCACCTGCAGCGGTGCTTAGTAAGGATCACCCCAGAGCCTGACTCACTCACAGGGGTGTCATCCCATGGGTGCATGTCACCTGCAGCGGAGCTCAGTAAGGATCACCCCAGAGGCTGACTCACCCACAGGGGTGTCATCCCCATTGGTGCATGTCACCTGCAGCGGTGCTTAGTAAGGATCACCCCAGAGGCTGACTCACTCACAGGGGTGTCATCCCATGGGTGCATGTCATCTGCAGCGGTGCTCAGTAAGGATCACCCCAGAGGCTGTCTCACTCACAGGGGTGTCATCCTCATGGGTGCATGTCTCCTGCAGCGGTGATCAGTAAGGATCACCCCAGAGGCTGACTCACTCACAGGGGTGTCATCCCCATGGGTGCATATCACCTGCAGCGGTGCTCAGTACGGATCACCCCAGAGGCTGACTCACTCACAGGGGTGTCATCCCCATGGGTGCATGTCAACTGCAGCGGTGCTCAGTAAGGATCACTCGAGAGGCTGACTCACTCACAGGGGTGTCATCCCATGGGTGCATGTCTCCTGCAGCGGTGCTCAGTAAGTATCACTCGAGAGGCTGACTCACTCACAGGGGTGTCATCTCCATGGGTGCATGTCACCTGCAGCGGTGCTCAGTAAGGATCACCCCAGAGGCTGACTCACCCACAGAGGTGACATCCCCATGGGTGCATGTCACCTGCAGCGGTGCTCAGTAAGGATCACCCCAGAGGCTGACTCACCCACAGAGGTGACATCCCCATGGGTGCATGTCACCTGCAGCGGTGCTCAGTAAGGATCACCCCAGAGGCTGACTCACTCACAGAGGTGTCATCCCCATGGGAGCATGTCACCTGCAGCGGTGCTCACTAAGGATCACCCCAGTGGCTGACTCACTCACAGGGGTGTCATCCCCATGGGTGGATATCACCTGCAGCGGTGCTTAGTAAGGATCACCCCAGAGGCTGACTCACTCACAGGGGTGTCATCCCATGGGTGCATGTGACCTGCAGCGAAGCTCAGTGAGGATCACCCCAGAGGCTGTCTCACTCACAGGGGTGTCATCCCCATGGGTGCATGTCTCATGCAGCGGTGCTCAGTAAGGATCACCCCAGAGTCTGACTGACTCACAGGGGTGTCATCCCCATGGGTGCATGTCACCTGCAGCGGTGCTCAGTAAGGATCACTCGAGAGGCTGACTCACTCACAGGGGTGTCATCCCATGGGTGCATGTCTCCTGCAGCGGGGCTCAGTAAGTATCACCCCAGAGGCTGACTCACTCACAGGGGTGTCATCCCCATGGGTGCATGTCACCTGCAGCGGTGCTCAGTAAGGATCACTCGAGAGGCTGACTCACTCACAGGGGTGTCATCCCATGGGTGCATGTCTCCTGCAGCGGTGCTCAGTAAGGATCACCCCAGAGGCTGACTCACCCACAGGGGTGTCATACCCATGGGTGCATGTCACCTGCAGCGGTGCTCAGTAAGGATCACCCCAGAGGCTGACTCACCCACAGAGGTGACATCCCCATGGGTGCATGTCACCTGCAGCGGTGCTCAGTAAGGATCACCCCAGAGGCTGACTCACTCACAGGGGTGTCATCCCCATCGGTGCATGTCACCTGCAGCGATGCTCAGAAAGGATCACCCCAGAGGCTGACTCACCCACAGGGGTGTCATCCCCATGGGTACATGTCCCCTGCAGCGGTGCTCAGTATGGATGACCCCGAAGCTGACTCACTCACAGCGGTGTCATCCCATGGGTGCATGTCACCTGCAGCGGTGTTCAGTAAGGATCACCCCAGAGGCTGACTCACTCACAGGGGTGTCATCACCATGGGTGCATGTCACCTGCAGCAGTGCTCAGTAAGGATCACCCCAGAGGCTGACTCACTCACAGGGGTGTCATCCCCATGGGTACATGTCACCTGCAGCGGTGCTCACTATGGATCACCCCAGATGCTGTCTCACTCACAGGGGTGTCATCCCCATGGGTGCATGTCACCTGCAGCGGTGCTCAGTAAGGATCACCCCAGAGGCTGTCTCACTCACAGGGGTGTCATCCCCATGGGTGCATGTCACCTGAAGCGGTGTTCAGTAAGGATCACCCCAGAGGCTGACTCACCACATAGGTGTCATCCGCATGGGTGCATGTCACCTGCAGCGGTGCTCAGTAAGGATCACCCCAGAGGCTGTCTCACTCATAGAGGTGTCATCCCCATGGGTTCATGTCACCTGCAGCGGTGCTGAGTAAGGATCGCCCCAAAGGCTGACTCACTCACAGAGGTGTCATCCCCATGGGTGCATGTCACCTGCAGATTTGCTCAGTAAGGATGACCCCAGAGGCTGACTCACCCACAGAGGTGTCATCCCCATGGGTTCATGTCACCTGCAGCGGTGCTCAGTAAGGATCACCCCAAAGGCTGACTCACTCACAGTGGTGTCATCCCCATGGGTGCATGTCAGCTGCAGCTTTGCTCAGTAAGGATCACCCCAGAGGCTGACTCACTCACAGGGGTGTCATTCCCATGGGTGCATGTCACCTGCAACGGCAGTGCTCAGTAAGGATCACCCCAGAGGCTGACTCACTCACAGGGGTGTCATCCCCATGGGTGCATGTCACCTGCAGCGGTGCTCAGTAAGGATCACCACAGAGGCTGACTCACTCACAGGGGTGTCATCCCCGTGGGTGCATGTCACCTGCAGCGGTGGTCAGTTAGGATCACCCCAGATACTGACTCACCCACAGAGGTGTCATCCCCATGGGTGCATGTCACCTGCAGCGGCGGTGGTCAGTAAGGATCACCCCAGAGGCTGACTCACTCACAGGGGTGTCATCCCTATGGGTGCATGTCACCTACAGCGGTGCTCAGTATGGATCACCCCAGAGGTTGACTCACTCACAGGGGTGTCATCCCCATGGGTGCATGTCACCGGCAGCGGTGCTCAGTTAGGATCACGCCAGAGACTGACTCACCCAGAGAGGTGTCATCCCCAAGGTTGCATGTCACCTGCAGCGGCGGTGCTCAGTAAGGATCACCCCAGAGGCTGACTCTCTCACAGGGGTGTCATCCCCATGGGTGCATGTCACCTGCAGCGGTGCTCAGTAACGATCACTCGAGAGGCTGACTCACTCACAGGGGTGTCATCCCATGGGTGCATGTCTCCTGCAGCGGGGCTCAGTAAGGATCACCCCAGAGGCTGACTCACTCACAGGGGTGTCATCCCCATGGGTGCATGTCACCTGCAGCGGTGCTCAGTAAGGATCACTCGAGAGGCTGACTCACTCACAGGGGTGTCATCCCATGGGTGCATGTCTCCTGCAGCGGTGCTCAGTAAGGATCACCCCAGAGGCTGACTCACCCACAGGGGTGTCATACCCATGGGTGCATGTCACCTGCAGCGGTGCTCAGTAAGGATCACCCCAGAGGCTGACTCACCCACAGAGGTGACATCCCCATGGGTGCATGTCACCTGCAGCGGTGCTCAGTAAGGATCACCCCAGAGGCTGACTCACTCACAGGGGTGTCATCCCCATCGGTGCATGTCACCTGCAGCGATGCTCAGAAAGGATCACCCCAGAGGCTGACTCACCCACAGGGGTGTCATCCCCATGGGTACATGTCCCCTGCAGCGGTGCTCAGTATGGATGACCCCGAAGCTGACTCACTCACAGCGGTGTCATCCTATGGGTGCATGTCACCTGCAGCGGTGTTCAGTAAGGATCACCCCAGAGGCTGACTCACTCACAGGGGTGTCATCACCATGGGTGCATGTCACCTGCAGCAGTGCTCAGTAAGGATCACCCCAGAGGCTGACTCACTCACAGGGGTGTCATCCCCATGGGTACATGTCACCTGCAGCGGTGCTCACTATGGATCACCCCAGATGCTGTCTCACTCACAGGGGTGTCATCCCCATGGGTGCATGTCACCTGCAGCGGTGCTCAGTAAGGATCACCCCAGAGGCTGTCTCACTCACAGGGGTGTCATCCCCATGGGTGCATGTCACCTGAAGCGGTGTTCAGTAAGGATCACCCCAGAGGCTGACTCACCACATAGGTGTCATCCGCATGGGTGCATGTCACCTGCAGCGGTGCTCAGTAAGGATCACCCCAGAGGCTGTCTCACTCATAGAGGTGTCATCCCCATGGGTTCATGTCACCTGCAGCGGTGCTGAGTAAGGATCGCCCCAAAGGCTGACTCACTCACAGAGGTGTCATCCCCATGGGTGCATGTCACCTGCAGATTTGCTCAGTAAGGATGACCCCAGAGGCTGACTCACCCACAGAGGTGTCATCCCCATGGGTTCATGTCACCTGCAGCGGTGCTCAGTAAGGATCACCCCAAAGGCTGACTCACTCACAGTGGTGTCATCCCCATGGGTGCATGTCAGCTGCAGCTTTGCTCAGTAAGGATCACCCCAGAGGCTGACTCACTCACAGGGGTGTCATTCCCATGGGTGCATGTCACCTGCAACGGCAGTGCTCAGTAAGGATCACCCCAGAGGCTGACTCACTCACAGGGGTGTCATCCCCATGGGTGCATGTCACCTGCAGCGGTGCTCAGTAAGGATCACCACAGAGGCTGACTCACTCACAGGGGTGTCATCCCCGTGGGTGCATGTCACCTGCAGCGGTGGTCAGTTAGGATCACCCCAGATACTGACTCACCCACAGAGGTGTCATCCCCATGGGTGCATGTCACCTGCAGCGGCGGTGGTCAGTAAGGATCACCCCAGAGGCTGACTCACTCACAGGGGTGTCATCCCTATGGGTGCATGTCACCTACAGCGGTGCTCAGTATGGATCACCCCAGAGGTTGACTCACTCACAGGGGTGTCATCCCCATGGGTGCATGTCACCGGCAGCGGTGCTCAGTTAGGATCACGCCAGAGACTGACTCACCCAGAGAGGTGTCATCCCCAAGGTTGCATGTCACCTGCAGCGGCGGGGCTCAGTAAGGATCACCCCAGAGGCTGACTCTCTCACAGGGGTGTCATCCCCATGGGTGCATGTCACCTGCAGCGGTGCTCAGTAACGATCACTCGAGAGGCTGACTCACTCACAGGGGTGTCATCCCATGGGTGCATGTCTCCTGCAGCGGGGCTCAGTAAGGATCACCCCAGAGGCTGACTCACTCACAGGGGTGTCATCCCCATGGGTGCATGTCACCTGCGGCGGTGCTCAGTAAGGATCATTCGAGAGGCTGACTCACTCACAGGGGTGTCATCCCATGGGTGCATGTCTCCTGCAGCGGTGCTCAGTAAGGATCACCCCAGAGGCTGACTCACCCACAGGGGTGTCATCCCCATGGGTGCATGTCACCTGCAGCGGTGCTCAGTAAGGATCACCCCAGAGGCTGACTCACCCACAGAGGTGACATCCCCATGGGTGCATGTCACCTGCAGCGGTGCTCAGTAAGGATCACCCCAGAGGCTGACTCACTCACAGGGGTGTCATCCCCATGGGTACATGTCCCCTGCAGCGGTGCTCAGTATGGATGACCACGAAGCTGACTCACTCACAGGGGTGTCATCCCCATGGGTGCATGTCACCTGCAGCGGTGTTCAGTAAGGATCACCCCAGAGGCTGACTCACTCACAGGGGTGTCATCACCATGGGTACATGTCACCTGCAGCAGTGCTCAGTAAGGATCACCCCAGAGGCTGACTCACTCACAGTGGTGTCATCCCCATGGGTGCATGTCACCTGCAGCTTTGCTCAGTAAGGATGACCCCAGAGGCTGACTCACCCACAGAGGTGTCATCCCCATGGGTTCATGTCACCTGCAGCGGTGCTCAGTAAGGACCACCCCAAAAGCTGACTCACTCACAGGGGTGTCATCCCCATGGGTGCATGTCACCTGCAGCTTTGCTCAGTAAGGATCACCCCAGAGGCTGACTTACTCACAGGGGTGTCATCCCCATGGGTGCATGTCACCTGCAGCTTTGCTCAGTAAGGATCACCCCAGAGGCTGACTCACTCACAGGGGTGTCATCCCCATGGGTGCATGTCACCTGCAGCGGTGCTCAGTAAGAATCACCACAGAGGCTGACTCACTCACAGGGGTGTCATCCCCATGGGTGCATGCCACCTGCAGCGGTGGTCAGTTAGGATCACCCCAGAGACTGACTCACCCACAGAGGTGTCATCCCCATGGGTGCATGTCACCTGCAGCGGCGGTGGTCAGTAAGGATCACCCCAGAGGCTGACTCACTCACAGGGGTGTCATCCCTATGGGTGCATGTCACCTACATCGGTGCTCAGTAAGGATCACCCCAGAGGCTGACTCACTCACAGGGGTGTCATCCCCATGGGTGCATGTCACCTGCAGCGGTGCTCAGTTAGGATCACGCCAGAGACTGACTCACCCAGAGAGGTGTCATCCCCAAGGTTGCATGTCACCTGCAGCGGCGGTGCTCAGTAAGGATCACCCCTGAGGCTGACTCACTCACAGGGGTGTCAACCCTATGGGTGCATGTCACCTGCAGTGGTTCTCAGTAAGGATCACCCCAGAGTCTGACTCACTCACAGGAGTGTCATCCCCATGGGTGCATGTCACCTGCAGCGGCGCTCAGTAAGGATCACCCCAGAGGCTGACTCCCCCACAGGGGTGTCATCCCCATGGGTGCATGTCACATGCAGCGGTGCTCAGTAAGGATCACCCCAGAGGCTGACTCACCCACATAGGTGTCATCCCCATGGGTGCATGTCACCTGAAGCGGTGCTCAGTAAGGATCACCCCAGAGGCTGTCTCACTCACAGGGGTGTCATCCCCATGGGTGCATGTCACCTGCAGTGGTGCTCAGTAAGGATCACCTCAGAGGCTGTCTCACTCACAGGGGTGTCATCTCCATGGGTGCATGTCACCTGCAGTGGTGCTCAGTAAGGATCGCTGCAGAGGCTGACTCACTCACAGGGGTGTCATCCCCACGGGTGCATGTCACCTGCAGCGGTGCTCAGTAAGGATCACCCCAGAGGCTGACTCACTCACAGGGGTGTCATCTCCATGGGTGCATGTCACCTGCAGCGTTGCTCAGTAAGGATCACCCCGAGGCTGACTCACTCACAGGGGTGTCATCCCCATGGGTGCATGTCACCTGCAGTGGTGCTAAGTAAGGATCACCCCAGAGGCTGACTCACTCACAGGGGTGTCATCCCCATAGGTGCATGTCACCGGCAGCGGTGCTCAGTTAGGATCACGCCAGAGACTGACTCACCCAGAGAGGTGTCATCCCCAAGTTTGCATGTCACCTGCAGCGGCGGTGCTCAGTAAGGATCACCCCAGAGTCTGTCTCACTCACAGGGGTGTCATCCCCATGGGTGCATGTCACCTGCAGCGGTGCTTAGTAAGGATCACCCCAGAGGCTGACTCACCCACAGGGGTATCATCCCCATGGGTGCATGTCACCTGCAGCGGTGCTCAGTAAGGATCACCCCAGAGGCTGACTCACTCACAGGGGTGTCATCCCCATGGGTGCATGTCACCTGCAGCGGTGCTCAGTAAGGATCACCCCAGAGGCTGACTCACCCACAGGGGTGTCATCCCCATGGGTACATGTCCCCTGCAGCGGTGCTCAGTATGGATGACCACAAAGCTGACTCACTCACAGGGGTGTCATCCCCATGGGTGCATGTCACCTGCAGCGGTGTTCAGTAAGGATCACCCCAGAGGCTGACTCACTCACAGGGGTGTCATCACCATGGGTGCATGTCACCTGCAGCAGTGCTCAGTAAGGATCACCCCAGAGGCTGACTCACTCACAGGGGTGTCATCCCCATGGGTACATGTCACCTGCAGCGGTGCTCAGTATGGATCACCCCAGATGCTGTCTCACTCACAGGGGTGTCATCCCTATGGGTGCATGTCACCTGCAGCGGTGCTCAGTAAGGATCACCCCAGAGGCTGTCTCACTCACAGGGGTGTCATCCCCATGGGTGCATGTCACCTGAAGCGGTGTTCAGTAAGGATCACCCCAGAGGCTGAATCACCACATAGGTGTCATCCTCATGGGTGCATGTCACCTGCAGCGGTGCTCAGTAAGGATCACCCCAGAGGCTGTCTCACTCACAGAGGTGTCATCCCCATGGGTTCATGTCACCTGCAGCGGTGCTCAGTAAGGATCGCCCCAAAGGCTGACTCACTCACAGGGGTGTCATCCCCATGGGTGCATGTCACCTGCAGCTTTGCTCAGTAAGGATGACCCCAGAGGCTGACTCACCCACAGAGGTGTCATCCCCATGGGTTCATGTCACCTGCAGCTGTGCTCAGTAAGGACCACCCCAAAAGCTGACTCACTCACAGGGGTGTCATCCCCATGGGTGCATGTCACCTGCAGCTTTGCTCAGTAAGGATCACCCCAGAGGCTGACTTACTCACAGGGGTGTCATCCCCATGGGTGCATGTCACCTGCAGCTTTGCTCAGTAAGGATCACCCCAGAGGCTGACTCACTCACAGGGGTGTCATCCCCATGGGTGCATGTCACCTGCAGCGGTGCTCAGTAAGGATCACCACAGAGGCTGACTCACTCACAGGGGTGTCATCCCCATGGGTGCATGCCACCTGCAGCGGTGGTCAGTTAGGATCACCCCAGAGACTGACTCACCCACAGAGGTGTCATCCCCATGGGTGCATGTCACCTGCAGCGGCGGTGGTCAGTAAGGATCACCCCAGAGGCTGACTCACTCACAGGGGTGTCATCCCTATGGGTGCATGTCACCTACAGCGGTGCTCAGTAAGGATCACCCCAGAGGCTGACTCACTCACAGGGGTGTCATCCCCATGGGTGCATGTCACCTGCAGCGGTGCTCAGTTAGGATCACGCCAGAGACTGACTCACCCAGAGAGGTGTCATCCCCAAGGTTGCATGTCACCTGCAGCGGCGGTGCTCAGTAAGGATCACCCCTGAGGCTGACTCACTCACAGGGGTGTCAACCCTATGGGTGCATGTCACCTGCAGTGGTTCTCAGTAAGGATCACCCCAGAGCCTGACTCACTCACAGGAGTGTCATCCCCATGGGTGCATGTCACCTGCAGCGGCGCTCAGTAAGAATCACCCCAGAGGCTGACTCACCCACAGGGGTGTCATCCCCATGGGTGCATGTCACATGCAGCGGTGCTCAGTAAGGATCACCCCAGAGGCTGACTCACCCACATAGGTGTCATCCCCATGGGTGCATGTCACCTGAAGCGGTGCTCAGTAAGGATCACCCCAGAGGCTGTCTCACTCACAGGGGTGTCATCCCCATGGGTGCATGTCACCTGCAGTGGTGCTCAGTAAGGATCACCTCAGAGGCTGTCTCACTCACAGGGGTGTCATCTCCATGGGTGCATGTCACCTGCAGTGGTGCTCAGTAAGGATCGCTGCAGAGGCTGACTCACTCACAGGGGTGTCATCCCCACGGGTGCATGTCACCTGCAGCGGTGCTCAGTAAGGATCACCCCAGAGGCTGACTCACTCACAGGGGTGTCATCTCCATGGGTGCATGTCACCTGCAGCGGTGCTCAGTAAGGATCACCCCGAGGCTGACTCACTCACAGGGCTGTCATCCCCATGGGTGCATGTCACCTGCAGTGGTGCTAAGTAAGGATCACCCCAGAGGCTGACTCACTCACAGGGGTGTCATCCCCATGGGTGCATGTCACCGGCAGCGGTGCTCAGTTAGGATCACGCCAGAGACTGACTCACCCAGAGAGGTGTCATCCCCAAGTTTGCATGTCACCTGCAGCGGCGGTGCTCAGTAAGGATCACCCCAGAGGCTGACTCACTCACAGGGGTGTCATCCCCATGGGTGCATGTCACCTGCAGCGGTGCTCAGTAAGGATCACCCCAGAGGCTGACTCACCCACAGGGGTATCATCCCCATGGGTGCATGTCACCTGCAGCGGTGCTCAGTAAGGATCACCCCAGAGGCTGACTCACTCACAGGGGTGTCATCCCCATGGGTGCATGTCACCTGCAGCGGTGCTCAGTAAGGATCACCCCAGAGGCTGACTCACCCACAGGGGTGTCATCCCCATGGGTACATGTCCCCTGCAGCGGTGCTCAGTATGGATGACCACGAAGCTGACTCACTCACAGGGGTGTCATCCCCATGGGTGCATGTCACCTGCAGCGGTGTTCAGTAAGGATCACCCCAGAGGCTGACTCACTCACAGGGGTGTCATCACCATGGGTGCATGTCACCTGCAGCAGTGCTCAGTAAGGATCACCCCAGAGGCTGACTCACTCACAGGGGTGTCATCCCCATGGGTACATGTCACCTGCAGCGGTGCTCAGTATGGATCACCCCAGATGCTGTCTCACTCACAGGGGTGTCATCCCTATGGGTGCATGTCACCTGCAGCGGTGCTCAGTAAGGATCACCCCAGAGGCTGTCTCACTCACAGGGGTGTCATCCCCATGGGTGCATGTCACCTGAAGCGGTGTTCAGTAAGGATCACCCCAGAGACTGACTCACCACATAGGTGTCATCCTCATGGGTGCATGTCACCTGCAGCGGTGCTCAGTAAGGATCACCCCAGAGGCTGTCTCACTCACAGAGGTGTCATCCCCATGGGTTCATGTCACCTGCAGCGGTGCTCAGTAAGGATCGCCCCAAAGGCTGACTCACTCACAGGGGTGTCATCCCCATGGGTACATGTCACCTGCAGCGGTGCTCAGTATGGATCACCCCAGATGCTGTCTCACTCACAGGGGTGTCATCCCTATGGGTGCATGTCACCTGCAGCGGTGCTCAGTAAGGATCACCCCAGAGGCTGTCTCACTCACAGGGGTGTCATCCCCATGGGTGCATGTCACCTGAAGCGGTGTTCAGTAAGGATCACCCCAGAGGCTGACTCACCACATAGGTGTCATCCTCATGGGTGCATGTCACCTGCAGCTTTGCTCAGTAAGGATGACCCCAGAGGCTGACTCACCCACAGAGGTGTCATCCCCATGGGTTCATGTCACCTGCAGCGGTGCTCAGTAAGGACCACCCCAAAAGCTGACTCACTCACAGGGGTGTCATCCCCATGGGTGCATGTCACCTGCAGCTTTGCTCAGTAAGGATCACCCCAGAGGCTGACTTACTCACAGGGGTGTCATCCCCATGGGTGCATGTCACCTGCAGCTTTGCTCAGTAAGGATCACCCCAGAGACTGACTCACCCAGAGAGGTGTCATCCCCAAGGTTGCATGTCACCTGCAGCGGCGGTGCTCAGTAAGGATCACCCCTGAGGCTGACTCACTCACAGGGGTGTCAACCCTATGGGTGCATGTCACCTGCAGTGATTCTCAGTAAGGATCACCCCAGAGCCTGACTCACTCACAGGAGTGTCATCCCCATGGGTGCATGTCACCTGCAGCGGCGCTCAGTAAGGATCACCCCAGAGGCTGACTCACCCACAGGGGTGTCATCCCCATGGGTGCATGTCACCTGCAGCGGTGCTCAGTAAGGATCACCCCAGAGGCTGACTCACCCACATAGGTGTCATCCCCATGGGTGCATGTCACCTGAAGTGGTGCTCAGTAAGGATCACCCCAGAGGCTGTCTCACTCACAGGGGTGTCATCCCCATGGGTGCATGTCACCTGCAGTGGTGCACAGTAAGGATCACCTCAGAGGCTGTCTCACTCACAGGGGTGTCATCTCCATGGGTGCATGTCACCTGCAGTGGTGCTCAGTAAGGATCGCTGCAGAGGCTGACTCACTCACAGGGGTGTCATCCGCACGGGTGCATGTCACCTGCAGCGGTGCTCAGTAAGGATCACCCCAGAGGCTGACTCACTCACAGGGGTGTCATCTCCATGGGTGCATGTCACCTGCAGCGGTGCTCAGTAAGGATCACCCCGAGGCTGACTCACTCACAGGGGTGTCATCCCCATGGGTGCATGTCACCTGCAGTGGTGCTAAGTAAGGATCACCCCAGAGGCTGACTCACTCACAGGGGTGTCATCCCCATGGGTGCATGTCACCGGCAGCGGTGCTCAGTTAGGATCACGCTAGAGACTGACTCACCCAGAGAGGTGTCATCCCCAAGTTTGCATGTCACCTGCAGCGGCGGTGCTCAGTAAGGATCACCCCAGAGGCTGACTCACTCACAGGGGTGTCATCCCCATGGGTGCATGTCACCTGCAGCGGTGCTCAGTAAGGATCACCCCAGAGGCTGACTCACCCACAGGGGTATCATCCCCATGGGTGCATGTCACCTGCAGCGGTGCTCAGTAAGGATCACCCCAGAGGCTGACTCACTCACAGGGGTGTCATCCCCATGGGTGCATGTCACCTGCAGCGGTGCTCAGTAAGGATCACCCCAGAGGCTGACTCACTCACAGGGGTGTCATCTCCATGGGTGCATGTCACCTGCAGAGGTGCTCAGTAAGGATCACCCCGAGGCTGACTCACTCACAGGGGTGTCATCCCCATGGGTGCATGTCACCTGCAGCGGTGCTCAGTAAGGATCACCCCAGAGGCTGACTCACTCACAGGGGTGTCATCCCCATGGGTGCATGTCACCTGCAGCGGTGCTCAGTAAGGATCACCCCAGAGACTGACTCACTCACAGGGGTGTCATCTCCATGGGTGCATGTCACCTGCAGCGGTGCTCAGTAAGGATCATCCCTGAGGCTGTCTCACTCACAGGGGTGTCATCCCCATGGGTGCATGTCACCTGCAGCGGTGCTCAGTAAGGATCACCCCAGAGGCTGTCTCACTCACAGGGGTGTCATCCCCATGGGTGCATGTCACCTGCAGCGGTGCTCAGTAAGGATCACCCCAGAGGCTGTCTCACTCACAGAGGTGTCATCCCCATGGGTGCATGTCACCTGCAGCGATGCTCAGTAAGGATCACCCCAGAGGCTGACTCACTCACAGGGGTGTCATCCCCATGGGTGCATGTCACCTGAAGCGCTTCTCAGTAAGGATCACCCCAGAGGCTGACTCACTCGCAGGGGTGTCATCCCCATAGGTGCATGTCACCTGCTGCGGTGCTCAGTAAGGATCACCCCAGAGGCTGACTCACTCACAGAGGTGTCATCCCCATGGGTGCATGTGACGCGCCCCTGGGCCTGTGCTGAGTAGCGTTGCGCACGCGGGAGCCTACCCGGAGCCGGATCTGATAGAGGTAGTAGTCTCGTGGCGGTGACCCGGTCCGTGCCCAGGGAGTCAAACTGAGCGGCAGAGTTTAGCAGAAGATGGTACGGTGTTCGACTACGCCACCCGTTGAATGCGGCTATGAAGCCGCCGCTGCAGGGCAGACCGCTGAGGCCGGTGGTAAGGTTGTGCAGCGTAGCTGGTAGAACCCCCAACGGGAGGGGTATGGCCTCAGGGCAACCGACGTGTTTGAAGGGGGGTAGCAGGAACCACTCAGAGACGGTGCGGTGTAGTTCTGGGTCTTTACTGGTGACATGGTAGACCATCCCGGAGTACTGGCTAGCGATCGGGGCCTGGTCAGTCCGTGAGCTGATGGGATCTCCCCTGGCCAGGCGGAGTTGTAGGCCTCCCCAACTAATCGTACTCTTTTGGCTACCTTGCTAGAGGCGGGTAAAAGTAGCCCACGTCCCTGAGTGTACCGTGTGGTGCTCACCCGTATGGCCGGTGACTCGGGGCCTTTTGGTAGCTTCCGCTCCACGTCGCGGTGCTGGTCCCTTGCATGTGACCGTGCCTTCGGGTTTCTTGGCCAGAGGACCTGAAATCCCCTGCCGGGCGGTTTCTGCTGCTGGGTAAGGATTAGTCCCCACAGCCTCGGACACCGGGTCCGGTAAGAACTCTTCAATCAGGGCGAGCTCTACAGCTTCTAGCCCCTGATCTCTTTTAGCACAGCTCCCACAGAGCTCCAGATCTTTCTTTCCTATAGCTGCTCCACTACAGACCAGACGGTGTCGCTGTCTGTGTTCTCTGCTCTTTCTCTACTCCTAACCCTGCCTCAGCCCCAGCTTTATATAGGGGAAGTTCTTCCCCTCCCAGGACTGGGCAGGAGGTGTGGCATGCAAAGGATGTCTGACCAGGAAACCTCCCACCTGCTCACAGACGTAATATTGCTATTACTGTGGGAACCAGACCCCTGGGGTGCTACACATGTCACCTGCAGCGGTGTTCAGTAAGGATCACCCCAGAGGCTGACTCACTCACAGGGGTGTCATCCCCATGGGTGCATGTCACCTGCAGCGGTGCTCAGTAAGGATCACCCCAGAGGCTGTCTCACTCACAGGGGTGTCATCCCCATGGGTACATATCACCTGCAGCGGTGCTCAGTAAGGATCACCCCAGAGGCTGACTCACTCACAGTGGTGTCATCCCCATGGGTGCATGTCACCTGCAGCGGTGCTCAGTAAGGATCACCCCAGAGGCTGACTCACTCACAGGGGTGTCATCCCCATGGGTACATATCACCTGCAGCGGTGTTCAGTAAGGATCACTCCAGAGGCTGACTCACCCACAGGGGTATCATCCCCATGGGTACATGTCCCCTGCAGCGGTGCTCAGTATGGATCACCCCAGAGGCTAACTTACTCAAAGGGTGTCATCCCCATGGGTGCATGTCACCAGCAGCGGTATTCAGTAAGGATCACCCCAGAGGCTGACTCACTCACAGGGGTGTCATCACCATGGGTGCATGTCACCTGCAGCAGTGCTCAGTAAGCATCACCCCAGAGGCTGACTCACTCACAGGGGTGTCATCCCCATGGGTGCATGTCACCTGCAGCGATGCTCAGTAAGGATCACCCCAGATGCTGTCTCACTCACAGAGGTGTCATCCCCATGGGTGCATGTCACCTGCAGCGGTGCTCAGTAAGGATCACCCCAGAGGCTGTCTCACTCACAGGGGTGTCATCCCCATGGGTGCATGTCACCTGCAGCGGTGTTCAGTAAGGATCACCCCAGAGGCTGACTCACCACATAGGTGTCATCCTCATGGGTGCATGTCACCTGCAGCGGTGCTCAGTAAGGATCACCCCAGAGGCTGTCTCACTCACAAAGGTGTCATCCCCATGGGTTCATGTCACCTGCAGCGGTGCTCAGTAAGGATCACCCCAAAGGCTGACTCACTCACAGGGGTGTCATCCCCAAGGGTGAATGTCACCTGCAGCGGTGGTCAGTTAGGATCACCCCAGAGACTGACTCACCCAGAGAGGTGTCATCCCCATGGGTGCATGTCACCTGCAGCGGCAGTGGTCAGTAAGGATCACCCCAGAGGCTGACTCACTCACAGGGGTGTCATCCCTATGGGTGCATGTCACCTACAGCGGTGCTCAGTAAGGATCACCCCAGAGGCTGACTCACTCACAGGGGTGTCATCCCCATGGGTGCATGTCACCTGCAGCGGTGCTCAGTTAGGATCACCCCAGAGACTGACTCACCCAGAGAGGTGTCATCCCCATGGGTGCATGTCACCTGCAGCGGTGCTCAGTAAGGATCACCCCAGAGGCTGACTCACCCACAGGGGTGTCATCCCCATGGGTGCATGTCACCTGCAGCGGTGCTCAGTAAGGATCACCCCAGAGGCTGACTCACCCACATAGGTGTCATCCCCATGGGTGCATGTCACCTGCAGCGCTGCTCAGTAAGGGTCACCCCAGAGGCTGACTCACTCACAGAGGTGTCTTCCCCATGGGTGCATGTCACCTGCAGCGGTGCTCAGTAAGGATCACCCCAGAGGCTGTCTCACTCACAGGGGTGTCATCCCCATGGGTGCATGTCACCTGCAGTGGTGCTCAGTAAGGATCACCTCAGAGGCTGTCTCACTCACAGGGGTGTCATCTCCATGGGTGCATGTCACCTGCAGCGGTGCTCAGTAAGGATCACCGCAGAGGCTGACTCACTCACAGGGGTGTCATCCCCATGGGTGCATGTCACCTGCAGCGGTGCTCAGTAAGGATCACCCCAGAGGCTGACTCACCCACAGGGGTATCATCCCCATGGGTGCATGTCACCTGCAGCGGTGCTCAGTAAGGATCACCCCAGAGGCTGACTCACTCACAGGGGTGTCATCCCCATGGGTGCATGTCACCTGCAGCGGTGCTCAGTAAGGATCACCCCAGAGGCTGACTCACTCACAGGGGTGTCATCTCCATGGGTGCATGTCACCTACAGCGGTGCTCAGTAAGGATCACCCCAGAGGCTGACTCACTCACAGGGGTGTCATCTCCATGGGTGCATGTCACCTGCAGCGGTGCTCAGTAAGGATCACCGCAGAGGCTGATTCACTCACAGGGGTGTCATCCCCATGGGTGCATGTCACCTGCAGCGGTGCTCAGTAAGGATCACCCCAGAGGCTGACTCACTCACAGGGGTGTCATCCCCATGGGTGCATGTCACCTGCAGCGGTGCTTAGTAAGGATCACCCCAGAGGCTGACTCACTCACAGGGGTGTCATCCCCATGGGTGCATGTCACCTGCAGCGATGCTCAGTAAGGATCACCCCAGAGGCTGACTCACTCACAGGGGTGTCATCCCCATGGGTGCATGTCACCTGCAGCGGTGTTCAGTAAGGATTACCCCAGAGGCTGACTCACTCACAGGGGTGTCATCCCCATGGGTGCATGTTACCTGCAGCAGTTCTCAGTAAGGATCACGCCAGAGGCTGACTCACTCGCAGGGGTGTCATCCCCATAGGTGCATGTCACCTGCAGCGGTGCTCAGTAAGGATCACCCCAGAGGCTGACTCATTCACAGAGGTGTCATCCCCATGGGTGCATGTAACCTGCAGCGGTGCTCAGTAAGGATCACCCCAGAGGCTGTCTCACTCACAGAGGTGTCATCCCCATGGGTGCATGTCACCTGCAGTGGTGCTCAGTAAGTATCACCCCAGAGGCTGACTCACTCACAGTGGTGTCATCCCCATGGGTGCATGTCACCTGCAGCGGAGCTCAGTAAGGATCACCCCAGAGGCTGACTCACTCACAGGGGTGTCATCCCCATGGGTGCATGTCACCTGCAGCGGTGCTCAGTAAGGATCACCCCAGAGGCTGACTCATTCACAGGGGTGTCATCCCCATGAGTGAATGTCACCTGCAGCGGTGCTCAGTAAAGATCACCCCAGAGATTGACTCACTTACAGGGGTGTCATCCCCATGGGTACATATCACCTGCAGCGGTGCTCAGTAAGGATCACCCCAGAGGCTGACTCACTCACAGTGGTGTCATCCCCATGGGTGCATGTCACCTTCATCGGTGCTCAGTAAGGATCACCCCAGAGGCTGTCTCACTCACAGGGGTGTCATCCCCATGGGTACATATCACCTGCAGCGGTGTTCAGTAAGGATCACCCCAGAGGCTGACTCACCCACAGGGGTATCATCCCCATGGGTGTATGTCACCTGCAGCGGTGCTCAGTAAGGATCACCCCAGAGGCTGTCTCACTCACAGGGGTGTCATCCCCATGGGTACATATCACCTGCAGTGGTGCTCAGTAAGGATCACCCCAGAGGCTGACTCACTCACAGAGGTGTCATCCCCATGGGTGCATGTCACCTGCAGCGATGCTCAGTAAGGATCTCCCCAGAGGCTATCTCACTCACAGGGGTGTCATCACCATGGGTGCATGTCACCTGCAGCGATGCTCAGTAAGGATCTCCCCAGAGGCTGTCTCACTCACAGGGGTGTCATTCCCATGGGTGCATGTCACCTGCAGCGGTGCTCAGTAAGGATCACCCCAGAGGCCGTCTCACTCACAGGGGTGTCATCCCCATGGGAACATATCACCTGCAGTGGTGCTCAGTAAGGATCACCCCAGAGGCTGACTCACTCACAGAGGTGTCATCCCCATGGGTGCATGTCACCTGCAGCGATGCTCAGTAAGGATCTCCCCAGAGGCTGTCTCACTCACAGGGGTGTCATCCCCATGGGTGCATGTCACCTGCAGCGATGCTCAGTAAGGATCTCCCCAGAGGCTGTCTCACTCACAGGGGTGTCATTCCCATGGGTGCATGTCACCTGCAGCGGTGCTCAGTAAGGATCACCCCAGAGGCTGTCTCACTCACAGAGGTGTCATCCCCATGGGTGCATGTTACCTGCAGCTGTGTTCAGTAAGGATCACCCCAGGGGCTGTCTCACTCAGAGAGGTGTCATCCCCATGGGTGCATGTCACCTGCAGCGGTGCTCAGTAAGGATCACCACAGAGGCTGTCTCACTCACAGGGGTGTCATCCCCATGGGTGCATGTCACCTGCAGCGATGCTCAGTAAGGATCTCCCCAGAGGCTGTCTCACTCACAAAGGTGTCATCCCCATGGGTTCATGTCACCTGCAGCGGTGCTTAGTAAGGATCACCCCAAAGGCTGACTCACTCACAGGGGTGTCATCCCCAAGGGTGAATGTCACCTGCAGCGGTGGTCAGTTAGGATCACCCCAGAGACTGACTCACCCAGAGAGGTGTCATCCCCATGGGTGCATGTCACCTGCAGCGGCGGTGGTCAGTAAGGATCACCCCAGAGGCTGACTCACTCACAGGGGTGTCATCCCTATGGGTGCATGTCACCTACAGCGGTGCTCAGTAAGGATCACCCCAGAGGCTGACTCACTCACAGGGGTGTCATCCCCATGGGTGCATGTCACCTGCAGCGGTGCTCAGTTAGGATCACCCCAGAGACTGACTCACCCAGAGAGGTGTCATCCCCATGGGTGCATGTCACCTGCAGCGGTGCTCAGTAAGGATCACCCCAGAGGCTGACTCACCCACAGGGGTGTCATCCCCATGGGTGCATGTCACCTGCAGCGGTGCTCAGTCAGGATCACCTCAGAGGCTAACTCACCCACATAGGTGTCATCCCCATGGGTGCATGTCACCTGCAGTGCTGCTCAGTAAGGGTCACCCCAGAGGCTGACTCACTCACAGAGGTGTCTTCCCCATGGGTGCATGTCACCTGCAGCGGTGCTCAGTAAGGATCACCCCAGAGGCTGACTCACTCACAGTGGTGTCATCCCCATGGGTGCATGTCACCTTCATCGGTGCTCAGTAAGGGTCACCCCAGAGGCTGACTCACTCACAGGGGTGTCATCCCCATGGGTGCATGTCACCTGCAGCGGTGCTCAGTAAGGATCACCCCAGAGGCTGTCTCACTCACAGGGGTGTCATCCCCATGGGTACATATCACCTGCAGTGGTGCTCAGTAAGGATCACCCCAGAGGCTGACTCACTCACAGAGGTGTCATCCCCATGGGTGCATGTCACCTGCAGCGATGCTCAGTAAGGATCTCCCCAGAGGCTGTCTCACTCACAGGGGTGTCATCACCATGGGTGCATGTCACCTGCAGCGATGCTCAGTAAGGATCTCCCTAGAGGCTGTCTCACTCACAGGGGTGTCATTCCCATGGGTGCATGTCACCTGCAGCGGTGCTCAGTAAGGATCATCCCAGAGGCCGTCTCACTCACAGGGGTGTCATCCCCATGGTAACATATCACCTGCAGTGGTGCTCAGTAAGGATCACCCCAGAGGCTGACTCACTCACAGAGGTGTCATCCCCATGGGTGCATGTCACCTGCAGCGATGCTCAGTAAGGATCTCCCCAGAGGCTGTCTCACTCACAGGGGTGTCATCCCCATGGGTGCATGTCACCTGCAGCGATGCTCAGTAAGGATCTCCCCAGAGGCTGTCTCACTCACAGGGGTGTCATTCCCATGGGTGCATGTCACCTGCAGAGGTGCTCAGTAAGGATCACCGCAGAGGCTGACTCACTTACAGGGGTGTCATCTCCATGGGTGCATGTCACCTACAGCGGTGCTCAGTAAGGATCACCCCAGAGGCTGACTCACTCACAGGGGTGTCATCTCCATGGGTGCATGTCACCTGCAGCGGTGCTCAGTAAGGATCACCGCAGAGGCTGACTCACTCACAGGGGTGTCATCCCCATGGGTGCATGTCACCTGCAGCGGTGCTCAGTAAGGATCACCCCAGAGGCTGACTCACCCACAGGGGTATCATCCCCATGGGTGCATGTCACCTGCAGCGGTGCTCAGTAAGGATCACCCCAGAGGCTGACTCACTCACAGGGGTGTCATCCCCATGGGTGCATGTCACCTGCAGCGGTGCTCAGTAAGGATCACCCCAGAGGCTGACTCACTCACAGGGTTGTCATCTCTATGGGTGCATGTCACCTACAGCGGTGCTCAGTAAGGATCACCCCAGAGGCTGACTCACTCACAGGGGTGTCATCTCCATTGGTGCATGTCACCTGCAGCGGTGCTCAGTAAGGATCACCGCAGAGGCTGATTCACTCACAGGGGTGTCATCCCCATGGGTGCATGTCACCTGCAGCGGTGCTCAGTAAGGATCACCCCAGAGGCTGACTCACTCACAGGGGTGTCATCCCCATGGGTGCATGTCACCTGCAGCGGTGGTCAGTAAGGATCACCCCAGAGGCTGACTCACTCACAGGGGTGTCATCCCCATGGGTGCATGTCACCTGCAGCGATGCTCAGTAAGGATCACCCCAGAGGCTGACTCACTCACAGGGGTGTCATCCCCATGGGTGCATGTCACCTGCAGCGGTGTTCAGTAAGGATTACCCCAGAGGCTGACTCACTCACAGGGGTGTCATCCCCATGGGTGCATGTTACCTGCAGCGGTTCTCAGTAAGGATCACGCCAGAGGCTCACTCACTCGCAGGGTTGTCATCCCCATAGGTGCATGTCACCTGCAGCGGTGCTCAGTAAGGATCACCCCAGAGGCTGACTCATTCACAGAGGTGTCATCCCCATGGGTGCATGTAACCTGCAGCGGTGCTCAGTAAGGATCACCCCAGAGGCTGTCTCACTCACAGAGGTGTCATCCCCATGGGTGCATGTCACCTGCAGTGGTGCTCAGTAAGTATCACCCCAGAGGCTGACTCACTCACAGTGGTGTCATCCCCATGGGTGCATGTCACCTGCAGCGGAGCTCAGTAAGGATCACCCCAGAGGCTGACTCACTCACAGGGGTGTCATCCCCATGGGTGCATGTCACCTGCAGCGGTGCTCAGTAAGGATCACCCCAGAGGCTGACTCATTCACAGGGGTGTCATCCCCATGAGGGAATGTCACCTGCAGCGGTGCTCAGTAAAGATCACCCCAGAGATTGACTCACTTACAGGGGTGTCATCCCCATGGGTACATATCACCTGCAGCGGTGCTCAGTAAGAATCACCCCAGAGGCTGACTCACTCACAGTGGTGTCATCCCCATGGGTGCATGTCACCTTCATCGGTGCTCAGTAAGGGTCACCCCAGAGGCTGACTCACTCACAGGGGTGTCATCCCCATGGGTGCATGTCACCTGCAGCGGTGCTCAGTAAGGATCACCCCAGAGGCTGTCTCACTCACAG
This sequence comes from Phyllobates terribilis, assembly GCF_046119375.1. Classification (NCBI taxonomy): domain Eukaryota; kingdom Metazoa; phylum Chordata; class Amphibia; order Anura; family Dendrobatidae; genus Phyllobates; species Phyllobates terribilis. The sequence goes on along the minus strand of NW_027362761.1, from coordinate 1,228,167,273 downwards.
GGGTGTCATCCCCATGGGTACATATCACCTGCAGCGGTGTTCAGTAAGGATCACCCCAGAGGCTGACTCACCCACAGGGGTATCATCCCCATGGGTGTATGTCACCTGCAGCGGTGCTCAGTAAGGATCACCCCAGAGGCTGTCTCACTCACAGGGGTGTCATCCCCATGGGTACATATCACCTGCAGTGGTGCTCAGTAAGGATCACCCCAGAGGCTGACTCACTCACAGAGGTGTCATCCCCATGGGTGCATGTCACCTGCAGCGATGCTCAGTAAGGATCTCCCCAGAGGCTGTCTCACTCACAGGGGTGTCATCACCATGGGTGCATGTCACCTGCAGCGATGCTCAGTAAGGATCTCCCCAGAGGCTGTCTCACTCACAGGGGTGTCATTCCCATGGGTGCATGTCACCTGCAGCGGTGCTCAGTAAGGATCACCCCAGAGGCCGTCTAACTCACAGGGGTGTCATCCCCATGGGAACATATCACCTGCAGTGGTGCTCAGTAAGGATCACCCCAGAGGCTGACTCACTCACAGAGGTGTCATCCCCATGGGTGCATGTCACCTGCAGCGATGCTCAGTAAGGATCTCCCCAGAGGCTGTCTCACTCACAGGGGTGTCATCCCCATGGGTGCATGTCACCTGCAGCGATGCTCAGTAAGGATCTCCCCAGAGGCTGTCTCACTCACAGGGGTGTCATTCCCATGGGTGCATGTCACCTGCAGCGGTGCTCAGTAAGGATCACCCCAGAGGCTGTCTCACTCACAGAGGTGTCATCCCCATGGGTGCATGTTATCTGCAGCTGTGTTCAGTAAGGATCACCCCAGGGGCTGTCTCACTCAGAGAGGTGTCATCCCCATGGGTGCATGTCACCTGCAGCGGTGCTCAGTAAGGATCACCCCAGAGGCTGTCTCACTCACAGGGGTGTCATCCCCATGGATGCATGTCACCTGCAGCGATGCTCAGTAAGGATCTCCCCAGAGGCTGTCTCACTCACAGGGGTGTCATTCCCATGGGTGCATGTCACCTGCAGCGGTGCTCAGTAAGGATCACCCCAGAGGCCGTCTCACTCACAGGGGTGTCATCCCCATGGGTACATATCACCTGCAGCGATGCTCAGTAAGGATCACCCCAGAGGCCGTCTCACTCACAGAGGTGTCATCCCCATGGGTGCATGTCACCTGCAGCGGTGCTCAGTAAGGATCACCCCAGAGGCTGTCTCACTCACAGGGGTGTCATTCCCATGGGTGCATGTCACCTGCAGTGGTGCTCAGTAAGGATCTCTCCAGAGGCCGTCTCACTCACCGGGGTGTCATCCCCATGGGTACATATCACCTGCAGCGATGCTCAGTAAGGATCACAACAGAGGCTGACTCACCCACAGAGGTGTCATCCTCATGGGTTCATGTCACCTGCAGCGGTGCTCAGTAAGGATCACCCCAGACGCTGACTCACCCACAGGGATGTCATCTCCATGGGTGCATGCCACCTGCAGCAGTGCTCAGTAAGGATCACCCCAGAGGCTGACTCTCTCACAGGGGTGTCATCCTCATGGGTGCATGTCACCTGCAGCGATGCTCAGTAAGAATCACCCCAGAGGCTGACTCACCCACAGGGATGTCATCCCCATGGATGCTTGTCACCTGCAGCGATGCTCAGTAAGATTCACCACAGAGGCTGACTCACTCACAGGGGTGTCATCTCCATGGGTGGTTGTCACCTGCAGCGGTGCTCAGTAAGGATCTCCCCAGAGGCTGACTCACCCACAGGGGTGTCATCCCCATGGGTGCATGTCACCTGCAGCGATGCTCAGTAAGGATCTCCACTGAGGCTGACTTACCCACAGGGGTGTCATCCCCATGGGTGCATGTCACCTGCAGCGGTGCTCAGTAAGGATCACCTCAGAGGCTGACTCACCCACAGGGGTGTCATCCCCATGGGTGCATGTCACCTGCAGCGGTGCTCAGTAAGTATCACCCCAGAGGCTGACTCACTCACAGAGGTGTCATCCTCATGGGTGCATGTCACTTGCAGAAGTGCTCAGTAAGGATCACCCCAGAGGCTGACTCACTCACAGGGGTGTCATCCCCATGGGTGCATGTCACCTGCAGCAGTGCTCAGTAAGGATAACCCCAGAGGCTGACTCACCCACAGGGGTGTCATCCCCATGGGTCCTTCCTTGTCACCTGCAGCGGTGCTCAGTAAGATTCACCCTAGAGGCTGACTCACTCACAGGGGTGTTATCCCCATGGGTGCATGTCACCTGCAGCGGTGTTCAGTAAGGATCACCCCAGAGGCTGACTCACTCACAGGGGTGTCATCCCCATGGGTGCATGTCACCTGCAGCGGTGCTCAGTAAGGATCACCCCAGAGGCTGACTCACTCACAGGGGTGTCATCCCCATGGGTGCTTGTCACCTGCAGCGGTGCTCAGTAAGATTCACCCCAGAGGCTGACTCACACACAGGGGTGTCATCTCCATGGGTGGTTGTCACCTGCAGCGGTGTTCAGTATGGATCACCCCAGAGGCTGACTCACTCACAGGGGTGTCATCCCCATGGGTGTATGTCACCTGCAGCGCTGCTCAGTAAGGAGCACCCCAGAGGCTGACTCACTCACAGGGGTGTCATTCCCATGGGCGCATGTCACCTGCAGCAGTGCTCAGTAAGGATCACCCCAGAGGCTGTCTCACTCACAGGGGTGTCGTCCCCACGGGTGCATGTCACCTGCAGCGGTTCTCAGTAAGGATCACCCCAGAGGCTGACTCACTCACATAGGTGTCATCCCCACGGGTGCATGTCACCTGCAGCGGTGCTCAGTAAGGATCACCCCAGAGGCTGACTCACTCACAGGGGTGTCATCCCCATGGGTGCATGTCACCTGCAGCGGTGCTCAGTAAGGATCACCCCAGAGGCTGACTCGCTCACAGAGGTGTCATCCCCATGGGTGCATGTCACCTGCAGCGGTGCTCAGTATGGATCACTCCAGAGGCAGACTCACCCACAGGGGTGTCATCCCCATGGGTGCATGTCACCTGCAGCGGTGCTCAGTAAGGATCACCTCAGAGGCTGACTCACTCACAGGGGTGTCATCCCCATGGGTGCATGGCACCTGCAGCAGTGCTCAGTAAGGATCACCCCAGAGGCTGACTGACTCACAGGGGTGTCATCCCCATGTGTGCTTGTCACCTGCAGCGGTGCTCAGTAAGGATCACTCCAGAGGCTGACTCACTCACAGCGGTGTCATCCCCATGGGTGCTTGTCACCTGCAGCGGTGCTCAGTAAGGATCACCCCAGAGGCTGACTCACTCACAGGGGTGTCATCCCCATGGGTGCTTGTCACCTGCAGCGGTGCTCAGTAAGGATCACCACAGAGGCTGACTGACTCACAGGGGTGTCATCCCCATGGGTGCATGTCACCTGCAGCGGTGCTCAGTAAGGATCACCCCAGAGGCTGACTGACTCACAGGGGTGTCATCCCCATGGGTGCATGTCACCTGCAGCGGTGCTCATTTAGGATCACCCCAGAGGCTGTCTCACTCACAGAGGTGTCACCCCCATGGGTCATGTCACCTGCAGCGGTGCTCAGTAAGGATCACCCCAGAGGCTGTCTCACTCACAGAGGTGTCACCCCCATGGGTCATGTCACCTGCAGCGGTGCTCAGTAAGGATCACCCCAGAGGCTGACTCACTCACAGGGGTGTCATCCCCATGGGTGCTTGTCTCCTGCAGCGGTGCTCAGTAAGAATCACCCCAGAGGCTGACTCACTCACAGGGGTGTCATCCCCATGGGTCATGTCACATGCAGCGGTGCTCAGTAAGGATCACCCCAGAGGCTGACTTACTCACAGGGGTGTCATCCCCATGGGTGCTTGTCTCCTGCAGCGGTGCTCAGTAAGGATCACCCCAGAGGCTGACTCACCCACAGAGGTGTCATCCCCATGGGTGCATGTCACTTGCAGCTGAGCTCAGTAAGGATCACCCCAGAGGATGTCTCACTCACAGGGGTGTCATTCCCATGGGTGCATGTCACCTGCAGCGGTGCTCAGTAAGGATCACCCAGAGGCTGTCTCACTCACAGGGGTGTCATCCCCATGGGTGCATGTCACCTGCAGCTGTGCTCAGTAAGGATCATCCCAGAGGCTGATTCACCCACAGGGGTGTCATCCCCATGGGTGCATGTCACCTGCAGCCGTGCACAGTAAGGATCACCCCAGAGGGAGTTTCACTCACATAGGTGTCATCCCCATGGGTGCATGTCACCTGCAGCGGTGCTCAGTAAGGATCACCCCAGAGGCAGTCTCACTCACATACGTGTCATCCCCATGGGTGCATGTCACCTGCAGCTATGCTCAGTAAGGATCTCCACTGAGGCTGACTTACCCACAGGGGTGTCATCCCCATGGGTGCATGTCACCTGCAGCGGTGCTCAGTAAGGATCACCTCAGAGGCTGACTCACCCACAGGGGTGTCATCCCCATGGGTGCATGTCACCTGCAGCGGTGCTCAGTAAGTATCACCCCAGAGGCTGACTCACTCACAGAGGTGTCATCCTCATGGGTGCATGTCACCTGCAGAAGTGCTCAGTAAGGATCACCCCAGAGGCTGACTCACTCACAGGGGTGTCATCCCCATGGGTGCATGTCACCTGCAGCAGTGCTCAGTAAGGATAACCCCAGAGGCTGACTCACCTACAGGGGTGTCATACCCATGAGTCCTTCCTTGTCACCTGCAGCGGTGCTCAGTAAGATTCAGCCCAGAGGCTGACTCACTCACAGGGGTGTCATCTCCATGGGTGGTTGTCACCTGCAGCGGTGTTCAGTAAGGATTACCCCAGAGGCTGACTCACTCACAGGGGTGTCATCCCCATGGGTGCTTGTCACCTGCAGCGGTGCTCAGTAAGATTCACCCCAGAGGCTGACTCACCCACAGGGGTGTCATCTCCATGGGTGGTTGTCACCTGCAGCGGTGTTCAGTAAGGATCACCCTAGAGGCTGACTCACTCACAGGGGTGTCATCCCCATGGGTGTATGTCACCTGCAGCGGTGCTCAGTAAGGATCATCTCAGAGGCTGACTCACTCACAGAGGTGTCATCCCCATGGGTGTATGTCACCTGCAGCGGTGCTCAGTAAGGAGCACCCCAGAGGCTGACTCACTCACAGAGGTGTCATCCCCATGGGTGTATGTCACCTGCAGCGGTGCTCAGTAAGGAGCACCCCAGAGGCTGACTCACTCACAGGGGTGTCATTCCCATGGGCGCATGTCACCTGCAGCAGTGCTCAGTAAGGATCACTCCAGAGTCTGTCTCACTCACAGGGGTGTCGTCCCCACGGGTGCATGTCACCTGCAGTGGTTCTCAGTAAGGATCACCCCAGAGGCTGACTCACTCACAGAGGTGTCATCCCCATGGGTGCATGTCACCTGCAGTGGTGCTCAGTAAGGATCACCCCAGAGGCAGACTCACCCACAGGGGTGTCATTACCATGGGTGCATGTCACCTGCAGCGGTGCTCAGTAAGGATCACCCCAGAGGCTGACTCACTCACAGGGGTGTCATCCCCATGGGTGCATGGCACCTGCAGCAGTGCTCAGTAAGGATCACCCCAGAGGCTGACTGACTCACAGGGGTGTCATCCCCATGGGTGCATGTCACCTGCAGCGGTGCTCAGTAAGGATCACTCCAGAGGCTGACTCACTCACAGGGGTGTAATCCCCATGGGTGCTTGTCACCTGCAGCGGTGCTCAGTAAGGATCACCCCAGAGGCTGTCTCACTCACAGGGGTGTCACCCCCATGGGCCATGTCACCTGCAGCGGTGCTCAGTAAGGATCACCCCAGAGGCTGACTCACTCACAGTGGTGTCATCCCCATGGGTGCTTGTCTCCTGCAGCGGTGCTCAGTATGGATCACCCCAGAGGCTGACTCACTCACAGGGGTGTCATCCCCATGGGTCATGTCACCTGCAGCGGTGCTCAGTAAGGATCACCCCAGAGGCTGACTCACTCACAGGGGTGTCATCCCCATGGGTGCTTGTCTCCTGCAGCGGTGCTCAGTAAGGATCACCCCAGAGGCTGACTCACTAACAGGGGTGTCATCCCCATGGGTGCATATCACCTGCAGCCGTGCTCAGTAAGGATCACCCCAGAGGCTGACTCACCCACAGAGGTGTCATCCCCATGGGTGCATGTCACTTGCAGGTGAGCTCAGTAAGGATCACCCCAGAGACTGTCTCACTCACAGAGGTGTCATCCCCATGTGTGCATGTGACCTGCAGCGATCCTCAGTTAGGATCACCCCAGAGGCTGTCTCACTCAAAGAGGTGTCATCCCCATGTGTGCATGTCACCTGCAGCGATCCTCAGTTAGGATCAAGGAGAGGCTGTCACACTCACAGGGGTGTCATCCCCATGGGTGCATGTCACCTGCAGCGGTGCTCAGTAAGGATCATCCCAGAGGCTGACTCACCCACAGGGGTGTCATCCCCTTGGGTGCATGTCACCTGCAGCGGTGCACAGTAAGGATCACCCCAGAGGCAGTCTCATTCACATAGGTGTCATCCCCATGGGTGCATGTCACCTGCAGCGGTGCTCAGTAAGGATCACCCCAGAGGCTGACTCACTCACAGAGGTGTCATCCCCATGGGTGTATGTCAACTGCAGCGTTGCTCAGTAAGGATCACCCCAGAGACTGACTCTCTCACAGGGGTGTCATCTCCATGGGTGCATGTCACCTGCAGCGGTGCTCAGTAAGGATCACCTCAGAGGCTGACTCACTCACAGGGGTGTCATCCCCATGGGTGCATGTCACCTGCAGCGGAGCTCAGTGAGAATCATCCCAGAGGCTGTCTCACTCACAGGGGTGTCATCCCCATGGGTGAATGTAACCTGTAGCGGAGCTCAGTAAAGATCACCCCAGAGGCTGACTCACTCACAGTGGTGTCACCCCCATGGGTGCATGTCACCTGCAGCGGAGCTCAGTAAGGATCACCCCAGAGGCTGACTCACTCACAGGGGTGTCATCCCCATGGGTGCATGTCACCTGCAGCAGTGCTCAGTAAGGATCACCCCATAGGCTGACTCACCCACAGGGGTGTCATACCCATGGGTGCATGTCACCTGCAGCGGTGCTCAGTAAGGATCACCCCAGAGGCTGTCTCACTCACAGGGGTGTCACCCCCATGGGTCATGTCACCTGCACCGGTGCTCAGTAAGGATCACCCCAGAGGCTGACTCACTCACAGGGGTGTCATCCCCATGGGTCATGTCACCTGCAGCGGTGCTTAGTAAGGATCACCCCAGAGGCTGACTCACTCACAGGGGTGTCATCCCCATGGGTGCTTGTCTCCAGCAGCAGTGCTCAGTAAGGATCACCCCAGAGGCTGACTCACGCACAGGGGTGTCATCCGCAGGGGTGCATGTCACCTGCAGCGATGCTCAGTAAGGATCACCCCAGAGGCTGACTCACTCACAGGGGTGTCATCCCCATGGGTGCATGTCACCTGCAGCGGCCGTGCTCAGTAAGGATCACCCCAAAGGCTGACTCACTAACAGGGTTGTCATCCCCATGGGTGCATATCACCTGCAGCCGTGCTCAGTTAGGATCACCCCAGAGGCTGACTCACCCACAGAGGTGTCATCCCCATGGGTGCATGTCACTTGCAGCTGAGCTCAGTAAGGATCACCCCAGAGACTGTCTCACTCACAGGGGTATCATCCCCATGGGTGCATGTCACCTGCAGCGATCCTCAGTTAGGATCACCCAGAGGCTGTCTCACTCACAGGGGTGTCATCCCCATGGGTGCATGTCACCTGCAGCTGTGCTCAGTAAGGATCATCCCAGAGGCTGACTCACCCACAGGGGTGTCATCCCCATGGGTGCATGTCACCTGCAGCGGTGCACAGTAAGGATCACCCCAGAGGCAGTCTCACTCACATAGGTGTCATCCCCATGGGTGCATGTCACCTGCAGCGGTGCTCAGTAAGGATCACCCCAGAGGCAGTCTCACTCACATAGGTGTCATCCCCATGGGTGCATGTCACCTGCAGCGGTGCTCATTAAGGATCACCCCAGAGGCTGACTCACCCACAGAGGTGTCATCCACATGGGTGCATGTCAACTGCAGCGCTGCTCAGTAAGGATCACCCCAGAGGCTGACTCTCTCACAGGGGTGTCATCTCCATGGGTGCATGTCACCTGCAGCGGTGCTCAGTAAGGATCACCTCAGAGGCTGACTCACTCACAGAGGTGTCATCCCCATGGGCACATGTCACCTGCAGTGGTGCGCAGTAAGGATCACCCCAGGGGCTGTCTCACTCACAGGGGTGTCATCCCCATGGGTGCATGTCACCTGCAGCGGAGCTCAGTGAGAATCATCCCAGGGGCTGTCTCACTCACAGGGGTGTCATCCCCATGGGTGAATGTAACCTGTAGCGGAGCTCAGTAAGGATCACCCCAGAGGCTGACTCACTCACACGGGTGTCACCCCCATGGGTGCATGTCACCTGCAGCGGAGATCAGTAAGGATCACCCCAGAGGCTGACTCACTCACAGGGGTGTCATCCCCATGGGTGCATGTCACCTGCAGCAGTGCTCAGTAAGGATGACCCCATAGGCTGACTCACCCACAGGGGTGTCATCCCCATGGGTGCATGTCACCTGCAGCGGTACTCAGTTAGGATCACCCCAGAGGCTGACTCACTCACAGGGGTGTCATCCCCATGGGTACATGTCACCTGCAGCGATGCTCAGTAAGGATCACCCCAGAGGCTGACTCACTCACAGAGGTGTCATCCCCATGGGTGCATTTCACCTGCAGCGGTGCTCAGTAAGGATCACCCCAGAGGCTGACTCATTCACAGGGGTGTCGTCCCCATGGGTGTATGTCACTTCCATCGGTGCTCAGTAAGGTTCACCCCAGAGGCTGACTCACTCACAGGGGTGCCATACCCACGGGTGCATGTCACCTGCTGCGGTGCTCAGTAAGGATCTCCCCAGAGGCTGACTCACTCACAGGGGTGTCATCCCCATGGGTGCATGTCACCTGCAGCGGTGCTCAGTAAGGATCACCCCAGAGGCTGACTCACTCACAGGGGTGTCATCTCCATTAGTGCATGTCACCTGCAGCGGTGCTCAGTAAGGATCACCACAGAGGCTGACTCACTCACAGTGGTGTCATCCCCATGGGTGCATGTCACCTGAAGCGGTGCTCAGTAAGGATCACCCCAGAGGCTGACTCACTCACAGGGGTGTCATCCCCATGGGTGCATGGCACCTGCAGCAGTGCTCAGTAAGGATCACCCCAGAGGCTGACTGACTCACAGGGGTGTCATCCCCATGGGTGCATGTCACCTGCAGCGGTGCTCAGTAAGGATCACTCCAGAGGCTGACTCACTCACAGGGGTGTAATCCCCATGGGTGCTTGTCACCTGCAGCGGTGCTCAGTAAGGATCACCCCAGAGGCTGTCTCACTCACAGGGGTGTCACCCCCATGGGCCATGTCACCTGCAGCGGTGCTCAGTAAGGATCACCCCAGAGGCTGACTCACTCACAGTGGTGTCATCCCCATGGGTGCTTGTCTCCTGCAGCGGTGCTCAGTATGGATCACCCCAGAGGCTGACTCACTCACAGGGGTGTCATCCCCATGGGTCATGTCACCTGCAGCGGTGCTCAGTAAGGATCACCCCAGAGGCTGACTCACTCACAGGGGTGTCATCCCCATGGGTGCTTGTCTCCTGCAGCGGTGCTCAGTAAGGATCACCCCAGAGGCTGACTCACTAACAGGGGTGTCATCCCCATGGGTGCATATCACCTGCAGCCGTGCTCAGTAAGGATCACCCCAGAGGCTGACTCACCCACAGAGGTGTCATCCCCATGGGTGCATGTCACTTGCAGGTGAGCTCAGTAAGGATCACCCCAGAGACTGTCTCACTCACAGGGGTATCATCCCCATGGGTGCATGTCACCTGCAGCGATCCTCAGTTAGGATCACCCAGAGGCTGTCTCACTCACATAGGTGTCATCCCCATGGGTGCATGTCACCTGCAGCGGTGCTCAGTAAGGATCACCCCAGAGGCAGTCTCACTCACATAGGTGTCATCCCCATGGGTGCATGTCACCTGCAGCGGTGCTCATTAAGGATCACCCCAGAGGCTGACTCACCCACAGAGGTGTCATCCACATGGGTGCATGTCAACTGCAGCGCTGCTCAGTAAGGATCACCCCAGAGGCTGACTCTCTCACAGGGGTGTCATCTCCATGGGTGCATGTCACCTGCAGCGGTGCTCAGTAAGGATCACCTCAGAGGCTGACTCACTCACAGAGGTGTCATCCCCATGGGCACATGTCACCTGCAGTGGTGCGCAGTAAGGATCACCCCAGGGGCTGTCTCACTCACAGGGGTGTCATCCCCATGGGTGCATGTCACCTGCAGCGGAGCTCAGTGAGAATCATCCCAGGGGCTGTCTCACTCACAGGGGTGTCATCCCCATGGGTGAATGTAACTTGTAGCGGAGCTCAGTAAGGATCACCCCAGAGGCTGACTCACTCACAGGGGTGTCACCCCCATGGGTGCATGTCACCTGCAGCGGAGATCAGTAAGGATCACCCCAGAGGCTGACTCACTCACAGGGGTGTCATCCCCATGGGTGCATGTCACCTGCAGCAGTGCTCAGTAAGGATGACCCCATAGGCTGACTCACCCACAGGGGTGTCATCCCCATGGGTGCATGTCACCTGCAGCGGTACTCAGTTAGGATCACCCCAGAGGCTGACTCACTCACAGGGGTGTCATCCCCATGGGTACATGTCACCTGCAGCGATGCTCAGTAAGGATCACCCCAGAGGCTGACTCACTCACAGAGGTGTCATCCCCATGGGTGCATTTCACCTGCAGCGGTGCTCAGTAAGGATCACCCCAGAGGCTGACTCATTCACAGGGGTGTCGTCCCCATGGGTGAATGTCACTTCCATCGGTGCTCAGTAAGGTTCACCCCAGAGGCTGACTCACTCACAGGGGTGCCATACCCACGGGTGCATGTCACCTGCTGCGGTGCTCAGTAAGGATCTCCCCAGAGGCTGACTCACTCACAGGGGTGTCATCCCCATGGGTGCATGTCACCTGCAGTGGTGCTCAGTAAGTATCACCCCAGAGGCTGACTCACTCACAGGGGTGTCATCTCCATTAGTGCATGTCACCTGCAGCGGTGCTCAGTAAGGATCACCACAGAGGCTGACTCACTCACAGTGGTGTCATCCCCATGGGTGCATGTCACCTGAAGCGGTGCTCAGTAAGGATCACCCCAGAGGCTGACTCACCCACAAGGGTGTCATCCCCATGGGTGCATGTCACCTGCAGCAGTGCTCAGTAAGGATCACCCCAGAGGCTGTCTCACTCACAGGGGTGTCATCCCCATGGGTGCATGTCACCTGCAGCGGAGCTCAGTAAGTATCACCCCAGAGGCTGTCTCACTCACAGGGGTGTCATCCCCAAGGGTGCATGTCAACTGCAGAGGTGCTCAGTAAGAATCACCCCAGAGGCTGACTCACTCACAGGGGTGTCATCCCCACGGGTGCATGTCACCTGCAGCAGTGCTCAGTAAGGATCACCCCAGAGGCAGACTCACTCAGAGGGGTGTCATCCCCATGGGTGCATGTCACATGCAGCGGAGCTCAGTAAGGATCACCCCAGAGGCTGACTCACTCACAGGGGTGTCAACCCCATGGGTGCATGTCTCCTGCAGCGGAGCTCAGTAAGGATCACCCCAGAGGCTGACTCACTCACAGGGGTGATATTTCCATGGGTGCATGTCACCTGCAACAGTGCTCAGTAAGAATCACCCCAGAGACTGACTCACCCACAGGAGTGTCATCCCCATGGGTGCATGTCACCTGCAGCGGTGCTCAGTCAGGATCACCCCAGAGGCTGACTCACTCACAGAGGTGTCACCCCATGGGTGCATGTCACCTGCAGCGGTGCTCAGTAAGGATCACCCCAGAGGCTGACTCATCCACAGGGGTGTCATCCCCATGGGTGCATGTCACCTACAGCGGTGGTCAGTAATGATCACCCCAGAGGCTGACTTACCCACAGGGGTGTCATCCCCATGGGTGCATGTCACCTGCAGCGGTGCTCAGTAAGGATCATCCCAGAGGCTGACTCACTCACAGAGGTGTCATCCCCATGAGTGCATGTCACCTGCAGCGGTGCTCAGAAAGGATCACCCCAGAGGCTGACTCATTCACAGGGGTGTCGTCCCCATGGGTGTATGTCACTTCCATTGGTGCTCAGTAAGCATCACCCCAGAGGCTGACTCACTCACAGGGGTGCCATCCCCACGGGTGCATGTCACCTGCTGCGTTGCTCAGTAAGGATCACCCCAGAGGCTGACTCACTCACAGGAGTGTCATCCCCATAGGTGCATGTCACCTGCAGCGGTGCTCAGTAAGGATCACCCCAGAGGCTGACTCACGCACAGGGGTGTCATCCGCAGGGGTGCATGTCACCTGCAGCGATGCTCAGTAAGGATCACCCCAGAGGCTGACTCACTCACAGGGGTGTCATCCCCATGGGTGCATGTCACCTGCAGCGGCCGTGCTCAGTAAGGATCACCCCAAAGGCTGACTCACTAACAGGGGTGTCATCCCCATGGGTGCATATCACCTGCAGCCGTGCTCAGTTAGGATCACCCCAGAGGCTGACTCACCCACAGAGGTGTCATCCCCATGGGTGCATGTCACTTGCAGCTGAGCTCAGTAAGGATCACCCCAGAGACTGTCTCACTCACAGGGGTATCATCCCCATGGGTGCATGTCACCTGCAGCGATACTCAGTTAGGATCACCCAGAGGCTGTCTCACTCACATAGGTGTCATCCCCATGGGTGCATGTCACCTGCAGCGGTGCTCAGTAAGGATCACCCCAGAGGCAGTCTCACTCACATAGGTGTCATCCCCATGGGTGCATGTCACCTGCAGCGGTGCTCATTAAGGATCACCCCAGAGGCTGACTCACCCACAGAGGTGTCATCCACATGGGTGCATGTCAACTGCAGCGCTGCTCAGTAAGGATCACCCCAGAGGCTGACTCTCTCACAGGGGTGTCATCTCCATGGGTGCATGTCACCTGCAGCGGTGCTCAGTAAGGATCACCTCAGAGGCTGACTCACTCACAGAGGTGTCATCCCCATGGGCACATGTCACCTGCAGTGGTGCGCAGTAAGGATCACCCCAGGGGCTGTCTCACTCACAGGGGTGTCATCCCCATGGGTGCATGTCACCTGCAGCGGAGCTCAGTGAGAATCATCCCAGGGGCTGTCTCACTCACAGGGGTGTCATCCCCATGGGTGAATGTAACCTGTAGCGGAGCTCAGTAAGGATCACCCCAGAGGCTGACTCACTCACAGGGGTGTCACCCCCATGGGTGCATGTCACCTGCAGCGGAGATCAGTAAGGATCACCCCAGAGGCTGACTCACTCACAGGGGTGTCATCCCCATGGGTGCATGTCACCTGCAGCAGTGCTCAGTAAGGATGACCCCATAGGCTGACTCACCCACAGGGGTGTCATCCCCATGGGTGCATGTCACCTGCAGCGGTACTCAGTTAGGATCACCCCAGAGGCTGACTCACTCACAGGGGTGTCATCCCCATGGGTACATGTCACCTGCAGCGATGCTCAGTAAGGATCACCCCAGAGGCTGACTCACTAACAGAGGTGTCATCCCCATGGGTGCATTTCACCTGCAGCGGTGCTCAGTAAGGATCACCCCAGAGGCTGACTCATTCACAGGGGTGTCGTCCCCATGGGTGTATGTCACTTCCATCGGTGCTCAGTAAGGATCACCCCAGAGGTTGACTCACTCACAGGGGTGTCATCCTCATGGGTGCATGTCACCTGCAGCGGTGCTCAGTAAGGATCACCCCAGAGGCTGACTCACCCACAGAGATGTCATCCCCATGGGTGCATGTCACCTGCAACGGTGCTCAGTAAGGATCACCCCATAGGCTGTCTCACTCACAGGGGTGTCATCCCCATGGGTGCATGTCACCTGCAGCGGCGGTGCTCAGTAAGGATCACCACAGAGGCTGACTCACCCACAGGGGTGTCATCCCCATGGGTGCATGTCACCTGCAGCGGTGCTCAGTAAGGTTCACCCCAGAGGCTGACTCACTCACAGGGGTGTCATCCCCATGGGTGCATGTCACCTGCAGCAGTGCTCAGTAAGGATCACCCCAGAGGCTGACTCACCCACAGGGGTGTCATCTCCATGGGTGCATGTCACCAGCAGCTGTGCTCAGTAAGGATAACCCCAGAGGCTGACTCACTAACAGGGGTGTCATCCCCATGGGTGCATGTCACCTGCAGCAGTGCTCAGTAAGGATAACCCCAGAGGCTCACTCACTCACAGGGGTGTCATCCCCATGGGTGCATGTCACCTGCAGCAGTGCTCAGTTAGGATCACCCCAGAGGCTGACTCACTCACAGGGTTGTCATCCCCATGGGTGCATGTCACCTGCAGCAGTGCTCAGTAAGGATCACCCCAGAGGCTGACTCACCCACAGGGGTGTCATCCCCACGAGTGCATGTCACCTGCACTGGAGCTCAGTAAGGATCACCTCAGAGGCTGACTCACCCACAGGGGTGTCATCCCCATGGGTGCATGTCACCTGCAGCGGTGCTCAGTAAGGATCACCCCAGAGGCTGACTCACTCACAGGGGTGTCATCCCCATGGGTGCATGTCATCTGCAGGGGTGCTCAGTAAGGATCACCCCAGAGGCTGACTCACTCACAGGGGTGTCATCCCCATGGGTGCATGTCACTTCCATCGGTGCTCAGTAAGGATCACCCCAGAGGCTGACTCACTCACAGGGGTGTCATCCCCATGGGTGCATGTCACCTGCAGCGGTGCTCAGTAAGGATCACCCCAGAGGCTGACTCACTCACAGGGGTGTCATCCCCATGGGTGCATGTCACCTGCAGCGGTGCTCAGTAAGGATCACCCCATAGGCTGTCTCACTCACAGGGGTGTCATCCCCATGGGTGCATGTCACCTGCAGCGGTGCTCAGTAAGGATCACCCCAGAGGCTGACTCACTCACAGAGGTGTCATCCCCATGGGTGCATGTCACCTGCAGCGGTGCTCAGTAAGGATCACCCCAGAGGCTGACTCACTCACAGGTGTGTCATCCCCATGGGTGCATGTCACCTGCAGCGGAGCTCAGTAAGGATAACTACAGAGGCTGACTCACCCACAGAGGTGTCATCCCCATGGGTGCATGTCACCTGCAGCGGTGCTCAGTAAGGATCACCCCAGAGGCTGACTCACCCACATAGGTGTCATCCCAATTGGTGCATGTCACCTGCAGCAGTTCTCAGTAAGGATCACCCCAGAGGCTGACTCACTCACAGGGGTGTCATTCCCATGGGTGCATGCCACCTGCAGCGGTGCTCAGTAAAGATCACCCCAGAGGCTGACTCACTTGTAATGCAGGTGCCGGAATGCAACGCACAGAGACACAAGGCGAGAACAGTCAGAGATGTTTGTAAACAGTTTTATACAACAGGTATACTGAAACAAGGGATTAGCAACAAGGGTAATGAACAGTGGTTTGAAATATCAGAAAAATACGAAATTTCTCAAAGTAAGGCGCAGTCTCTTAAAATAAGGCGCAGTCTCTTAAAGTAAGGTGATGCCCTCAAGCATGGGAGACACCACATAAGTTCCTTAACCGTGAATTTGGCCCTAGCGGGGGTCACCGGTTATTCCCGCTAAGCCGTGAGTCTCTTCCGGATAAATTCAACTAAATCACGTTGTGCTACTTTAGCCCCAACCGTTCCCCTCCCAACCTGAGTACTTAAACCCAATTGTCCCCGGTACCGTGGGTGAGCAGTGGAAGTGACGGCCCTGCTCACGTATGCAGCTCCTCTCTGCTTGGCCGTTGGAGGCAGTCTCTCGAGCCTTGGATAGGGGGGTCCAGGCCTCGTTTGTCGGCGGGTGACGTCGGGTTCCGCGAACTCACTCAGCACCGCGATCAGGTTCCTAGTATCCTCAGCAGGCACAGCATTCGGGTCACAACTGTGAGGGATCCGGAGCTCTTTTACCGGTGCCCGGCTGGAGCACCTCTCAGGCCTCTGGATTTGGCCTGTCACGCGGGGTTTCTCAGGACGCAGGGAGCACGTCTGCTCCTCTCTGCTGCTTGGCGCCAAAGACCCCTCAGGTTTGGCGCGCTGGCCTCTTATCTCTCCGAACTCCTTCCTGGAAGTGACCTGATCGGGTCCAGCGTCTGAACCTGCTCCCCCTGCAACTTCCCTTGCATATTTTGGTTCCGCTTGACTGTATCTGGCCAGTAGATGGCAGTCTCGCTCCAACCTTGAAACGTCATGTTGAAGTTCTTTTACAAGCCTTCTTGCCCGTTCTACATTCCTCCCTCCTTTTTGCTCGCCAGTCCTCGGGCAAGTGGACTCCTCGCAGAATTGATGTCTCCTTCCAGGCAGTGCAAGCTCAGACAGGAGTTGGGCACACTCCTGCGTTTTCTGTTGCATTCGAGACCAGATAAACTCTTCCTGAGCATACCGGTTAGGAGGAATTCCGGCATTAGCCCGCTCAGTTCTGCAGGGCTCTTCTTGCGGAGGAGACTCCGGAAGATCCGAGGAATCAACTACTGGGGATTGCAAATCATTTCCTGACTCATTCTGAGTTCCACTCGAGAGTGGCACCAATGGTTCTGACAGGCCCAACTGCATTGTGGCCCACCCTTCTTCATCCCCCAGGGTTCCTGTATGTGGCACTTCAGCCAACACGTCTGAGGGCCCAGCCCCGTTACAGACTTCTGCTTCAGAGGAGTAAGGA
Organism: Phyllobates terribilis; assembly: GCF_046119375.1. Lineage (NCBI taxonomy): Eukaryota > Metazoa > Chordata > Amphibia > Anura > Dendrobatidae > Phyllobates > Phyllobates terribilis. The sequence continues at coordinate 1,228,150,430 of NW_027362761.1, read as the reverse complement.
CGCAACATATTACGGTGCAACACCCTGGATGTCGCGGCGTCACCCCCTTCGGGCCTAACCTCGTAGACGGGGTTGTCTGGGTGAACCTTCTTCACCACCCGATATGGTATTGCCTCCCAACGATGGTCCAGCTTACTCCCAAATTGTTTAGCCCTCACCAGCACTCGGTCTCCTGGCTGAAGCGATCCACCTGTGGTCGGGGGCCGAACTGCATGCTCTACTTCCTGAAACTTCTGAGTAACCAGTCTTCTCACGGTATGGAGTCGACGCTGGTGTTCTCGAATCCAGGTACTTGGGCTACTGCCAGGACCGGGGTCTTCTGAGTCTAGCTCCAGTTCGGTGATCTCTCGGCCACTTCTTCCCAACAGCAACATGTAGGGGGTGTAGCCGGTGGTTGCATGAACTCGATTATTATACACCCACACCAGCTCGGACACGAATTCGGGCCACTTCATCTTTTTGTCCGCTTCCAGTGTTCACAACATTTGCAACAGGGTTCGGTTAAAGCGCTCGCATGCACCGTTCCCTTGCGGGTGGTAGGGCGTTGTCCGGGAACGGTCGATCCCATAGATGCGGTATAGCTCATCCATCACTCGTCCTTGGAAGCAGGCTCCCTGGTCAGAATGTATTTGCTTCGGGCACCCATAAATCCGGATGAAATCTTGACAGATGGCCTTGGCTGCAGCTTCTGCTGTCTTTATCTTTAGTGGGCGTCACTACTGTGAACTTGGTGAAGTGATCAGTCATGACTAAACAGTGTCCATAACCGTTGTATGAAGTTCCTACCATCAAGTAGTCAATCATCAAGACTTCCAAGGGGGCAGAAGTTCGGATGGTCTGAATGGGAGCTCTTTGCTCCGGGAGCTTGTTCAACTCACACTGGCGACATGTTCGGCAGACCCCCTCGACTTCTTGTCGCAGTTGAGGTCAATACACGAGCCGTTGCAACCACCGGAAGGTCTTTTCTACTCCGAAGTGAGCACCTCTTCTATGAGCTTCTTGGGCTAGCTGTGTTACTAGCGCTCCTGGAACTACCACTTGCCAGGTAACATCAAACTCTCGAGGCAGCTGGATTCTTCGGCATAGCAAGCCGTCCTTCAGGAGGAGCCTCTCCCACTGGCCTAGGATTTGTAGGGTAGTTGGAAGTGAAGCGGCTCTGGTTTCCTGGTCGGGTCTCTGATTAAGGGCGACCCATTCTCTCAACTTTGCTAGCTCCGGGTCGGATTGCTGCAGATGTATCCATTCATCTCTTGAACGGCCCAGAATCTGAGTGGGCCTTGGCTCCTCTCTGGTCTTTTGGGCGTCGACCACAGCAGCGGCGAACTGGCTGAAATCCGGGATCTCGTCGCCTTCGATCTCCTCATCTCTGTCCTTCTTCGGCCCCGCCTGAGTGACCCGGGACAGGGCATCTGCATGTGTGTTCAGGGCCTTGGACCGATAGGCAATTTTATACTGAAATTTGGACATCCTCGCGACCCACCGCTGTTCTAATGCGCCCAGTTTGGCGTTCTCCAAGTGGGCCAAAGGGTTGTTATCTGTCCGCACTTGCACTTCTGACCCTGACAAGTACTCAGCAAAATTTCTTGGTCATGGCCCACACCAGTGCCAGTAGCTCCAGCTTAAACGAACTGTAGTTGTCCGGATTCTTCTCCGTATCTTGGAGTGACCTGCTGGCATACGCGATCACTCGCTCTTTCCCTCCTTGTACTTGAGCCAGCACTGCTCCCAGCCCATGCAAGCTTCCATTAGTGTACAACATGAAAGGCTGCGAAAAGTCAGCGTAGGCCAGAATTGGGGCATCTGTTAGCGCCATTTTCAATGCTCGGAATGTCTCTTCTTGTCGTGGGCCCCACCGAATGGGCTGCCGCTTGGCTCCCCCGGCTGTTCCTCTCAGCAATTCATTGAGCGTGATCGCAATCTTAGCGAAGTCTTTAATGAATCTGCGGTAGTATCCAGCAAGCCCCAGGAACGTCCTTATTTCCCTTAGATTGGCGGGCGTGGACCACTTCTGCATGGCAGCTACTTTCTCCGCAGTGGGGTGCACCCCTGCACTGGACACAGTGTGCCCCAGATATTCAATTTCTCTTTTGAAGAGACGACACTTACGAGGCTTAATTTTCAGGCCGTGCCTTTGTAGCCGTTCTAACACTTGTTCCAATCGGCGGAGATGATCCTCAAACGTAGCAGAATAGATAATTATATCGTCCAGATATATTAAAGTGGCTTCAAAGTTGAGGTCCCCCAAGCAGCTCTCCATCAGCCGTTGGAAGGTTCCTGGCGCATTTGTTAGTCTGAACGGCATTCGATTGAACTCAAACAGGCCCATAGGGAGAACAAAAGCTGTCTTTGGACGATCCTTCTCAGCTACTGGGACCTGCCAATAGCCACTGGCCAGGTCGAGGGAGGAGAAGAATTTGGCGCTCCCTAGTGTAGATAGAGACTTTTCGATTCGGGGGAGTGGATAGGAGTCCTGTACTGTACAGGCATTCAGCTTTCGATAGTCTACGCAGAATCTCAGGGTACCATCCTTCTTTTGGACCAGCACGATCGGAGCCGCCCAGGGGCTCTGGCTTTCACGGATCACACCGTTCCGCAACATGTGGGCCAACAGCTCTTTCACCTCCTGGTACATTTGAGGCGGGATCTGCTGATATCTCTCTCGGATGGGAGCAGTATTTCCGGTGGGTATTTCGTGCTGAATGTCCCGAGTGCACCCGTAATAATCTTCATGCTGTGCAAACACTCCCTGATATCGCTGTAGAAGTTGTTCGATCTGCCTTACTTGTCCAGCAGAAAACTCAGTCAGGTTAGCTTCCATTTCTTCCAGGAGGTGGCGTCCAGCCAACGGTTCTCTTCCATGTTCCTGGGTATTGAGGGACACCTCTAGGGTCCATGGTTTTCCTTCCACAGGTGCCAGCCCTATAGCGTCAGCTCTAGTAAGGGCCTCCGGCATTATGCACACTCGTGCCACCTCTTGTCGGGGCAACAACTGTAAACTGGTGCCACTTAAATTGATGCAGCGCATGGGTACTCGACTGTGCTGCACGGTGGCCAGAGTTCGAGCAATCAAGAGTCCAGAGGGCGTTTCTTCTCCCTCCATTGGTTCAACTTGAATGTCCACGCCCTCTAAGGACACATGTGCCAGCACCGGCAAAGTGAGTACAGTCTGTCCCACCGGCAGTGTCATTGTGGCTTCGGGCGGTATCGATACCTTACCAAGGTACTGGGAGGTAGTGGGCAACTTTTGAATCTGACTGACCCGCACGAGGTGCTGGAACACTCTCTTGTTAGCTGGGTCTCGAGTGGCGCGGGTCCAGTTGTTTTTGCTACAGCCCTCAGCCAGGAACTGTCCGACTTCTTTCAGCACATTCATGCCCAGGGTTACAATGGGCCCATCGCCTCCGGGCCTGGTGGTCAGTACGATCCCTTTTCGACCGAGGTCCTTTCCACATGCCCGCACGGACATCCATACTACTCCCGCTACTGGGATAGGTAGTTGATTAGCCGCCACCAGTTTGACAGTTGGTTCCCGGCAGGAACGAGCGACTTCAGGAAAGTGACTTTGAAAGTAGGTCTCAGGCATAGTGGTCACTTGAGACCTGGTGTCCATCAAACAGCGGATCCGCTGCCCATTGAATTCAGCCCAGATAATGGGCCTCTCGGAGACAATGTCTTCAGAGATCCCTCTTCTACTCTCTGAAGCTCGAGACCTGACGGTATGCTCCACAACCATGGGGAATTTTAGTTTAACGGCTGTCCCCTCCTCCTCCTTTCTCGGTTGGCACAGTCTTTGGAGATATGCCCCCTACCTCCGCAGGTCCAGCACTCCAGTCCTCGTTCTGCCGATAGGTCGGGTACATGTCGTGCTGGGGCCGTATAGGAACGTCTTTCTTGTTCTGGTCTCCATCCGCGTTGAGCAGTACGGTCCGTCAGCAAGGGGACGGTAGGAGTCTTCCTAATAGCATTCAGCTCACCCCGAATGTCTCGAATTTCCTGACGTATTTCCCGTACCCAATCAGGCTCTTGGTTGGTGAATCCAGGAGCAATTGCCTCATGACTTCTAACTGTGGCTTTGAGAACAGGAACTTCTCTCTCCAGGACTCTAGCTTCAGCCCCTACCTCCAGGAAGCCCATATCAGGGCTCAATCGCAGCCACTCCTTCAGGATCTGCCTCAGGGAAGGGTCTTTCAAGCCAGCAATCAGTTGGTCACGCAACGCCTCATCCAATGGTCCCAGTCCTCGGTTCCCATCTCGAGTTTTCTTAGTGATATGGGCCGTCACTTCCTGTAATGCATTAACATACTGATTTACTGTCTCATTTTCCCCTTGGACCCGCTGAAACAAACGTAAGCGCAAGTGTCCCAAATCTGTAGTGTCACCGTGCATGTCCTCTAGAATTTTTATCACTTTATCCACGGTGTCACGGTCCCCAGGTGGGCGGTACATCACAGTCTGTCGGGCCTCTCCATCAAGGGTTAGGAGGGCCAGCTCCGCCTGGGCTAGAGGGTCAAGGGGATACATACGTAGCATACTTCTCAGTCTTTCTGCTCAGTCCCAAAGTGACATGCCATCCCCTGTAAACTTGGGAAGATGGCTGAGCATAGCCCCCAGGGGTATATGGCTCTGGCCGGACCCATCCACAGACTGATCCGCCATCTCTGCGTCTGAATGTTGCATCCTGCCGACTACGCCAAATGTAATGCAGGTGCCAGAATGCAACGCACAGAGACACAAGGCGAGAACAGTCAGAGATGTTTGTAAACAGTTTTATACAACAGGTATACTGAAACAAGGGATTAGTAACAAGGGTAATGAACAGTGGTTTGAAATATCAGAAAAATACGAAATTTCTCAAAGTAAGGCGCAGTCTCTTAAAATAAGGTGCAGTCTCTTAAAGTAAGGTGATGCCCTCAAGCATGAGAGACACCACACAAGTTCTTTAACCGTGAATTTGGCCCTAGTGGGGGTCACCGGTTATTCCCACTAGGCCGTGAGTCTCTTTCCGGATAAATTCAATTAAATCACGTTGTGCTACTTTAGCCCCAACCGTTCCCCTCCCAACCTGAGTACTTAAACCCAATTGTCCCCCGTACCGTGGGTGAGCAGTGGAAGTGACGGCCCTGCTCACGTATGCAGCTCCTCTCTGCTTGGCCGTTGGAGGCAGTCTCTCGAGCCTTGGATAGGGGGGTGACGTCGGGTTCCGTGAACTCACTCAGCGCCGTGATCAGGTTCCTAGTATCCTCAGCAGGCACAGCATTCGGGTCACAGCTGTGAGGGATCCGGAGCTCTTTTACCGGTGCCCGGCTGGAGCACCTCTCAGGCCTCTGGATTTGGCCTGTCACGCGGGGTTTCTCAGGACGCAGGGAGCACGTCTGCTCCTCTCTGCTGTTTGGCGCCAAAGACCCCTCAGGTTTGGCGCACTGGTCTCTTATCTCTCTGAACTCCTTCCTGGAAGTGACCTGATCGGGTCCAGCGTCTGAACCTGCTCCCCCTGCAACTTCCTTTGTATATTTTGGTTCCGCTTGACTGTATCTGGCCAGTAGATGGCAGTCTCGCTCCATCCTTGAAACGCCATGTTGAAGTTCTTTTACAAGCTTTCTTGCCCGTTCTACAACTGTACAACTGCCATTTCTGGGCCTAAACTGCTAAGCATGTCCTTGCCTGAGCCGTCCTAACTCTCTACCGTGCTGCTGATGCTGCAGCCACTGCACCGCCATGCTAGCCACACACCTCCTGGCTACCTACTGTGTTTCATAGTGCTTGACTGTACAGTTGCCATTTCTGGCCCTAAACTGCTAAGCATGTCCTTGCCTGAGCCGTCCTAACTCTCTACCGTGCTGCTGAAGCTGCAGCCACTTCACCGCCATGCTAGCCACACACCTCCTGGCTGCCTACTGTGTTTCATAATGCTTGTCTGTACCGCTGACATTTCTGGCCCTAAACTGCTAAGCATGTCCTTGCCTGAGCCGTCCTAACTCTCTACTGTGCTGCTGATGCCGCAGCCACTGCACCGCCATGCTAGCCACACACCTCCTGGCTGCCTACTGTGTTTCATAGTGCTTGACTGTACAGCTGACATTTCTGGGCCTAAACTGCTAAGCATGTCCTTGCCTGAGCCGTCCTAACTCTCTACCGTGCTGCTGATGCCGCAGCCACTGCACCGCCATGCTAGCCACACACCTCCTGGCTGCCCACTGTGTTTCATAGTGCTTGACTGTACAGCTGCCATTTCTGGGCCTAAACTGCTAAGCATGTCCTTGCCTGAGCCGTCCTAACTCTCTACAGTGCTGCTGATGCTGCAGTCACTGCACCGCCATGCTAGCCACACACCTCCTGGCTGCCCACTGTGTTTCATACTGCTTGACTGTACAGCTGCCATTTCTGGCCCTAAACTGCTAAGCATGTGTGGCACCCCAGGGGTCTGGTTTCCACAGTAACAGCAATGTTATGTCTGAGAGCAGGTGGGAGGTCTCTTGGTCAGGAATCCTATGCATGCCACACCTCCTGCCCAGTCCTGGGAGGGGAAGAACTTCCCCTATATAAACCTGGGGCTGAGGCAGGGTTGGAGAGTTCAGAGGGAGAGTTCAGCCAGGAGGGCTGACAGGGAGCTGTGGCTCCGGCTGGGCCCAGCTCCAGGGCCAGGCCTGAAGCAGCTATGGGAAGAAACAACAGGAGCTCTGTGGGAGCAGTGTTACAAGGAGTCAGGGGCTGGCAGCTGCAGAGCTCGCCCTGACTGAGAAGAGTTATCACCGGGCCCGGAGTCCGAGGCTGTGGGGACTAACTCCTACCCAGCAGCAGAATCCGTCAGGCAGGGGATTTCAGGTCCTCTGGCCAAGAAACCCGAAGGCACGGTCACACGCGTGGGACCAGAACCGCCGTCGTGGAGCGGAAGCTACTAGAAGGCCCCGAGTCACCGGCCATACGGGTGAGCACCACACGGTACACTCAGGGACGTGGGCTACTTATACCCGCCTCTAGCAAGGTAGCCAGAAGAGTACAGTCAGTTTGGGAGGCCTACAACTCCGCCTGGCCAGGGGAGATCCCATCTGCTCAAGGACTGACCAGGCCCCGATCGCTAGCCAGTACTCCGGGAGGGTCTATCTTTATCACCAGTAAAGACCCTGAATTACACCGCATCGTCTCTGAGTGATTCCTGCTACCCCCATCATCCACGTCGGCTGCCCTGAGGCCATACCCCTCCCGTTGGGGGTGATACTATCACGCTGCACAATCCTACCACCGGCCTCAGCGGTCTGCCCTGCAGCGGCAGCTCCTTCGCTGCATTCAACGGGTGGCGTAGTCGTCCAACATCTACCGCTAATACATCGCCGCTCAGTTTGACTCCCTGGGCACGGACCGGGTCACCGCCACGAGACTACAACCCTCAAAAGATCCGGCTCCGGGTAAGCTCCCGTGCGCGCGATGCCGCACGACGAAGGCCCAGGGGTGCGTCAACTTTTGGCGTAGTCGGCAGGATTTCGTGCCCGCAACCACCGGGTACTGCGTGCCTGAAAAAGACTGTTCAAACTTACCTGTGGTGAAGATTCCCGCCATCCGGCGCCATCTTCCGCTTCCTTCCCGCCATCGGTGGAGTTTTCCCGCCATCCGGCGCCATCTTCAGCCTTCTTCCCGCCATACGTGGAGTTTTCCCGCCATTGGACGCCATCTTGAGGACGCCGCGCGGGAAGAAGAGGGGCGTGGACTCCGAAAGCGCGCGAGAACTGAAGCCCCGCCTCACGTCCGGACGTTGCGTAAGGTCCTGGAAGGAGCCCAGCAGACGCCGACGTCACAGGAGCGCGACGGAAGGTCCTCAACCCTGACGATTCACTGCGGAGCCGCGGCCTACGGAAGAGGATCATCGCAAGGTAGGCCATGGTCCACTAGGGGGGAGAAGGATGCCGGATGCGGAGGAGAGCTTCACCGCTTCAACCCCCGCCAGCGCCACCGCTGTTGCGGTCATGCCTTTCACCATGCCCTATATCCCGGGGGCAGCCTGGCTACCCCAGTACTCAGGGGAGTCACATACCCTGCATGACTTTAGAGAAAAGCTGGATAGCCTCTTCCAGGTGTACCCCCTCACAGAGGAGCAAAAAGTGAGCATCCTGGTGGCCCAATTAACCGGGGCAGCCCAAAGGGAGGTAAAGTCCTGGCCACCTGGGAGGAGGACTGTCGCAGAGATACTAACCCAGCTAACCGAGGAGGAGCTGCAGTACTACCAATACGAGGAAAGCCAAGAGGACCCGGACGGGTCTGAGGACTACCCTCAGGAGGGAGCACAAAGAGGACATAGCTACTGAAGGGAAGTAGCGTGAATAAAGAGCTGTAAATAGTTACCCGTAAGGGTACAAGGACTGCTGCTAATTAAAATATGGTCCCCGTTGGGATTAGTGAATTGTTCCCCATGTGCCCCTATCTTAAACCAGGCTGAGGACTGTGAGCAGCCATTCCTTATCCCCACTGGCCGAGGACTGAGAGCGGCCATATCCTGTAAATAATTATGTGTTTCTAGTAATTTATGGGAGTCTTTGGTGGATTTACCGGGAATCCTTTGTACATAGTTGGAGCGTAACCCAGGACGGACTAAAGACTGTTAAGGACTCGGGGCAGGACAGACCCCTACCTGGTTACGTCTCCCTGTTTTGGTGAAATGGACACCTTGCTTTTCTTCAAAGACTGCGCCCGGTTGCGGACACGCCGTAACCATCTTTATGTGTTTTTCTTATTGTATTATTATTGTTATTATCTTGTTATGTTTTTCTAAAATATGTTTAGTCCCGGAGTACTAAATTTCACTAGGGGGGAATGTGGCACCCCAGGGGTCTGGTTTCCACAGTAACAGCAATGTTATGTCTGAGAGCAGGTGGGAGGTCTCTTGGTCAGGAATCCTATGCATGCCACACCTCCTGCCCAGTCCTGGGAGGGGAAGAACTTCCCCTATATAAACCTGGGGCTGAGGCAGGGTTGGAGAGTTCAGAGGGAGAGTTCAGCCAGGAGGGCTGACAGGGAGCTGTGGCTCCGGCTGGGCCCAGCTCCAGGGCCAGGCCTGAAGCAGCTATGGGAAGAAACAACAGGAGCTCTGTGGGAGCAGTGTTACAAGGAGTCAGGGGCTGGCAGCTGCAGAGCTCGCCCTGACTGAGAAGAGTTATCACCGGACCCGGAGTCCGAGGCTGTGGGGACTAACTCCTACCCAGCAGCAGAATCCATCAGGCAGGGGATTTCAGGTCCTCTGGCCAAGAAACCCGAAGGCACGGTCACACGCGTGGGACCAGAACCGCCGTCGTGGAGCGGAAGCTACTAGAAGGCCCCGAGTCACCGGCCATACGGGTGAGCACCACACGGTACACTCAGGGACGTGGGCTACTTATACCCGCCTCTAGCAAGGTAGCCAGAAGAGTACAGTCAGTTTGGGAGGCCTACAACTCCGCCTGGCCAGGGGAGATCCCATCTGCTCAAGGACTGACCAGGCCCCGATCGCTAGCCAGTACTCCGGGAGGGTCTATCTTTATCACCAGTAAAGACCCTGAATTACACCGCATCGTCTCTGAGTGATTCCTGCTACCCCCATCATCCACGTCGGCTGCCCTGAGGCCATACCCCTCCCGTTGGGGGTGATACTATCACGCTGCACAATCCTACCACCGGCCTCAGCGGTCTGCCCTGCAGCGGCAGCTCCTTCGCTGCATTCAACGGGTGGCGTAGTCGTCCAACATCTACCGCTAATACATCGCCGCTCAGTTTGACTCCCTGGGCACGGACCGGGTCACCGCCACGAGACTACAACCCTCAAAAGATCCAGCTCCGGGTAAGCTCCCGTGCGCGCGATGCCGCGCGACGAAGGCCCAGGGGTGCGTCACATGTCCTTGCCTGAGCCGTCCTAACTCTCTACCGTGCTGCTGATGCTGCAGCCACTGCACCGCCATGCTAGCCACACACCTCCTGGCTGCCCACTGTGTTTCATAATGCTTGTCTGTACCGCTGACATTTCTGGCCCTAAACTGCTAAGCATGTCCTTGCCTGAGCCGTCCTAACTCTCTACTGTGCTGCTGATGCCGCAGCCACTGCACCGCCATGCTAGCCACACACCTCCTGGCTGCCTACTGTGTTTCATAGTGCTTGACTGTACAGCTGCCATTTCTGGGCCTAAACTGCTAAGCATGTCCTTGCCTGAGCCGTCCTAACTCTCTACCGTGCTGCTGATGCCGCAGCCACTGCACCGCCATGCTAGCCACACACCTCCTGGCTGCCCACTGTGTTTCATAGTGCTTGACTGTACAGCTGCCATTTCTGGGCCTAAACTGCTAAGCATGTCCTTGCCTGAGCCGTCCTAACTCTCTACCGTGCTGCTGAAGCTGCAGCCACTTCACCGCCATGCTAGCCACACACCTCCTGGCTGCCTACTGTGTTTCATAATGCTTGTCTGTACCGCTGACATTTCTGGCCCTAAACTGCTAAGCATGTCCTTGCCTGAGCCGTCCTAACTCTCTACTGTGCTGCTGATGCCGCAGCCACTGCACCGCCATGCTAGCCACACACCTCCTGGCTGCCTACTGTGTTTCATAGTGCTTGACTGTACAGCTGCCATTTCTGGGCCTAAACTGCTAAGCATGTCCTTGCCTGAGCCGTCCTAACTCTCTACCGTGCTGCTGATGCCGCAGCCACTGCACCGCCATGCTAGCCACACACCTCCTGGCTGCCCACTGTGTTTCATAGTGCTTGACTGTACAGCTGCCATTTCTGGGCCTAAACTGCTAAGCATGTCCTTGCCTGAGCCGTCCTAACTCTCTACAGTGCTGCTGATGCTGCAGTCACTGCACCGCCATGCTAGCCACACACCTCCTGGCTGCCCACTGTGTTTCATACTGCTTGACTGTACAGCTGCCATTTCTGGCCCTAAACTGCTAAGCATGTCCTTGCCTGAGCCGTCCTAACTCTCTACCGTGCTGCTGATGCTGCAGCCACTGCACCGCCATGCTAGCCACACACCTCCTGGCTGCCTACTGTGTTTCATAGTGCTTGACTGTACAGCTACCATTTCTGGCCCTAAACTGCTAAGCATGTCCTTGCCTGAGCCGTCCTAACTCTCTACCATGCTGCTGATGCCGCAGCCACTGCACCGCCATGCTAGCCACACACCTCCTGGCTGCCTACTGTGTTTCATAGTGCTTGACTGTACTTCTGATGCTGGGAAACGTACTCTCATGTGTTTGCACCCTCAAAAGGAGTTCTGAAAATAGGGCTAATTTTTAAAATGACTTAATGACAACAAGCCAGGACTTTTTCATCCTCAAAACAGGCCACTTTAGGGATCATTTTTGGATGGCTTGATAGAAAGCCTTTGTAATTCCCAAATGATTTTGTAACTAGCAGACCAATTGCAGGCCACAAGAAAAGGGATATTTTTTTCACTTCTGGTTTGGAGGCCATTATTTCTTCACAGTTAAAACAGCACAGTACACCTGTTTTGTCTCCCTATTAAATAGATATTATTTGGACATTGCTTATTCATTTAGAAAAGGGAAAGCCACTCAAACAGGGATAATTATTCCACTTAACGATGTGAAAATGCTACGGCTACTTCCATTGTGAAATACGCTGCTGCTTACCTTTGTAATATAATGATGGTAGGGTATGAGATATTTTTTGTCTTTTGTAGGTTTTGCATCTTTTTGCTAGTGTGAACATGCTCCTATTTCTTGCATGTGTACCATCTTAGACCTCAGTTCACATTGCTTGGATTTTTGCTTACCTTTGTCTGCCATCTCTAGTGAGATAGGGGGCTTCTCCGGAAGGTAAGCCCTGAAGTGGATTGGCCTTTTTATGCCATTACACATCACTATGTGGCATTGCTGAAGTTAGAGCTAAGTGTAGACACCTACTTTAGTGTTGGTTTTCGGCAGTTTCCGTACGAGGATACTAATGCCAGTGCAGTGCGCTGTTCACTGCCTTATTGAAGGGCAACACCACAAAACTTACTGGCCCTAATTATATGGCAAGAACAATCTGCATATTGTAACTAGCCATCAGATTGTAGGACACTCTTTCCTCACTCGCTATACTTCCTCCCATCTAGGTTTATGGTTAGGTTGGATCCACAGCAATCAACAAGTTTTCTTGGTTGTGCAACACTTCTGTACGTGCAAGACGTATGCATAGTGAGAAGACATCACAGCTCACAGCCTAGCCATCCAGATACGGAGAAAAAGCCATAAAACACTGAAAAATTGTACAGATAGTGTGTGACAACACAGCTGGGAGGAGAATAGTGAGGGAGGAGAATAGTGAGGACTGTCATATATGTTTTATCAGGGCATCTAGGGGATTTGAAGTGCCATTGATTTGGATGAAACCAAATGTCTTGGAGAAGTTTGGTGAAGCTGGTAAATGTAATCTGCTCGTCTGTATTCATTATTTTATGTTTTACACACACACCCCTTTTCTAACCCTAGCTAGGGTTGGGTTAGAGTTAGGGTAAGGTACAGGGTCAGATATAGGGCTAGTGATAGAGCTAGGTTATCAGGTCCCTCAGCATTTGAACAACCATTACACAATGGAGTTGTGCTGTTCCAGCTCCATACATTGAATAAATTCTGCTACCAGGGACCTGCTAACATCGGATCATCAAGGGTGACTGTTGCCTGATCCACAACTGATCTGAAATTGATTTCCTGATTTGCGTGCATGCTCTGAAGACCGTCGGTGATCTGAAGACGACCGGACAGGTTACAATGAGGAGCGGAGGAGCCGGTATTTATTTTTTTACATTTTGATGGCCTTTTATGGTTCTGCAAAATAAATTTTGCTGAATCCGCTTGGAAGCAAATTACAAACACTCTACATTTTGGTGAATGTGGATTTTTGTAAAATTCAAGTAGAATTCCACTCCAATTTATTCACTCATCTCTAGGATATAGGTACAGTTTCGAAATGTAGAAGACATAGTTAGTTACTATCAGCAATAAAACAAACAAAGAGTATTTTTTATAAGATTTATTTAAAAAAATATACATTTGGGGACTATCAAGTTTTCTCCATCCTGCTAACAGTCCCAGTACTTCTCCACTTTGTGCACAGGATGTCCATTGATAGATGTTTCACACTGAAGTCTCGTAAAATATGACTTCCACTCTCTCCAGTTTTTCATAGATCTCGTAACTGGGTGTTCCAACTTTAACTACTTTAACAGTTCCAATGCTTTTCCACTTGGTGGCCAGGATGTCCACGGCACGGTTACTTGCCTCCTTCAGCCCTGGATTATAGATTTGACTTGTGAGTCTCCTCAACCCTTTAAACACGTCTTCCAATTTTGACGGATAGAGTTCTTCATAGGGTAAAGCGTCTCTTATCATAGTGAGGTGTTTCAGGACAGCGTCTACCTCGTCTACCATATACAGCATTTCGGTACTGTGGATCATCATCTTCACCAGAAGGGCAGGTTCTTTTTGCCCGAGTTGTTCATATATTTTGCAGGACTTTTCGCCATTAGCACATAACAGTTCTTCTACGTTGTTACATCCGATGTAAGGCAGACAATGCAACAAGGCTGCAATACCGGATGCCTTAACCTGCTGGTCTTTGCTGTGTAACTTTATCAGTAAGTCAGGCAGGCATCTCCTGACGTGGTGACTGAAGCCTCTCTTGTCCCTGTTGCAGTTCTGGGCGAGATCTGCAAATAGTGAAGTAGAGTATGTGCGGATCAGTGGGTTTGGGATGTTTAGGTAGTCTGTACAACGATGGACAATTCTCCCAAAAGCACTGCCAAGTTTTGATCTTTTCAGCAGTGTGACAAACTTTGAAAGGGCTTGTAAGCTTTTGATGACAACTTTTAGCTTCCTATGATCCGTTAGTTTACTGTAAAGGCAGCCATAGATGACGTCTTTCACTTGATGCACCTGTCTTGGTGCACCTATACTGGCATTTCCCATAGCTTCTACAGCAAGACAGACCTCAAGCTCGTCCGAGCTGTCCATCTTTGAAGCCATGAATAAGATCAAGTCTTTTGCCATTTTCCCCTCCAGGAGCTCAGGATGAAGTAGGAGCTCCGAGAAGAACATGATGCTGATGAGTTTGCTGGTTCTTACAGCAGATCTCATTGCTATAAGCAGGTAATGGATGACCTTTTTCCTTTTCTCATCAGTTAAGACACAAGTAATGTAACGACACATCGCAGTCTGGGTTGTGTCTGTGTCTTGGAGGACATGAGAGTCATCCTGATGGTTAATGAACCCATAGCTAGGGTGCAGAAGATGATAATAAAAATCAAAGCTGTCACATGGTCCAGCTTGGTGTTGTGTATGGACAATCAAGTCATCCACTGTCAGTATATTCTGCGCTGCACTTATCTCATTCCAAACTCTGATTGTTTTGGTGGAAATCAGATCCAGTGTTTTCAGTTCGCTGCTCTGTGGATGTTCCTCATCGATTTCCAAGAGCTCCATGACGTCTTTGGAGCGGTATACAGCAATGTTAGCCAGGAGCGTCATAGCTGCACCAGTTATTCCCTGATGTCTCTCACTTTCTGCTTTGAGCATGAGACAGTAGGTCTCATCAATCAGCTCATCAGTCAGAAAGTTCTCAGTGTCCGCTCTGGCAGATGTTACGGTTGCCAAGAACAGGAGGGCATTCACCAAATCCTGTCCATCCAGATCATGCAGATGTTCTATAAGCACGCTGGTCATGGTCTTCATTTCTTCAGGCTCATATGATGTGACAATGCCTGGAATAGTGTCCTCCAGGAGTGGGACAGCGAGCAGATCCAGCAAGGCCAACAGGTCTTTATGTTGATCGCTGGATGCCATGCTGGAATGCTTCATCATGTAATCAGAGGAAATCTGCCAAGAAAGGAATATTATGTTAGAAGAAATGTCATGTAAATTATCAATGGAATTAACATTCATTAATTGAAGGTAAATTATCATTATTTCTACAATATAAATGCAAATAATAAAATGATATTTCACATTACAGCTGGAGAACAGATGAGGATGCAGCAAACGCCATATTGAAAACCAATGGATGCTGTGGGTTTTCGTTACATACATTACCCATTGTCACAGGGGGCTTCACCGTGCCGGGTAAGGTAAGCCCTCAGCCTTTTTATTCCATTACACATCACTATGTGGCATTTCTGAAGTTTGAGCTAAGAACAGACTCCTTTTGTAATGTTGGTTTTTGGCAGGATCGGTACCAGGATACTAATACCGATACAGTGATCTGTTCACCTCCTTATGGGAGGACAACACAAAACTTACTGGACTTAATGATATGGAAAGAACAATCTGCATGCTTTAATATGAGATCAGAACCCGTCAGTAGTTACTAATCTGCGGTTTATCACTTTTTGGCATTACTCTAGTGGGGGGAGCCCAGTTAATTTACGGAGTGCGTGTCTCCAGAAGCACAAGCTGGATACAATGTATTGGGCGCTACAATGTACGAGCACAACACTATTTGCAATTTTTACTCTGCAATATCCACTGAAAAATAACCCATAAAGTCAAAGTTGTTTCTTCACAGTAGATGAATTTCTAGAGATGTGTAATGTCTAAATGGGGTCACTTGAAGGAGGATTCTGCTGTTCTGGCACTTAGGGCCTCTGCAAACTATTCCAGTAGAAAACATGCTCCAAAAATCATATCGTGCTCCTTCCCTCTCGAGCCCTGCCGCGTTACCATAGAGTAGATTCTGCCCACAGATGGGAGATCACTGCACTCAGGAGAAATTGTACCACTCATTGTGGCTTCCAGTTTCTCCTGTTACCCTTGTGAAAATGAGAAGTTTAGGACTAAAGCAACATCTATGTTAAACAGAAAATGTAATTTTTCATTTCTTTCTAAAGGGTTAACAAGCTTTCTGAATGTGGTTTTGAATACAATCAAGGGTGCAGATTTTAAAATTGGGTCTTGTTTGCTGGTTTTCCTGACATATAGGCCCCTCTAAGTTACTTCAAAGGTGAAATGGTCCCTAAAAATCTAGGTTTTGTCAATTTCATTAAAGAAATGAAAAATTGCTGCTAAACTTTTAACCCTTCTAACTTCCTAACAAAGATTTTTTTTTAAGAATGATGCAAATGTAAAGTAGATATGTGCAAGGGCGTCCATAGAAATCATGGAGCCCATAGCAAAAGTCTGAAAGGGCACCTACATCACCCCCACCATAAAAACAAGAAAAAAGCTAAAATAATCAACAGGTACTCTTAAACCCAGGCATGCATGTATTGGTTATAGGCCAAACCTTGTATAAGGAAAAGATTGTCTGGAAATAGAAGGCAATGTCATTTTTAGAGCTAGGCTTTGATTTTTTTCACATTTGAGTAAAGTAAAACACTTACATCTAATAAGATATGTTCCTTGTAACAGTCAAAATAAGTAGCAGGGATGAGAAGATAAAGCAGGACAACCTGAAATATATAGAAAGTATTTACTTTACATGGGAACTGAACCTTCAACAAATTGTATCAATCAATGATAAAATGATCAATGAGCGCTATTCCTCCCATCAAGTGCACACATTGCAACTTATGCTTAAATGTTACACAATATTATAGTTACCCTTTAACTACTTTTAAATGTGATGTCAATAGTAGCAATAAAGAATTCAGCTGATATCTTAGTAATAGACAGGGATCTTCTTGTCAAGATTTCAGCTCTGTAGTAGTTTATCCACCCTAAAATGAAGAATAGATTGGTCAGATTTTATTCTTTTATTTTTAAGCAGGAAATGTTTGTTATATTAACCTCAGAATACTTACAGTAATAGCTGGTGAATTCCACAATGTAAATCAGGTTTCTTAGCCAAAAACAAACTTTAAAGTAGCGTTTTCAATGCTCCACAAGGAAAAGTGTGATAAATTCCGAGCAGTAGAGTGTTATTCCAACCTATAATACGAGTCACAGATTAGATTTTACCATTTTATTTTCTCCAGTCCTGTGTGTACAGCGATGGTAGACCCCATCAGCACAAATCACAACTTGACACAGGTTTTATTTTAGATCTAAACCAAATAATTTTCAGCTTTAAGCCATGTTCACACGTCCAGTATTTGGTCAGTATTTTACAGCAATAAGAAATGCTCAAATAGGCAATTAAGTGACACAATCAGCCAACAAGTAACCGAATGATAGTCGTTAAATGCCATAAATTGGCTTGTACAACCCCGGCCTAAATCAATGGTCGGTGCCAACAGCCAGCACCTCCGCCATTATACTCACCCTAAAGATGTCCGGCGCTCTGCTGCGTCCTGTACACGCTGAAGGTCTCTTCTCAGCTGATGCACGGTGGTGACTGACGTCCCCTCTGTGGTCCTTGACCAGACAGAGTCAGGAGGAAGATCTGAAGGAGATGAAGATATATTGATGCTATAATACATGGGGTCATAATACGTTGAGCAGCTTGCCATGCCCCATACACAGTAAATAGCTGGCTGCCATTATTATTACTATTCTTTATTTCTAAAGGGAACCTGTCACCTGATTTCTCCGTCCCAAACCCCGGGAGCATGAACTGCAGTCTGCCAGCACAATTGCAGCAAGGTACATTATGTACAATGAAGAGCGAGCCGGAAACCATAGCCAGAGACAAGACTAGTCCAGCACTAGTCACTCGCCCACTGGCGGAGAATCATAGAGTGACTGCAGACTTGTAGAGCGGACCACCCTGGTAATTCCAGAGTGCTGTACATGTGGAGCGGGTTCACATATATACATACAGTACAGCAAGAGATGAATGCATTTTTGCTCTTTATCCCCCCTCCCACCTTATAATCTCCATCTATCTATCAACGTTCACATCAGCGTTGTTGTCACGTGATCGCAGGGCATCAGTGGGCTGTCATGACAAACGGGAGTCTGCAGAAGACCCCCGTGCCTTTCATTGTGAATCTCCTGAGATCGCCGGCTCATAAAAAAAAAAAATACACATATTTGGTATCATCGCATTAAGAAATGTTCAATCTATCAAAATATTAAGTAATCAGGTCAGTAAACGGCGTAACGAGAAAAAAAATCCAAACTCCAGAATTACGTTATTTTGGCCACCGCAATATTGCAATAAAATGCAACTAGAGGCGATCAAAACATTGTATCTACCCCCGAAATAATTTAAAATGACAGCTCCGTGCACAAAAAATAAGCCCTCACCCGACCCCAGATCCCGAAAAATGATAACGTTACGGGTCTTGGAAATAATAATATGGAAAAAATAATGATGGGATAAAAACGAGCAGTCTTATAATTAACAGCACAGAATAGATTTACCTCCAAATGGAGAAGTCCTCAGTCAATGACTTCAAGAAAATCCAGAAATAATCCGATAATCCAGAAGTAATTCGATAATCCAGATGTAATCCACTAATCCAAAAGTAAACCGCTAATCCACAAGGAAATCGCAAATAATTCGCTAATCCACAAGTAAACCGCTAATCCACAAGGAAATCGCAAATAATTCGCTAATCCACAAGTAAACCGCTAATCCACAAGGAAATCGCAAATAATTCGCTAATCCACAAGTAAATCGCTAATCCACAAGAAGAAGATCTAAGTAAGTGCTGTCAGAAGACGAACAAATACCAAGTCTGACCGGTGTGAGATGGGACGGAATGTTTATAGGTTCCGCTCTATTGTGACATCACTCACCAGTGTGACATCACTGCCAGCTTCCATATAAGGTAAGTGATGATGTCACAATGCAGCGTAGTAACCAATACTTTTTAACCCCTTAGATACCGCCATCAATTGTGACAGCGGAATCTAGATGGCTATTGCAGGGGAAGGGCTTACTCTTAAGCCTATGGTAACCTGAGGCCAAGTAATGGCTTTAGGTTAGCCATCTTTGGGGCCTGGAATATGCAGGGTCCTACATGTGAACTGTCAATATAAAACAGACAGACCTAATATTCTGCAGTACTGAAGTATTGCAGGATATTAGATCAGTGACTGTAAAGTAAAAGTTAAAGCTACGTAAAAAATAAATCTAAATAAAGTATGAAATAAAAGTATTCTGCTACTAAACTTGAAAGTGAAAAAAAAAAGTACACATTTGTGGTATCTTCCCATATGAAATGATCCAAACTGTAAATCTGTACCATATCCCTGGCTTACTGTGCTTTCACATTACGCTCAATGTCCCCGTCGGGGGATATGTCCAGACCCCCCACAAAACGGGATTCAGACATATGTGCCTATGGGGCCATATACTGTAATGGTGCTGACAGAGCGAACGTGCGCTCTGCATAATTTTCGTGAGTGCACGCCTACAGGAGGTGGACACTCAGACATAATAGACTGCATCTGAAAGTCCGCTTTCAGTAAGTGTACACTTCCGAAAATAATGCCATATCCCTTTTTCTTGTAGGTTCGAACGTATGCCCCAACGGGGGCATTGAACAAAAGAGTTTTTGCAGTGTTTTTCACCCATAGCAATAAGAAAGTGGGAAAACACTGATTTTGCAGCTTTTTTGATGAATAAAACTGACTTTATTAAACATACTGTAGATTCCTATAATCTCCACCAAAAAACAGCACAATACCTGTTTTTTAGGCCGGTTTCACATATATTTCCGTTACTGAAGATATCAGTGTCCGTGTGCGTTTTACATGTTGCATCCGTGTGCGGCCCATGTGCCGTATCAGGATCACACATACTGGCTACTGGGAATCAGCATACAGTTAGCGCTGTTCCCAAGTGCCAGGTACTGAGCGCTGCCCTCATCATGATTCCTTTCCTGTGCTGCAATCAGCACCAACAGGGACAAGGGTGAGGGTAGTGGTAGTGTCTGCTCCCGCTGTGTCCCTGTGTAAAACTAAGAATAAAATAATAATATCCATATACTCACCTCTCCTAGGTGTCCCCCGGTGTAATCCTCTGACGCCGAGGAGCCGGGGAGAATGAGTGGCTCTGGAGCTGAGCTCAGGAGCCGTGTCCTGTCACTCACTGAGCGCAGCTCCGGAGCCGCTCATTCTCCCCGGGTTATCGGCATCAGCGGTCAGAGGATTATAGCTGGGGACACCTAGGAGAGGTGAGTATATGAATTTGATTATTTTTATTCTTATTTTTACAGGTGGACACTGCAATATCAGACACTACTACCCTCATCATTGTCCCTGCTGGTGCTGATCGCAGCGCCGATAGGGAACCATGATGAGGGCTGCATTCAGGACCCAACCTTTATAGTTTATAGTTTATAAGGCCGAAAAAAGACAAGCGTCCATCCAGTTTAGCCTATTTCTTGTGCACTGCAGCTATTCCGCAGCGTTGATCCACGGGAAGGCAAAAAAACCCATGCGGTATAGGCCAATTTACATCATTGAGGAAAAATTCACTTCCCGACTCCAATCTGGCAGTTAGATTAAATCCCTGGATTAATTAACTATCACTAAGCATAAGATGTAATTTTATTGTTCTCGAGAAAGGCGTCCAGGCCTCTCTTGAACTCATTAAGTGAGTTGGACATCACCACTTCCTCTCCCAGAGAGTTCCAGAGTCTCACGGCTCTGACCGTAAAGAATCCCCTTCTATGCTGGTGCAGGAACCTCCTTTCCTCCAGACGCATAGTGTGCCCCCTCGTCTTTGTCACCATCCTTGGTATAAACCGGTCATGGGAGAGATCTCTGTACTGCCCCCTGATGTATTTATACATGTTTATGAGGTCTCCCCTAAGCCTTCTCTTTTCCAACGTAAATAGGCCTAATTTTGACAACCTCTCTGGGTATTCTAGTCCCTCCATTCCCTTTATTACCTTAGTCGCCCTCCTTTGTACCCTCTCTAGCTCCAATATGTCTTTCCTGAGCACCGGAGCGCAGAACTGTGCACAATATTCTAAGTGCGGCCTTACCAGCGCTTTATACAGAGGAAGAACAATGTTCTCATCATATGCCCCTATTCCTCTTCTGATGCATGACATGACTCTATTTGCCTTCGCAGCTGCTGCCTGACACTGGGCACTCCAATTTAATTTGCTGTTAACCAAGACGCCCAGGTCCTTCTCCATGTCAGATTTCCCCAACGGTTTCCCATTTAATATGTATGGGTGACTGCTGTTTTTCTTTCCCATGTGCATGACCTTACATTTATCGGCATTGAACCCCATTTGCCATTTTTTGGCCCAACTCCCCAATTTATCTAAATCCTCCTGTAGCTGTGCCCTATCCTCATCTGTATTAACTACTTTACAAAGTTTAGTATCATCTGCAAATATTGCTATTTTACTATGCAACCCTTCCACTAGATCATTAATAAATATATTAAATAATATAGGGCCTAAGACAGACCCTTGAGGCCCCCCGCTAGTAACCCTGACACACCCTGAGCTTACTCCATTGATAACCACCCTCTGCTTTCTATCACTCAGCCAGCTATTTACCCACTTGCACACATTATCCCCCAGACCAAGCATTCTCATTTTATATACCAACTTTTTGTGTGGCACGGTATCAAACGCTTTGGAGAAGTCAAGGTCTACAACATACACTGACTCTCCCCGGTCCAGCTGTGAGCTCACCTCCTCGTAGAAGGCCATCAGGTTTGTTTGGCAGGAGCGATCCCTCATGAATCCATGTTGATATGGAGTTAGACAGTTATTATCATTAAGATATTCTACAATAGCATCTCTAAGAAATCCTTCAAACAATTTACCCACAACAGACGTTAAGCTGACTGGTCTATAGTTCCCAGGGTCACTTTTAGACCCCTTTTTGAATATTGGTACCACATTTGCTTGGCGCCAGTCTAGTGGGACAGTCCCTGTCCATAAAGAGTGCTTGAATATAAGATACAGCGGTCTGTCTATCACATTACTTAATTCTTTTAGTACCCGGGGGTGTATGCCATCTGGGCCTGGTGACTTGTCTATTTTGATATTATTTAGGCGTTTCTGAACTTCCTCCTGGGTTAGGTGGGTGATATTTAGTGGAGGGTTTGCTTTATCACTCTGAATTTCCTCCGATAAATTGTTTTCTTTTGTGAACTATAAAAAACTATAAACTATTGGGTTAAGAGGAAGACCGTTAGAGGCATACACAGAGAGGTTTGTGGCTGGCAGGTGGAGGTCATCTATGGACCAGTATCTTTTGTAGAGGACATCACGTACGATGGTTACCTGTGAGCCGGTGTCCAGTAACACAGGTGTTGCTATACCGTCCAGCACGATGGACAGGAAAGGCCTTCCTTCTACGAACCGGTCGTACCAGCTGGATGGGCCTGGTTGAGTTACTCCTGGGTGTCGGCCCTCAGCCACAGGGTTTGCCCGTTTAAAGGACAGCTCCGCGCGGTGTGGCCTGCCTTGTGGCAACGGTAGCAGATAAAGTCTCCTGGAGGGCAACGTTGGTCGTTGGTCCTCCCACGGGGTGGCACTGTCCTCCTACGTGGTGAAGTTGTCCTCCTTCTTCTTCTCCTCATCCAGGGGACATCCTCAGGACTGTCGGCGAGTAGGATCCTTCCTTCCGGCTCAGGCTTCGTCTGTAGCTGCAGGGTGCTCAGGATAGTTGCCAGGGTTTTACTTAGCTGACGCACTTCAGAGCTCAGACTGTCCAGCTTGCTAGGGGGCACTGTTTGCATCTTTGTTTCAGCCGTTAATGAAGGAGCAGTGGGTGCTGCGGGCACTGGGGTGGCCCTACCCTGGTAACGCTGGATAGCAGTATCTGATGGTTCCAGGGGCTGCAGACCCTTAATAGCCATGTCCTTCAGGGTGTCAAAGGTGGCATTTGGATGATCGAAGGCCCGCCACCGTACAGTTCTGCTCTCCTCCTGGGACCTCAACCCCCGGATGAACTGTTCTGTCAGCATTTTATTCTCAACTTGTATGCTGGCTGGACTAACCTGTTTCAGGGTCCGCAAGGCTTCCTGTAAGTGCCAGGCATAGTCCCGGATACTGTCCTCAGGTTTCTGGGTACAGTGGTAGAACCTCATCCGGAGATCTGTCTCATTGCGGTTTTCAAAGACAGTTTGCAGTCTCTAAAAGATAATGGATACTGATTCCTGGTCTGCGGCACCAGTCAATTGTCCCAGCACAACAACAGCTCTCTGCTTACCAGTCATTGAATACATGTCCAATACACCGCATATCTTTCTCTTGATTTCAGACAGGGTGTCTGGTTTGCCATCATACTGGGGAAGCCATTTTGCTCCAGGGATATATGGCAGGGCCATGGGTATTAACTGAGTCACGACCCCTGCTGGTGGGGCGGCCGCTCCGGCCTGAGCAGCGCCGGGCACAAGTTGAGCATCTGAAGCGTTATCCGGTGCTACAGCGTCTCGCTGGTCGTCGGCCATGGTTGCGCCCCCCTAGTGAACCGTAGCCTACCTCCTGTTTCTTTAATCGGGTAGGCCACAGCTCCACAGATGACGGTCTCCTTCCAGGACATGACGCTTCCTGGTGCTGCGTCAGAGCGCGAGGCGGGGCTTGAGCTTCCCGCGCTTCTAGCAGTCACGTCTCTCCGATTCCTGCGGTTACGCCCCTCTTCTTCCCGCGCGGCGACGCGGTAATGGCGGCGATGTTCACCACAGTAAAAACACAGTTCAATACGGCACACAGTATCCAGTGGCAACGGGCACGAAATCCTGTTTGTGACGCCAGAAATTGTCGCGCCCCCAGGGCAATGGGGTACTCTGAGTCCGGGCCGATAGATGCTGGGGGAAAGGGATATGTCACAGTGGCTGGCCCAGTCCGTGGCCCAGGGCGGTCAACTAAAAAGGGGGGAAAGTTTATATGGGGTTTATAGTTCGATCGTGACACCACCTGTGGTTTCTGGTAATTTGTACCAGCGCTGTAGACCTCTGAGGCAGTTGATAAGGCAGCTAGGATGGAACGGCTCCCCACAGGTGGAGCGGGCCTCAGGGCAGGGTAGAGTTTGATGGTGGGTGGTGATACTGGGACCTGTAATGCAGGAAGAATGGCGCAGCAGGAGTAACTGACAGAGACAGGGGATTCACTTCAATACCTTTATTGGTGCTTATGTCAGGTACGGTCCAGGGTACTCAGTAGGATGGGTGCACTTCAGGACTTCTCCCCAGTGACTGGGTATAAGGCCTACTGGTCCATGTCTGCCTCTCTGTATGCTCCTGGCCAGCCTGCAACTGGGCCTAGCTTATGTGTCGTGCTGTTCCTTCACCTGTCTCTTGGTAGTAGGACCTTCTGCTGCCAACCACTATCCCTGGTAACGCTGGGGCCTTCGTGGTTCCTGATCCTGTTAAGGGTTTAGCTTCAGGTCGGCCAGGGACTTGTAGTCCTCCTGGTATGCCGGTGATCTCTACTTGGTATAAAGGACCCTGTAGGCGCGGACCCGGTGTCCGGTTTGTATATTTGGGGTGAGCCTATGATGCTCCTCTGCCCCCTCAACTCCTCTCTCCTCTCCTCCTCGCCGTCGGCCACACTCGGGGCCCTCAGAACCCAGCAGCAGACGTGCTGCGTCTTCGCTGCTCTCAGCGTCAGCACGCTCTCAGACTCTCTGACTCTGTCTGCCAGACTCTCTCTTCTGACTGACTGCCTGGCTCCACTCTCCATATATACACCGTGTGCAGAATTATTAGGCAAATGTCTATTTTGATCACTTCGATACTTTTTATACATGTTGTCCTACTCCAAGCTGCATAGACTTGAGAGCCAACTACCAATTAAGTAAATCTGGTGATGTGCATCTCTGTAATGAGCAGGGGTGTTGTCTAATGACATCAACACTCTATATAAGGTGTGCTTAATTATTAGGCAACTTCCTTTCCTTTGGCAAAATGGGTCAGAAGAGAGATTTGACTGCCTCAGAAAAGTCCAAAATTGTGAGATGTCTTGCAGAGGGATGCAGCAGTCTTGAAATTTCCAAACTTTTGAAGCGTGATCACCGAACAATCAAGCGTTTCATGGCAAATACCCAACAGGGTCGCAAGAAGCGTGTTGGCCAAAAAAGGCGCAAAATATCTGCCCATGAATTGAGGAAAATCAAACGTGAAGTTGCCAAGATGCCATTCGTCACTAGTTTTGCCATATTGCAGAGCTGCAACGTTATTGGAGTATCAAAAAGCACAAGGTGTGCGATACTCAGGGACATGGCCAAGGTAAGGAAGGCTGAAAAACGACCACCTTTGATCAAGAAACATAAGATAAAACATCAAGCATGGGCTAAGAAATATCTTAAGATTCATTTTTCAAAGGTTTTATGGACTGATGAAATGAGAGTGACTCCAGATGGATGGGCCAGAGGCTGGATCAATAAAGGGCAGAGAGCTCTCCACTCCGACTCAGACGCCAGCAAGGTGGAGGTGGGGTACTGGTATGGGCTGGTATCATCAAAGATGAACTTTTGGGACCTTTTCGGGGTGAGGATGGAGTGAAGCTCAACTCCCAGACCTACTCTCAGTTTCTGGAAGACAACTTCTTCAAGCAGTGGTACAGGAAGAAGTCGGTATCGTTCAAGAAAAACATGATTTTCATGCAGGACAATGCTCCATCACATGCATCCAACTACTCCACAGCGTGGCCGGCCAGTAAAGGTCTAAAAGAAGAAAAAATAATGACATGGCCCCCTTGTTCACCTGATCTGAACCCCATAGAGAACCTGTGGTCCATCATAAAATGTGAGATCTACAGGGAGGGAAAACAGTACACCTCTCGGAACAGTGTCTGGGAGGCTGTGGTGGCTGCTGCACGCAATGTTGATGGAAAACAGATCAAGCAACTGACAGAATCTGTGGATGGAAGGCTGTTGAGTGTCATCATAAAGAAAGGTGGCTATATTGATCACTAATTTTTTTTGTTTTTGTTTTTGCATGTCAGAAATGTTTATTTCTATATTGTGTGCACTGATATTGGTTTACCTGGTGAAAATAAACAAGTGAGATGGGATTATATTTGGTTTCTATTAAGTTGCCTAATAATTCTGCACAGTAATAGTTACCTGCACAAACAGATATCCTCCTAAAATAGCCAAATCTAAAAAAAAAAAACCACTCCAACTTCCAAAAATATTAAGCTTGGATATTTATGAGTCTTTTGGGTTGATTGAGAACATAGTTGTTGATCAATAATAAAAATAATCCTCTAAAATACAACTTGCCTAATAATTCTGCACACAGTGTATATCCCTAACGGGCTCCCTCTGGTGGTATGAGGTGGAAGGGTGGAGGTGTGTGTATGTAATGAGGGCCTCTTGTGGAGAAGTCCGTCCATGCACCCTGGGTCCTGTGGTACCTGTGAACAGCAGGGTGACACACTTACTGCCGGTGCCGTGCCAGCAGCACCGTCGGTGAGTATAAGTGCTGTTATTTTACAAGGGGGAAAGACACAGATTGAGATGGGGTTGTCTGAGTTGTGGAAAACCCCTTTAAAAGGAGTTAACAGCAGCCGATGGAGCTCAGCTCTACCCTTGGCTGCGAAAGACAGATCCTGGCTGTAACTGCGCCCTGGTACTGACAGCCCGCTCAGCATTGGCGCCGGCTGTCAGTCAGTGCAAGGGCACCGTTACAGCTGAGAAGTTACTGAAGCCTCCCAGCAGCACCTCTATGACTGAAAGTCTGAAGCTGCCGGGAGGATGAAAGTTGGTTTCCTCCAGGCAGCGGGATTCTGAGAGCTGCTCCCACTTGTGATTAAATCGGACGAATGCAATCCGATAAAAAACGGATTGCATTCGATCCAATGTTAATCAATGATTCTGTGCTCATATGTGTTTTTTTTTCAGCTCTGATCAGATCAAGATCAGACTGAAAAAAAACCTCACAGTATGCTGCGATTGAATGCGAAATTTGGATGGCATACACCCATAAAAGTCTATGGGTACGTGTGAAACAACGCACTGCACTCGGATATCACACGAGTGGAGTGCGATTCTCCCGGATGCTAGCTAGAGGAGATGGAGAAATTACTTTCTCCGCCTTCTCTGCTGTGATTCTCTCATACGAGAGGATCGGAGCACGGAGCACTGACACTCGGCTCAGGCTCCCAGCAGAGCAGGAGCCGAGTGTCATTAACATTTCATATCGCATCGAATGCCATACGCTAATGTGTCTGTAGCCTAAGTGGTGTCCGCACGTTCTCAGAACGCTATTAGCCTGCAGATTAACCCTATATCTGCAGGTTAATAGTGTATATTTTACTAGACAGTTTCCCTTTAAAAGACTTCTCATTGCCTAACATTAGTCCGCAGTCACTCTATGTGACTGTTGACCATGAAACCCTGACAGTAGTATATTTGTGTAGAAGGAGAATTTGCAGTGGCGCTCTGTATCTAAGGGCAAGCGGCCTTTTCTGGTACGTGCCCACAATCCGTGCTAGCAGTGTTTTGGACGCAGCTCACCTGCACTGCGTCCAAAATGCTGTGTTCTACATTACAAGCACAGAGGATGGGATTTATAGAAATCCCATGCCCTCTGTATTATTATTGACCTCCGCTTAAACTCACTGGCGGCGTGGTTTTACGAGCCACAGCATGTCAATTATCTGCAGTGGAGACGCAACAGAAGTTTCCAGCATAGAATGTATAGGGTGCGGTAATTCCACATGTGTTCAATGAACATGTGCGGATTTACCTGCGTGATTGGACAGAGCGAAAATACGCTGTGTCCAAAGCGCTACTATAGCCTAATCATGGGCACGTACTATTATTGTTGTGTATAAAATGTGGGGGATGGGAGTATACTGAAATTACATGGGCAAAATGCCACTGTTCTTTATGTGCCTTGGAAATGTTGCTTGTATCATACATATAAATGCATAAGGCAAGCAAAATTTCCAAAGTGGAGGGGCACATTACCCCATGTAGTCTTAGTATACTTCCATCCCCCACATTTTAAAAATGAAACTAATGGCCCCCCTGCACTTTTACACAGAACGCTGCTGCTTGTTACCACTGCCTGTCTGCCACATGGCCCACATTATGCATACTTTACATAGTGGCAGACGAGCAGCAGCTACAGGAGGAGCGAAGGAGGAGGGAGACCAGGAGAAGCAGGAGCGGCAGGTTGTCTCCAATCGTCAGGCGCGGGAGCCGGCAGAGCCACCATCAACTAAAGCAGAAGCTCTTTGGTAGGCGTAGCTTCAGCCGCAGCGACCGCACTCTGTATGCTGGGTACGTCCTGCCAGACGTAATGTGGCAGCGCGGGCTCAGCATAAAGGACCTGCGACACCGGCGGTTATAATATATACGAATTATAATGGGGGCAATAAATTCTCGGGCCATGGGCCTCCCTGGAGCCTCGGGCCCCGGACGGTAGCCCAGATTGCCCTCACTATAATCCGCCTATGGTTTCAAACATTGCACTGGACTTGCAACATCTGCTTGGATCATCGGTCTTCTGGATCCAGCAGGACATGTTTCCCTTGTTTCTCAGCTATCATTTTGTGCATCCCATAAAATTGACCATTTTTTCTGTGACCTTTCACCTCTCCTTAAGATCTCTTGCAGTGATACTTATAAAGTAGAAATGATGAATTGCATAGTTGGCAGTCTTTTGACTCTTTCTACATTCTTGCTGACATTGATCTCTCACGTTTTCATAATTGTTGCGATCCTGAAGATCAAATCTACGGAAGGACGCTATAAAGCATTTTCAACCTGTTCTTCCCACCTCACATGTATCAGCATTTTCTATGGGACCATCATTTTCCCGTACATGAGGCCAGCATCGAGTTATTATCCAGAACAAGATACGTTTTTTGCCCTTTTATACATTGTTTTGGTGCCATTATTTAATCCTATAATTTACAACTTGAAAAACCATGATTTTAAAGATGGGGTTAAGAAGATGATACAAAAGTTGACCTTATAAATAATACTTTTTTTTCCAACTAATGTGAAAAGGTATATGAATTTTAAATTGTATATTAAAGCCTTGATGAATTTTACAAGTCCATAGTCAATATTTAAGTGCAATGGAGAAAATGAGATAGGATAGGACCTTATTGTTTTAAATACAATCTCTTCATTCCCTTGTGGCTGAAGCTCCAAACCCTCCGGTCGATTATTTGCAAAGGATATCTACAGACTTGTCCAGTTTCCCAACATTGGGTCACATCTAAAAATCAAGATTGGCTAGCTGACCTAATTAGACTACCAGTCCAATGTTGGTTGACATCTAATATATTGGTAATCGGAATACTTGGGGATATAGAACAGTGGCACTAAAGGGATCTTGCCAGCAGGACTGCTGCGAATTCAGAGGCAATGCCACAGTTTGCCCAAAGAGTAGGGTAAATGGATATAATATATTGAATTCGCCCTGAACTGTTGTGTGAATGAGCTAAAAGATTAAATAATTGAGATAATTGATTAAAAAATGCTTTATTGATATAAAATCATACAACTAAAATTGATAAAATATTTGTATAGGACGGGGATAGAGGGATAAATTGTCCTCCGGTGTTGAGTATTCTCGACTTGATGGATTTAGGTCCTATTGCTAGAGGTAGTATTGTAGATTTGGAGCCGATGATGGTTAATGGTGGGCCCTAAATGGAGGGAGAAATGTTCTTAGATATAAGGATAGTGATTACATCCTGATAGAAGGCCTAAGTAGGAAGGTATACGTTACTTCCCCGCATGGGGTAGTGGGGGGATGGTCCCCGTAATGATGCCTGTTGTAAGGGTGTGCAGATTAGAGTGCAGAAGTGCTGAATGCTAGAATATGAAAGGTACAACTGTTATTTAATAAGGTGTAGGAATATCTCCATAACAATGTGCCTATTGGTATGGTAATGATACTACCTGATTATCTGTGCAGTAGCGTATGATAGGCTGCTGAGGTGTTACAGGAATTAGGCTTTTTCATTCATAGGCAGTAGTTAATACTGGGGTGATCCGCATGGATCCCTACAGATGGTTGGAGATTATGTTCCGTCAATATAGTATAGACCTATTTCCAGGATGATTGGGGCTGGATAGATAGTGCGGAGCTGAACTGTGTCAGGAAGACCCTTGTAGCAGCGTGATACTATTATGGCTGCTGTGGGAGAGAAGGAGACACATAAGTGCACCTGTTGAAGGTAAGACTTTCTTCATAGACTGGGCCAAAAATGATGACCGCACAATAAACTCTAATTGCGGCACCTGATATTGGAAACTTCCCTAACTTTTCAAGCGTTTTTGATGCGAATTTTCCACAGCGTAAACACTTGCAAAACGCTTGGTAATCCGTGCCCTATGATCCCCAATGAAAATCCGCATGTTCTGTGCCCATTCTGCGGAATTTTCCGCAGCGGATTTTCCTTGCGGAAAAATCCGCAACATGTCCATTATTTGTGCATTTCTGCATGCGGATTTGAGGTCGCAATGCACTTGAAAAACGCAAGTCAAATCTGTATGTAAAAACACTGCAAAAACATGTCAAAAACGCATGCAAAATCCTCAAGCGTTTTTACTGCCAAGAACATGCAGAAACGCTGCAGAAATTTTCTGCTTCATTTCTGCATCGTGGGCACATACCCTAAATGCTGCCCATTGTGTTGGATTGTCAATGCAACCCTCTTCTCCCACTCTTGACACACTGATAGCAACACCGCAGAAGAAATGCTAGCACAGGCTGTTTCAGATGCTGCACATCAACAGCATAGACAATTGCCTTCAGATGACCCCAAAGATAAAAGTCTAAGGGGGTCAGATCGGGAGACCTTGGTGGCCATTCACCTGGCCCACGACGAACAATCCACTTTCCAGGAAACTGTTCATGTAGGAATGCTCAGACCTGACACCCATAATGTGGTGGTGCACCATCTTGTTGGTAAAACTCAGGGAACGTGCCATCTTCAGTGCATAAAGAGGGCAACACATCATCATGGAGCAATTTCTGATATCCAGTGGCATTGAGGTTTCCATTGATGAAGAATGGCCCCACTATCTTTGTATCCCATTACCACACAATAGCATCAAGATACGAGATGTGCAGCATCTGAAACATTGGATCCTGGAAGCCTGTGCTAGCATTTCTTCTGCGGTGTTGCTATCAGTGTGTCAAGAGTGGGAGAAGAGGGTTGCATTGACAATCCAACACAATGGGCAGCACTTTGAACACAGTTTATAAGTGGTCATAACCTTGTAAAAAAACTCATGAAAGAATAAAGTTATGTTAAAACCAAGCACACCATTGTTTTTCTTATGAAATTCTCAATATCTTTGCTGTGCCACATGACCCTCTTCCCATTGAAAAAAATAAAGTTGGATCCAAAATGGCCGACTTCAAAATGGCCTCCATGGTCACCACCCATCTGGAAAAGTTTTCCCCCTCCCATATACTAATGTGCCATAAGCAGGAAGTTGATATCACCAACCTTTCCCATTTAATTTAGGTGTATCCATATAAAAGGCCCACCCTGTATAATCTGTTTGCTAAACAATAAGAGATGGAAAACCCCATAGTAAAAGCTCCCAAATAACACAATAATGTCCCGATCATAATAATGCTTAAATGACAGTATGTTTGTATGTGCTTTGTATGAATATGTATATTCAGCAAATATGCTATAAAATGACCTGTCATAAGCACCTGAGCCCTATCTGAGTAGATCCCACCGTTCTCAAGGACCCGTCTGAGCTGACACCTAATGAGGTTTATTACACAACCCAAACCCTGGACTGTCCTCATTATGGCATTCAGCCTTTCCTTCTTTTTCCATTGGATAAACCAAGTATTTTTCCAACTCTTTCAACCCCTCAAAAGAAAGCAAAAGGACTTTTCAGCTCCCATCCTGGTAAACTAATCTCACACTTTGTGACATAAATCTGTATTTTTGTTATCTGCACTTTTACATTTCTAAGAAAATGATATGTTCAGTTATCTGGTAGCGAAACTTCAGTAATGGACTGGGAACAATATATTTATTGCACAATGTATATTAGTGGATGTATAAAAAACTAAAGCAAAATTCTTTCTTCTTTTCTGCAATTTTTGTAAAAAAAACCCTTTGTAATTTGGATAATTCTGTGCATCTACCAAAATCTGTCGCCCTACAAAATGTACAACTTCTCGTAAGTGCTGTACTTTTATGGTTGGGGAACAGGAAAGTGATAAAAGCCAAAAGATCGCACCAACTGCAGATACAAAATAAAATGGTTACAAATTGTATCTTGTTAATGTTGTATAGAATTCATGATGTTATTGCATAGCTTGCTGAATACTGTATGTACTATTATATATTGCAGTAATGTGTGGTTATTAATTCTTACAGTTCAAGTCGGCAGTTTGGCTTACTGACTCCTCATCCCTGGATAAAAGGGTCTTCCCACCACAAGAAGTGAAGGCACATCCCTGGAATACAGTGTGATGTATATGTGGACAGGGGGGATGTGACCGATGGGACCCCCAGGATGCACCCCGCCAAATATCACTTGTTCCTGGGCATAGAACATCCCATTTAGGTTCCATCCCATAGAGGCCATTTCGGTTCCAGTAAAATCAGTGAGCAGAACATTTTGCTGCACAGAGATCAGATGAGATTTCCGCTCTTACGTGTCACAGAATCACTGGTCCTCATCTCCACTCTTGGCCTGGAGTTAGAGAATTAATAGGAGATATGGGACTTTTATTCTCCTATGTGTGACCCCACCAATCAGACATGTAGGACATGTAGTACTGATATGCCATCAATGTCAGTAATATTCTATTAAGTGCAAAAAACAGTCAATCATTTGAAATGTTTATTTGTTTCAATTCGAATAATAATTGCATGGAAGAATGAAGAGATGTTCTTGGAGGGGCCTTCATCTTCTGCAGATGTTTCTTGCAGGTCAGAAGGCCACAGGTAGATGGTACAAGTTCTTCCACACAGGTACAGCTTTGATGGTGGACTTGCTGTACTTTCTTCAGGGCGCTAGATGTGAAGGTTTTCTGTCTCCGAGATGTATAAGGTGCCCCGATGACAAGGTGCAAAAATGCAGCTTTCTCCAATAGCGCGAGCAGCCCTGGAAAATCCACGCCGGCAGGATGATATCAAGCGGCAGAAGATGGAACCTATGAGAAGAGATGTAACATCATTGTAAGTAAGGGGACTAGAGGAATCTTATCCACACTGAGGTGCGGGATCATTGTCAGCCATCATACATGTGACAATCCCACCACTGACAGATGACATCTGCTCCATATTAATTATTCTCATCACTGACATCACACAACATGGAGTTGAAGGTCACACTTACCTCTTCTATTTGCCACCTCTTCTACGTTTTCTGTTGTTTGCTCTTTTCTCAGTTTTCGTGCAGATCTTCTTCCTTTCTGAACTGGAGATTCTTATCAAAAAGGAAGAAAAAGATGTTAATTATAAACTGCTATAAGATGAACTTTGTATCTTTATACAGTATAGTGGGATTGTGTTATTTTTGTAGCTGATAGTCCTTGTATCTGGCATTGCCCCATAATAGAGAGAATTTGTCATATATACACGACACCTGCTGAGGGTTTGAGCATTAGGTTGTCTTGTGACCTGATTAAAATTAACCTGTAGAATTTCTGAGTGCCGCCATATGGTGTCTCCCCAAGGAGCTACATTCCTTAATAATATGACATTAGCTGCAGCGTGCCGCAGTGTTCTCATAGAATCAATGAGATAAAACTTCAGTGTAACATAAGGCCATAAATAGGATCAGTATGGGCCCATAGTTAGCCACCATCACACTATTCAGGATCAGTTTGGCAAAAATCTATATGGCCACTTATGCATAACATGAATGAATGAGAAGTTTTATACAATGAAGTGCTGGACTGTACATCATTTTTAGGGCACATCAAATAGTGATTTTTTTAGCTTTCACGTGGACGTTCACATTACAATTTTGGATCCTAAGCCTATAGACCTGAACATACCTGGCAATGAGGATGAGGATGACTTGCTGCTTTTAGCAGTGGCGCTCTGATTGTCTCCATCAGTCCTGCAAGAAGAAGATTTTTTCTGCCTGTTTGGCAGAAGAAAAACAAGCAAATTACATGTAAAAACAATAAAAAAGGGAAACTTTACCATTTGTAAAGCCAATAATATTGGCCTGTAATGAGCTGGAAATGAATAGCTGGTTGCAATAATCACCTATTACCATCACAAGCCAGACCCACAGTGATCAGCAGTCATAGGGTGGTGGACGCTGGATTTAGTTCTGTGTTACACGTCTCTTGTATTTGATGTACTGATCATTTATCAGAACTAAATCCCATAATAATAATAATCTACTCACATGTCTGAGTGTTTTGTGCTGTTCTCTGATGAACACCCTGGAGGTGACTTAGGACCCTCAGTTTTCATCATCCCAGTATTGGCGATATAAGTCTGAAACACATACAGTAAAAAAAAAATATATGTATAAACTTTTTTTCTTAATTGGTTTTATGTTTTTTTTTAGGTAAAATACTTACTTTAGAAAGCCTGTGAGAAGATGATGCAAAGTTTAGGCTTTCTGGCAAGTCATTGTCCTCACTTGTGTCGCCCTCATATGAATCCATATGTAACCCACAGCTATCTGCAAAGTGCCAATGTTATTAGAGACTATTAGTATAAAACCAGTTCACAGAAAGTCACCAATTACCACTTTTAATGATGGGAACTGATTGTCACATAAAATGAAGGACAAGACAAACAGCAGCTTGCTCCAAATGACGTCTCATTCTACTTACTGGGAAAGTAATGGGTGTCTGCGTCTGACAGGAGATGTGGAACAAACAGTGGTTTCTGACTTAGAAGGTTCTTAAAGTCTAAGTCACTCAGGAATGGATGATTCTTGATCTCATTTGCTCCTCCTAGAAAATGAAGATCAGGAAAAAAGAAATATAGTTATTATCAGCGAGACTGCTCCATATCTGTACAGCTTATGTTAAAGGGGTATTTTCAAGTTTGAAAGTTATACAGGTAGATAGGTAGCTGAGTACTGTGCTCGGCTGGTCATTGGTGATCCCATTAGAATGAACAGAGCAACAGTGTGCATGTTGGACCACCGTTGCATCCACATGATGCACTTCAGACCACCAAATCTCCAAGCCGGTGAAGCAGAGACCCTCAGTACTGGTCCTCTTGGACATGACCAATTTGTCAGGTTACAAAGATGTAATAAGTTTTTAGTAATACTATCATATACATTACCTGTCCCAAGCCTATGGGCTGGATTTTTTCTGAGCAGCTCATTGATGATGTCTTGAGCATCGGGTGGAGGACTGCACTTATCAAATCTCCAAGTTATTTCATCTGTTATATAAAAAAGCAAATATTACAGAAAAAAATCTCATTTATTTTCATAGGAAAAGCTTTGAAGCAAATAAAAATGGTGTCACATAACACTGGGATTATTTCACTTACCCTTGAGGATGCTGTGGAAAACCCTATATAAGGAAGACCCACGAAATGGTTCATATCCCAGAAGGAATTTATGTAGGATGATCCCTATTGACCACCAGTCAACAGGTCTTCCATAGCCGTTCTGTAAGATGACTTCTGGGGCCATGTATTCAGGGGTGCCAACCATCTGGAAACCAAAAGAAGAATGAGATATTGATCAGTGATTATAATTGTACCAAATAATATCAGTGAAAATGTTTCCTATATGCAAAAATATTAGAGAAATTGAGGGAAATGGAAATAGATGAGAAGAATATAGAAGAAGATCCTGTGGGTAAAGCCGACCTGTTCATCAAGGAACTCTCTGGTGATGTCCTCAGTTGGAGCCTTGTAGATGTTTGTTGTTTGTCTCATGAGGCCGAGTTTTGAAACCCCCAAATCAGTGACCTTAATATGTCCTGTTGATGTTATCATTAGGCTGTAAAAGAAAAGATGGTGTCAGCCCAAGTAATAACACAGGCTGTATAACAAAATATACCTTTCTTCCACTAGAAGGGTCACTTACTTCTCGGGCGTCATGTTTCTGTGCAGCACACCATAGCTGTGCAGGTATTCCACAGCAAGAACAGTTTCTGCAATGTACATCTGGGCCAAGAGGACTGGTAAAGGACCCCTGTCCTGTATAAGACCGCCACAGTCTCCTCCTACAGCAGAAAGAAAATATGACAGGAGAGGGTTTGTTACAATGTTACTAACACATGATGAGTGAGAATGAGAAATAAGCAGAGACATTGGGGCAGGATGTCATACACAGAGATATACTGTATACTGTAGAGTGCTGTATACTGCAGAGTGACCCCATACAAAGAGACAGAGCCGGGGGGCGTCTGATTTACTTCGCTGTGAAAGTTCTCATCTATGCAAACTGTTAAAGGCATATCCTCCTCTTATCCATAGTGGAAATTGCTGCCGTGCTCAGTGAGGACATAGACGGGAGACATTCGCAGAGATCAATGATGTTTCAGGCTTCTTGGTAATGGATACGTTATAGTAAATGCAGTGCGGACATGTATCCGTCCATGTCTGCACATTCTGATTATGGATAAGCTGCGAGGATTAAGCTGACAAGGGCTGGATATAGATGCAATGTATATGTCCTACCTGCTACAAACTCTATCACCATACATAGCAGATGGGAAGGAGCAGAACATGGGAACCACAAAGGGACAATCAGCGAATGTTAAGATGTCCCTCTCTAGAAAGACCTGTCCAAGTTCTAATGGATCAGTCAGGTTCCGCTTCTCCACTTTCTTCATTGCGAATATCTTGTCGGTGCCTTTTTGGAGCACTAAGTCGATGGCCCTGGAGAGGAGGAAAATCAGTGATATATAATTAATCTTTACTAGCAGTCTATAGACCTCACCAAATGATCTCCTGGACTAATGGTTATCACTAGAGATCCACAACAATGTGCCTGGGATCTGGGACAATTGTGAGGTATGCACAAGGATCCATGGGAAATGTATATGTATAAAACTCACCCAAATTCTCCACTGCAGAGCAGTTTGATATCTCTATAGTCTTTCTTACACGGTTCTCTCACCGGGGTCAATGATCCGATAGAGGCCTAGAATAGAATAAGAATTGACATTTACACATACAAATTGCAAGAAAATAAAAGCTGCAGATAGAGGAATTTATTATGTCCCTGCTGATTATGTGGAGGACGAGATACAAGCCGAACCCTCCACAGACACTATATTATATTATGGGCGATAGCACTGTACTGGAGAGGACTATGAGCGGCCTCCCTCTGTGTATAGATGGCTACGTGCGGCCTCCTGCTGTGTATAGATTGCTACATGCGGCCTCCTGCTGTGTATAGATGGCTACGTGCGGCCTCCTGCTGTGTATAGATGGCTACGTGCAGCCTCCTGCTGTGTATAGATGGC
Source organism: Phyllobates terribilis (assembly GCF_046119375.1). Lineage (NCBI taxonomy): Eukaryota > Metazoa > Chordata > Amphibia > Anura > Dendrobatidae > Phyllobates > Phyllobates terribilis. The sequence continues at coordinate 1,228,113,260 of NW_027362761.1, read as the reverse complement.
TACGTGCGGCCTCCTGCTGTGTTTAGATGGCTACGTGCGGCCTCCTGCTGTGTATAGATGGCTACGTGTGCGGCCTCCCGCCGTGTATAGATGGCTACGTGTGCTCAATATTGAGTCATACAATTAATGTCAGGCTATGTGTCCACGATGCAGAAATGCTCCGGATTTTTTTTTAGCGTTTCTGCATCTCCCTGGCAGAAAAAACGCATGTGGATTGTACATGTGGATTGTACATGTGGATTGTACATGCGGATTGTACATGTGGATTGTACATGCGGATTGTACATGTGGATTGTACATGCGTTTTTCCTGCCAGGGACTTGCGGATGTGAAGCGTTCTTCACATGCATTTCCGCATGCAGGTTGACAAGCGCTTTCCACACGATTTTAGCATCACTTGGAAAGTGCTTGACAACTTGGTCACACTACACTGTGTTCCAAATTATTATGCAAATAATATTTTCTCAGATTTTCCCAAATTACCTATATGAATTGCAGTCATTGAAATTTTCCAGTCAAATAACTATTAGAGTACAATTGAAAGGTTTTTGTACAAACTGCCTATGACAACAGCATATTTTTAAAAAATAAAAAACTCAAACTGCACTCAAAATGCATGTTCCAAATTATTATGCACAGCAGAGTTTTCAACCTTTTCATTTTAATAAAGAACAAAAAAATGGTAGTTTCTGAAATTATAAGCATTAGCAGGTTATTAGAAACTGAAATCAAACAGCTTTCAACTCAAAACTTTATTCTAGGTGATGTTACATTTGCACATAGGACCCCTTGTTCGAAAGGAGCTTCTGAACTCTCTCGTCCATTGAATTTGTCAGGTTTTGGATGGTTTCTGCTTCAATTGTTTTGCATGAGGACAGAATACCCTCCCAGAGCTGTTGCTTAGATGTGAACTGCCTCCCGCCATCATAGACACTCCTTTTGATGATGCTCCAGATGTTCTCAATGGGGTTGAGGTCAGGGGAGCATGGGTGCTACACCATAAGTTTGTCCCCTTTTATGCCCATAGCAGCCAGAGATGCAGATGTGTTATGTGCAGCATGAGACGGGGCATTATCATGCATGAAATGATCTCGATGGTCCAGATGGATGGAGTGGAGGATGGCTGGTTGATGGACACCCCATGCAAACACGGCTGCGGCGCTAACAAGGAGGAGGTGGAGTAATGTTTTGGGCTGGAATCATGGGGAGAGAGATTGTCGGCCCTTTTAGGATCCCTGAAGGGGTAAAGATGAACTCCATAATGTATGTTGAGTTTCTCAAACAGCACTTCCTTCCATGGTTCAAGAAGAAGAACATGCATTCCGCAGCAAGATCATTTTCATGCATGATAATGCCCCGTCTCATGCTGCACATAACACATCTGCATCTCTGGCTGATATGGGCATAAAAGGGGACAAACTTATTGTGTGGCCCCCATGCTCCCCTGACCTGGAGTTGTATTCATCCTTCTTCCTCCAAACACAACGAGTGGGGTTGATACCAAAAAGTTCTATTTTGGTCTCATCTGACCACATGACCTTCTCCCATGCTTCCTCTGGATAATCCAAATGGTCATTGGCGAACTTTAAATGGGCCTGGACATGTGCTGGCGTGATTAGGGGGACCTTGTGTGCCCTGCAGAAATTTAATCCATGATTGCGTAGTGTGTTACTAACGATAATATTTGAGACTGTGATCCCAGCTCTCTTCAGGTCATTGACGAGGTCCTCCTGTGTAGTCCAGGGCTGATTCCTGACCTTTCTCAGAATCAGAAGTACCCCACAAGACGAGAACTTGCATGGGGCCCCAGACCAAGGAAGATTGACAATCATCTTGTGTTTCTTCCATATTCTAATAATTGTGCCAACAGTTGTTGTCTTCTCACCAAGCTGCTTGCCTATTGTCCTGTAGCCCATCCCAGCCTTGTGCAGGTCTACAATATTGTCCCTGGTGTCCTTAAACAGCTTTTTGGTCTTGGCCATGATGGAGAGGTTGGAGTGATTGATTGAGTGTGTGGACAGGTGTCTTTTATACCGGTAATGAGTTCAAACAGGTGCAATTAAAAGAGGTAATGAGTGCAGAGTAGGAGGACTTCTTAAAGAGAACATGTCTGTGAGAGGCAGAATTCTTGCTGATTGATAAGTGAGCAAATACTTATTTCATGCAATAAAATGCAATTTAATTATTTAAAAATCATACAATGTGATTTTCCGGTTTGTAGTTTTAGATTCTGTCTCTCACAGTCAGGGCTTTCACCAGGAATTTCAAGGCCCTATACTGGCAAAATTGTCGAGCCCCCTTGAGACTCCACCCAGGCTCCACCCCAGCTCCGCCTCCATGAGAACCTTCCACAGTCCCACCACCCACTCCTGGAAAAACTCCACTTCTGCACCACGTCCTCCTCACCAATCATACATTAACAGTTCTCATCGAGCACCATATCACATATATAGCCAGCAGCTTTTGTTTTGGTCAAAAGATTTTTTAATGACAAGGTAGATTCTTCTGGCCGGGCCCTACTCTACTCTAACCTATTAAACATTTCTTAAAATATGTAATACTCTTTTTAGGTATATTTTTATTTATTTTTCTTGAAGGGAATGTGTCACATACATTTTTTAAAATGACCAATATTAACACATACAAGGGACAAATACTGTCACACCATGACCAGACCACATATTACCACCACATAGTGACTGAATAATACCACATACAAGGAACAAATATTGCCACACCATGACCAGACCACATATTACCACCACATAGTGACTGAATAATACCACATACAAGGAACAAATATTGCCACACCATGACCAGACCACATATTACCACCACATAGTGACTGAATAATACCACATACAAAGGACAAATACTGTCACACCATGAACCGATCACATAATACTACCACATAGTGACCGAATAGTACCACATACAAGGAACAAATATTGCCACACCATGACCAGACCACATATTACCACCATATAGTGACCGAATAGTACCACATACAAGGGACAAATACTGCCACACTATCACCAGATCACATATTACCACCACATAGTGACTGAATAATACCACATACAAAGGACAAATACTGTCACACCAAGAACTGATCACATAATACTACAACATAGTGACCGAATAGTACCACATACAAGGAACAAATATTGCCACACTATCACCAGATCACATATTACCACCACGTAGTGACAGAATAATACCACATACAAACACAATATTAAGTGCCATTGTACACAGGAGCTCTATATATAGTGTCAGTTTATAGGTAATACAGTGATCAGTGACATTATACACAGGAGTTTTGTATATAGTGTCAGTGTACAGGTAAATACAGTGATCATCGATGACATTATACACAGAAGCTCTGTATATAGTGTCATTGTACAGGTAATACAGTGAACACCAGTGACATTATACACAGGAGCTCTGTATACTGTGTACAGGTAATACAGGGATCACCAGTGACATTATACACAGAAGCTCTGTATATAGTGTATAGTGTACAGGTAATACAGTGATCACCAGTGACATTATACACAGGAGCTCGGTATATAGTGTACAGGTAATACAGTGATCACCAGTGACATCATACACAGGAGCTCTGTATATAGTGTATAGTGTACAGGTAATATCGTGAACACCAGTGACATTATACACAGAAGCTCTGTATATAGTGTATAGTGTACAGGTAATACCGTGAACACCAGTGACATTATACACAGGAGCTCTGTATATAGTGTACAGGTAATACCGTGAACACCAGTGACACTATACACAGGAGCTCTGTATATAGTGTATAGTGTACAGGTAATACAGTGAACACCAGTGACATTATACACAGGAGCTCTGTATATAGTGTATAGTGTACAGGTAATACAGTGAACACCAGTGACATTATACGCAGGAGCTCTGTATGTAGTGTACACTGTACAGGTAATACAGTGAACACCAGTGACATTATACACAGGAGCTCTGTATATAGTGTACAGGTAATACCGTGAACACCAGTGACATTATACACAGGAGCTCTGTATATAGTGTATAGTGTACAGGTAATACAGTGATCACCAGTGACATTATACACAGGAGCTCTGTATATAGTGTATAGTGTACAGGTAATACAGTGAACACCAGCGACATTATACACAGGAGCTCTGTATATAGTGTACAGGTAATACAGTGAACACCAGTGACATTATACACAGGAGCTCTGTATATAGTGTACAGGTAATACAGTGATCACCAGTGACATTATACAAAGGAGCTGTGTATATAGTGTACAGGTAATACCGTGAACACCAGTGACATTATACACAGGAGCTCTGTATATAGTGTATAGTGTACAGGTAATACAGTGATCACCAGTGACATTATACACAGGAGCTCTGTATATAGTGTATAGTGTACAGGTAATACAGTGAACACCAGCGACATTATACACAGGAGCTCTGTATATAGTGTACAGGTAATACAGTGAACACCAGTGACATTATACACAGGAGCTCAATATATAGTGTATAGTGTACAGGTAATACCGTGATCACCAGTGATATTATTCACGGGAGCTATGTCATAGTATATAGTGTAAATGTACAGGTAATACACTGACTCACCAGTGACGTCTCTAGTTGAAGATATTCATCTTTGCTTTTCTTCATCCAGCGCAGTCCGCCATCACTTCTTCCAGCCAGGACTCGTCTCTGCAGAAAATAACACACACATATCTAGAGCACCGCTTCCAGAGCACATTGCCAACTTTTTCCCCTTCTGAATACAGACGTGAACCCACCATTAATATATAATTAGTTATTATGCAACCCACCATTCCAAATATAAATTGTAATCCACCACTGCGCCCCCACTAACTATAAATAGACATTTTTCCCACCTAATAAATATATAAATTAATTAGAATCTGTACTCTTTCCCCAATTCTATACCAGTCACATTCCTGTATCCTCAAAACCCCCAATCTGTACCTTCTGCTCCCCCGATTCATTATATTTACATGCAGGGCTGGCGTCAGCACCCGGCGCACCCGGGCGAATGCCGGGGCCCTGAGCAGGCGGGGGGGGGCCCACTGGCGGTCGCGCACCCCGCTGAGCTATGGGAGGAGGAGAGCGGTGCCAGCGCCCGCTCCCTCCCACTTGTTCAGGGCCCCGGCAGCCGGATACTTACCTCTCCCCGTGCCTCTGCAGATCCGCTGTCTTCCTGCTCTGCGCTCCCTGTGACGTCCCAGGTCAGAGGGCGCGGTGACGTCTTTCCACCGCGCCGTCCCCCTGAGCCGTCACAGGGAGCGCAGAGCGGGAAGACGCCGACAACGCTGGAGTCCGGACCCGAGCAGCTGCAGCAGGAAGCAGGTGAGAAGGAGGGAGGTGAGTATTTGATTTTTTTTTTTTTAATGTATGGAGGCATGGGGCATTATATGGGGGGGTGACATCCTGCATGGGGAATTATGGAGAGAGTGGGTGACAGCCTGCATGGGGCATTATAGACAGAGGGGGTGACAGCCTGCATGGGGCATTATAGAGAGAGGGAGTGACAGCCTGCATGGGGCATTATAGAGAGAGGGGGTGACAGCCTGCATGGGGCATTATGGAGAGAGGGGGTGACAGCCTGCATGGGGCATTATAAAGAGAGGGGGTGACATCCTGCATGGGGCATTATGGAGAGAGGGGGTGACAGCCTGCATGGGGCATTATAGAGATAGGGGGTGACAGCCTACATGGGGCATTATGGAGAGAGAGAGGGTGACATCCTGCATGGGGCATTATAAAGAGAGGGGGTGACAGCCTGCATGGGGCATTATAAAGAGAGGGGGTGACAGCCTGCATGGGGCATTATGGAGAGAGGGGGTGACAGCCTGCATGGGGCATTATGGAGAGAGGGGGTGACATCCTGCATGGGGCATTATAGAGAGAGGGGGTGACAGCCTGCATGGGGCATTATGGAGAGAGGGGGTGACAGCCTGCATGGGGCATTATGGAGAGAGGGGGTGACATCCTGCATGGGGCATTATGGAGAGAGGGGGTGACAGCCTGCATGGCGCATTATAGAGAGAGAGGGTGACATCCTGCATGGGGCATTATGGAGAGAGGGGGTGACAGCCTGCATGGGCATTATAGAGAGAAGGGGGTACATCTTGCATGGGGCATTATAGAGAGAGGGGGTGACAGCCAGCATGGGGCATTATAGAGAGAAGGGGTGACAGCCTGCATGGGGCATTACAAAGAGAGGGGGGGTGACATCCTGCATGGGGCATTATAGAGAGAGAGGGGGTGACATCCTGCATGGGGCATTATAGAGAGAGGGGGTGACAGCCTGCATGGGGAATTATAAGGGGGGAACAGCCTGCATGGGGCATTATAAGGGGGAGGGGAAAGCCTGCATAGTGCATTATGTGGGGGGAACAGCCTGCATGGAGCATTATAAGGGGGGGGGCAGCCTGTATGGGGCATTATGTGGGGGGTAACAGCCTGCATGGAGCATTATAAGGGGGGGGACAGCCTGTATGGGGCATTATGTGGGGAGTAACAGCCTGTATGGGGCATTATGTGGGGGGGTGGGGTAACAGCCTGCATGCAGCATTATATGGGGACCAGTATCCTGTATGGAGCGTTATATGGGGGCCAGTATCCTGTATGGAGCGTTATATGGGGGCCAGTATCCTGTATGGAGCTTTATAAGGGGGCCAGTATCCTGTATGGAGCGTTATATGGGGGCCAGTATTCCGTATGGAGCGTTATATGGGGGCCAGTATTCCGTATGGAGCCTTATATGGGGGCCAGTATTCCGTATGGAGCCTTATATGGGGGCCAGTATTCCGTATTGAGCCTTATATGGGGGCCAGTATTCCGTATGGGGCCTTATATGGGGGCCAGTATTCCGTATGGGGCCTTATATGGGGGCCAGTATTCCGTATGGGGCCTTATATGGGGGCCAGTATTCCGTATGGGGCCTTATATTGGGGCCAGTATTCGGTATGGGGCCTTATATGGGGGCCAGTATACTGTGTGGAGCGATTCGCCGGTTTCTGTGCTATTATAGAATTTACAATAGATATCACTCATGTAATGTAAGAAGTGAAATCTTTGCATTGTACTATATATATATTTCTCTGCGGTATCTGTGCATCATGAATCGTGGTATGTGTTAAAGGGGCCACTGAGACTCTTTCGCCCGGGGCCCAGAAAAACCTGGAGCCAGCCCTGTTTACATGTCCCCCTCCACCCTAATTCACTATGTCATGTCCTCACTCTCTCCCACCCCCACCCTCTATTCATTATCAACTGCTCTCCCCCACATTAAATACATCATTTACACTCCCCACCTTCAATTTATGTTTATTTGCTGCCCCACTCCCAATTCATCATTTGGTGTCCCCCACCCTCAATTCATCATCATTTACTGCAACCATCCACCTGTCTCAATACATCATCATTTTCTCCCCCCACCCTCAAAATTCATCATTATTTGCTCTCCCCCAACACCCCAAGTCATCATTTGCACTCACCACCCCCCACCTTCAATTCAAATGATGTCTCCCGTCCCTCCCTCACTTCATCATTTGCTGTCCCCCCTTGTCATCTCTCTTCATCATTTGCTGTCCCCCTCCCCCTCTCACTTTATCATTTGCTGTCTCCCCTTGCCCTCTCACTTCATCATTTGCTGTCCCCCCTCCCCCTCTCACTTTATCATTTGCAGTCCTCCTCCCCCTCTCATTTCATCATTTGCAGTCCTCCTCCCCCTCTCACTTCATCATTTGTAGTCCTCCTCCCCCTCTCACTTCATGATTTGCTGTCCCCCCTCCCCCACTCACTTCAACATTTGTAGTCCTCCCCCCCTCTCATTTCATCATTTGCTGTCCCCCCTCCCCCTCTCACTTTATCATTTGTTGTCCTCCTCCCCCTCTCACTTCATCATTTGCTGTCCCCCCTCCCCCTCTCACTTTATCATTTGCTGTCCCCCCTCCCCCTCTCACTTTATCATTTGCTGTCCCCCTCCACCTCTCACTTTATCATTTGAAGTCCCCCCTCTCCCTCTCACTTCATCATTTGCTGTCCCCCCTCCCCCTCTCACTTCATCATTTGCAGTCCCCCCTCCCCCACTCACTTTATCATTTGCAGTCCTCCTCCCCCTCTCATTTCATCATTTGCAGTCCTCCTCCCCCTCTCACTTTATCATTTGCAGCCCCCCTTGCCCTCTCACTTCATCATTTGTAGTCCCCCTTGCCCTCTCACTTCATCATTTGCAGTCCCCCCTCCCCCTCTCACTTCATCATTTGCTGTCCCCCCTCCCCCACTCACTTCATCATTTGCTGTCCCCCCTCCCCCTCTCACTTCATCATTTGTAGTCCTCCTCTCCCTCTCACTTCATCACTTGAAGTCCCCCCTCCCCCTCTCACTTCATCATTTGAAGTCCCCCTTCCGTCTCTGACGCGCCCCCTGGGCCGTGGGGTACTCGGCAGCCGGGCCTCTGGTTGCTGGGGGATATCACGGTAGCTGGCCCGGTCCGTGACCCAGGGCGGTCAGTGAAAAGGGGGATAGATATGGGGGATTTGGACAGTTCGTGACGCCACCTGTGGAATGAGGCTAAGAGGTACCGCCGCTGCGGAGCAGTCCTCTGGAGCTGGTGTTACTTCACAGGTAGAGCTAGCTCCAGGGCAGCGTGGGGTGTAATGGATGGTGGTGCAGGAGAGAGACGGCAGGACGGTCCCGGAGGAAAGACGGACACTCACACGGGGGTAAGCTTCAGTACCTTTACTGGTGATGCTGCAGGCACAGTCCAGGGTACTCCAGGTGAAGGGCGCACATTTGGACTCTCCCCAGTGAGCGGGTATAGGGCCTCCTGATCCGTTGCTTTCTTCTCTAAGCTTCTGACCTGCCTGGAGCTAGGCCTAGCTTGGTTACTGTCTCTCTTAGCACCTGCTGACCTGGTGGTAAGGCCTTCTCTTTGGAGATCACTCTCCCTGGACACTGGGACCTCCGTGACTCCTAGCCCTGGTACTGTAGCCAGCGTTTGGTGAACCTGGGACCTGTAGTCCTCCAGGGGTTCTGGTGGTTCCTACTGAGTATAAATGTCCCTGTAGGCGCGGACCCGGTGTCCGGTATATATATCGGGGTGAGCCTGGTATGCTCCTCTGCCCCCTTGCTACTTCTTCCTTCTCCTCTCGCCTTTGGCCCACTCAAGGCCCTCACTAGGCCTTCACACGTGCTGGAGGCCTTGGCTTGCCTAAGTACAGCAGCCAGCTCGCTGCCTCTTCACTGCTCTCTGAGCGTCAGCACGCTCTCTGCTCAACTCTGAGCTGTGTTCCTCTCTGTCTCTGAACACTGACTGAAACTAAACTCTACTGCCTAGCTCCACCCTCTATATCCCTAACGGGCTCCCTATGTTGGCCTGAGGTAGTAGGGTCGAGGTGTGTGAATGTGTGAGGGCCTCTTGTGGAGAAGTCCATCCATGCACCCTTCTGGGTTCTGTGGCACCAAAGCACAGCAGGGCGCCACATTCCCCCCTAGTAAAACTCAGTACTCCTGGACTGAAGCATTTTTTTCAAAACAGGTTAACAATTAACATTTCTTCCCTTTATGGGAGGCACTTTACTTAAACGTTACAGGTAACATTATAATACAATAATTACAATTATAAATAACAATAAAGTTACAGCAAGTTCCGTAACTTGGTGTCCATTTCACCGATGGAAGAACATGAGGGACCCGCCTGAAAACCCTCAACGTAGGCCCTGGGCGTGGCTACAGGGCATAGGTGATCCAGGTGCTGGACCACGTCTTCGGCCGCACCAAACGGGTTTTTGTTCTGTGGTACTCCAGGGAATGCAGCTATATACATGACAATTTTTGGGCTGCTCACAGTCCTCAGCCACCGAGTCCTTGTACCCTTAGGCTGAGTTCACACGATGCGTTTTTAATGCGTTTCCGCTGCGTTTTTGCAGTTGCGTAAACGCATTAAAAACGAATGGTAGAAGGGCAGCAATGTTCCCCAATTGAAATCCGCATGTGCTGTGCCCATGATGCGGATTTTTCCGCAGCGTAAATGCTGCGCTCAAAAATCCACAGCATGTCAATTAATTTTGCGGAAACGCTGCTTTTTTGCCGCCATTGACTTGCATTAGACCGCATGGAATCTGCATCACTGTATATTTTGATGCGCATTCCGTGCGGTCTTATGTGCGGATGGTACCCGGGTGTGGAGGAGAGGACTCTCATCCAGACCCTGGTACCATTAAAAAAAAAAGAATAAAATAAAAAATATATATATATACTCACCTTCTGACGGCAGGCGCAGCGCTCCTGCTTGGTTCCCGTCACTTCGGGGTTGAATGAAGAAGGACCTTCGCTGAAGTCAGAGTCATGAGACGGGTCACGTGACGCTGACGTCGGCAGGTCCTAAAGTCTTCACTGCCGGCAGCCGGGACCGAGCGAAGCAGGACACCGGGGGCCATCAGAGGGTAAAGTATATATTTATTTTTTATTTTTTGACATTCACACACTATATAAATCCATGCCGGTTGCATGGATTTATATAGTGTGAAGTTGACAAGCACTTTCCAAGTGATGCTAAAATCGCTTGGGAAGCGCTTGTCAACCCGCATGCGGAAATGAAAGTGAAGAACGCTTCATTTCCGCATGTCCCTGGCAGGAAAAACGCATGTACAATCCGCATGCGTTTTTTCCTGCCAGGGAGATGCAGAAATGCTCAGGAAAAAATCCTGAGCATTTCTGCATCATGTGCACATACCCTTACGGGTAATTAAATGCAACAAGAAAAGTGTCTATGTCACCTAAATTGTCCATTGTAAGGCAAAAATACGTCAATACATACATGAAAATTACTCAAGAACAGTCATACCCCAAGGGGCAACTATTTATACTTTCAGAGTTTCTCTTCCTACTCTCTGTATCTGACAGGGGTCTGAACCTGAGTGCTACGTGTTGACCTAGGTAGTACTGGGATGCGTGTGGTACTGGTGTTTGTACTAGCTCTCATTCTGTCAGTTCTAGGTGTGGAGGGACTGCAGGGTTGCCTTAACCTCTCTACAGGACTGGCAAGTGTACCATTGGCTGGGCCTTCTTGCTCTGCTCCAACCGGGGATCCTTCTTCCGGGGATTCTTCCTGAGCAGGTTCTTCTGGGGCACCTACAGGTTCTACTTGCTGTGGAGGGTCTTCTGGCTGTTGGTAGAAGTGTAGCACAGGTATTATTACCGCTCCTCCTAGTTGGGGCCAATCTGCCGGGAAATCTCCTAATTCAGTATGTATTACTGCTTCTTTAGGCTCCTCCGGTACGATGAGAGGCACTTCTTCCTGGGATTTTAGCGGTCCTGGACACAACTTCAGATGGTCTCTAGATACCGTTGCAGTCGTTCTTCCTCCGTCCTTGGTAATTAAACAGGTCTTCCTGTTATCAAATCTTGAATTTAACACAGTGTAGGGTTCCCTCTCCCACTGGTCATCAAGTTTGTGGTTTCTTCTTTTTCTCTTTAGCACAACTTCTCCAGGTGAAAAGGGCTCTGCTGGTGCACTCTTGTTGTACTGTGCTTCCTGCTTGTCTCTTACCCTATTCAGACTGTCTTCGACACATGCTTGTACTCTCCTGTACTGTTCCTGTCGCGTTGTGTCCCAGTCTTCAGTTGACATATCTGCTTCGGGTTCTACTACACCAAGCTTCAGGTCCATGGGCAACTTTCCAGGTATTGCTCGCATGAGATATGCTGGAGTACAATTGCTGGAACTCACAGGTATGTGATTGTACAGATCTACCAGGTCAGGTAGCTTGTCTGGCCACTGGTTTCTTTCTTCTAGCGGTAAGGTCTTCAACAGGTCGATGACGATGTTATTCATCTTTTCACATAACCCATTGGTTTGGGGGTGGTACGGTGTAGTCCGGATCTTCTTACACCCGTACAGATGGCAAAACTCCTTGAACAATTCGGCTTCGAAGGCAGTGCCTTGATCTGTCAGCACCTGCTCCGGGTATCCATGGGGCCTGCAGAAGTACGCCTGAAACGTCTTCGCCACAGTTTCTGCCGTCAGATCCTTGACGGGGGCGACCACCAGGAACCGGGACTAGTGGTCAGGGCATAGGAATATCCTGAACTGCTGAGTGACAGCTTGACATGATCCAGGGCCACAATCTCCAAGGGTCGAGTTGTCTTGATGGGTTGCAGGGGTGCCTGGCTGCTGTAGTCTTTTCTTCTGAGGCTACAGGGTCCACAATCCCGGCACCATCTCTCAATGGAACTGCGCATTCCAACCCAATAAAACCGACCTTTCAGCACGGTTTCTAGCTTCTTCCAGCCAAAGTGCCCTGCCTGATCATGGTAGACCTCCAACACCATCTGGATGTCCGTCCTGAGCGCTACAATCTGTCATACCATCTCATGAGTCCTGGGGTTAATGTACCTTCGGCACAGCTTCTCTCTATAGATGAACAGCCGGCTTCTCTCATTCCACAGCTGCTTGGCTTGTGGAGACGCGTCCTTCTCCAGGGAGGAACCTCCCTGGGTTATCAGTTCTTTAATATGGCTGACAACCGGGTCGCTGTCCTGGGTCTCCTTCCAGCTGTGGTGAGGTAAAGGGTTTAACGTCTTACCGCGAGGCCTCCTGGAGGCTCGTTGCTCGTGGACCATTCCATTACGGTGGAAAGCAGGTAGCTCAATCTCCTCCAGGTCATCCACTTCTTCTTCAGTGTAAGACTGGTGAGGCATCCTGGACAGGGCATCAGCGTTGGCATTCTTGCGGCCTGCCCTGTACTTAATGGTGAACTGGTAGTTTGACAGCCGAGCCCTCCATAGTTGTTCCATGGCTCCTAACTTGGCTGTTTCCAGATGAGTCAAGGGGTTATTATCAGTGTAGGCAGTGAACTTACTGGAGGCCAGGTAGTGCTTGAACCGCTCGGTGATGGCCCAGACCAGGGCCAGGAACTCCAACTTGAAGCTGCTATAGTTCTCTGGGTTCCTCTCGGTCGAGCGGAGCTTCCTGCTTGCATAGGCGATCACCTTCTCTCGGCCATTCTGCTTCTGACTTAACACAGCTCCTAATCCCTCGTTGCTGGCATCAGTGTACAGCAGGAACGGTTGGCTGTAGTCAGGGTAGGCTAGGATCTCTTCGCCGGTCAGGATCTCCTTCATCACCTCAAAGGATTCAGCTTGCTCCTTACCCCACTGAAACGGGGGGTTTCTGCCTCTCCCGGACTGTCCTACCAGGAGATCTTGCAAAGGCGCCGCTTTCTTGGTATAGTCCTTCACAAACCTCCAGTAATACCCGACTAGTCCCAGGAACTGGCGGTGACTTTCTCCGGGTCCGGTGCTACTCCTTCTGGACTGACAATGTGCCCCAGGTACTGTACCTTTCTCTTGAGCAGGTGGCACTTGGAGGGCTTCAGCTTCATCCCATACCGGGACAGCGACTCAAATACCTCTGCCAGGTGCTTCAAATGGTCCTCGTACGTTTTGGAGTACACTATCACGTCATCTAGGTATAGCAGTACAGTCTTGAAGTTGCGGTGTCCCAGGCAGCACTCCATCAACCTCTGGAACGTTCCGGGGGCGTTGCAGAGTCCAAACGGCATGCTGTTGAACTCGCAGAGTCCCATCGGGGTAGTAAAGGCCGTCTTCTCCCGATCCTCCTCAGCAACAGCTACTTGCCAGTATCCACTAGTGAGGTCAAGGGTGGAGAAGTAATTTGCAGACTTTAATGCAGCCAGGGATTCCTCTATACGAGGCAAAGGGTATGCATCTTTATGTGTTATGCGATTTACCTGTCTGTAATCTACACACATTCCCATGCTTCCATCCTTTTTCCTGACTAGCACCAGGGGAGCTGCACAGGGGCTACAGCTATCTCTTATTACCCCTGCCGTCCTCATGTTGTGCAACATCTCCTTCGCCTTCTGGTAGTGTGCTGGTGGTATGGGCCTGTAACGTTCTTTGATGGGTGGATGGTCACCTGTGGGTATATGGTGTTGTACCCCTTTAATCCTCCCAAAGTCAAGTGGGTGTTTACTGAATACCTGCTCGTATTCCCGAACCACCCGGTGTACACCCTGTTTCTGATGGGCAGGAGTGGTGACTGTCCCAACATGGAGCTGTTGACACCAATCCGCCACCTGGGTTCCTGGGTCATTATCCTCCACTTCGTATGGTGAGGTGAAGGACTCTGTCGTGTGTATGGAGTTGTTATCTACTGTGTACAGTTTGGCAACAGTGGCGTAGCGTGGTAATCTAACCTCGTCCTCCCCATAGTTTAGGAGGCGTACGGGCATAGGCGGATTATAGTGAGGGCAATCTGGACTACTGCCCGGGGCCCCGGACCTCCAGGGGGCCCGGGGCTCCGGGGTGTCTATGGCCACATTGCCCTCATTATATGTGCGGCGCCGCGGCACATACCAGCAGACAGGAATGTAATGTATGTCCACAGTGACTGCACCAGCAGAATAGTGAGTGCAGCTCTGGAGTATAATACAGGATGTAACTCAGGATCAGTAATGTAATGTATGTACACAGTGACTGCACCAGCAGAATAGTGAGCGCAGCTCTGGAGTATAATACAGGAGGTAACTCAGGATCAGTAATGTAATGTATGTACACAGTGACTGCACCAGCAGAATAGAGAGTGCAGCTCTAGAGTATAATACAGGATGTAACTCAGGATCAGTAATGTAATGTATGTACACAGTGACTGCACCAGCAGAATAGTGAGTGCAGCTCTGGACTATAATACAGGAGGTAACTCAGGATCAGTAATGTAATGTATGTACACAGTGACTGCACCAGCAGAATAGTGAGTGCAGCTCTGGGGTGTAATACAGGAGGTAACTCAGGATCAGTAATGTAATGTATGTACACAGTGACTGCACCAGCAGAATAGTGAGTGCAGCTCCGGAGTATAGTACAGGATGTAACTCAGGATCAGTAATCTAATGTATGTACACAGTGACTGCACCAGCAGAATAGTGAGTGCAGCTCTGGAGTCTAATACAGGAGGTAACTCAGGATCAGTAAAGTAATGTATGTACACAGTGACTGCACCAGCAGAATAGTGAGCGCATCTCTGGAATATAATACAGGATGTAACTCAGGATCAGTAATGTAATGTATGTACACAGTGACTGCACCAGCAGAATAGTGAGTGCAGCTCTGGAGTATAATACAGACGGTGACTTAGGATCAGTAATGTAATGTATGTACACAGTGACTGCACCAGCAGAATAGTGAGTACATCTCTGGGGTATAATACAGGAGGTAACTCAGGATCAGTAATGTAATGTATGTACACAGTGACTGCACCAGCAGAATAGTGAGTGCAGCTCTGGAGTATAATACAGGAGGTAACTCAGGTTCAGTAATGTAATGTATGTACACAGTGACTCCACCATCAGAATAGTGAGTGCAGCTCTGAAGTATAATACAGAATGTAACTCAGGATCAGTAATGTAATGTATGTACACAGTTACTGCTCCAGCAGAATAGTGAGTACAGCTCTGGAGTATAATACAGGAGGTAACTCAGGATCAGTAATGTAATATATGTACACAGTGACTGCACCAGCAAAATAATGAGTACAGCTCTGGAGTATAATACAGGATGTAACTCAGGATCAGTAATGTAATGTATGTACACAGTGACTGCACCAGCAGAATAGTGAGTGCAGCTCTGGAGTATAATACAGGATATAACTCAGCATCAGTAATGTAATGCATGTACACAGTGACTGCACCAGCAGAATAGTGAGTGCAGCTCTGGAGTATAATACAGGATATAACTCAGGATCAGTAATGTAATGTATGTACACAGTGACTGCTCCAGCAGAATAGTGAGTGCAGCTCTGGGGTATAATACAGGATGTAACTCAGGATCAGTAATGTCATGCATGTACACAGTGACTGCACCAGCAGAATAGTGAGTGCAGCTCTGGAGTATAATACAGGATGTAACTCAGGATCAGTAATGTAATGTATGTACACAGTGACTGCACCAGCAGAACAGTGAGTGCAGCTCCGGAGTATAATACAGGAGGTAACTCAGGATCAGTAATGTAATGTATGTACACAGTGACTGCACCAGCAGAATAGTGAGTTCAGCTCTGGAGTATAATACAGGATGTAACTCAGGATCAGTACATAGTTACATAGTTTATAAGGCCGAAAAAAGACAAGCGTCCATCCAGTTCAGCCTATTTCTTGTGCACTGCAGCTATTCCGCAGCGTTGATCCAGGGGAAGGCAAAAAAACCCATGCGGTATAGGCCAATTTACATCATTGAGGAAAAATTCACTTCCCGACTCCAATCTGGCAGTCAGATTAAATCCCTGGATTAATTAACTATCACTAAGCATAAGATGTAATTTTATTGTTCTCCAGAAAGGCGTCCAGGCCTCTCTTGAACTCATTAAGTGAGTTGGACATCACCACTTTCTCTCCCAGAGAGTTCCAGAGTCTCACGGCTCTGACCGTAAAGAATCCCCTTCTATGCTGGTGCAGGAACCTCCTTTCCTCCAGACGCATAGTGTGCCCCCTCGTCTTTGTCACCATCCTTGGTATAAACAGGTCATGGGAGAGATCTCTGTACTGCCCCCTGATGTATTTATACATGTTTATGAGGTCTCCCCTAAGCCTTCTCTTTTCCAACGTAAATAGGCCTAATTTTGACAACCTCTCTGGGTATTCTAGTCCCTCCATTCCCTTTATTACCTTAGTCGCCCTCCTTTGTACCCTCTCTAGCTCCAATATGTCTTTCCTGAGCACCGGAGCCCAGAACTGTGCACAATATTCTAAGTGCGGCCTTACCAGCGCTTTATACAGAGGAAGAACAATGTTCTCATCATATGCCCCTATTCCTCTTCTGATGCATGCCTTCTATTTGCCTTCGCAGCTGCTGCCTGACACTGGGCACTCCAATTTAATTTGCTGTTAACCAAGACGCCCAGGTCCTTCTCCATGTCAGATTTCCCCAACAGTTTCCCATTTAATATGTATGGGTGACTGCTGTTTTTCTTTCCCATGTGCATGACCTTACATTTATTGCCATTGAACCCCATTTGCCATTTTTTGGCCCAGTTCCCCAATTTATCTAAATCCTCCTGTAGCTGTGCCCTATCCTCATCTGTATTAACTACTTTACAAAGTTTAGTATCATCTGCAAATATTGCTATTTTACTATGCAACCCTTCCACTAGATCTTTAATAAATATATTAAATAATATAGGGCCCAAGACAGACCCTTGAGGCACCCCGCTAGTAACCCTGACACCCCCTGAGCTTACTCCATTGATAACCACCCTCTGCTTTGTATCACTCAGCCAGCTATTTACCCACTTGCACACATTATCCCCCAGACCAAGCATTCTCATTTTATATACCAACCTTTTGTGTGGCACGGTATCAAACGCTTTGGAGAAGTCAAGGTCTACAACATCCACTGACTCTCCCCGGTCCAGCTGTGAGCTCACCTCCTCGTAGAAGGCCATCAGGTTTGTTTGGCAGGAGCGAACCCTCATGAATCCATGTTGATATGGAGTTAGACAGTTATTATCATTAAGATATTCTACAATAGCATCTCTAAGAAATCCTTCAAACAATTTACCCACAACAGACGTTAAGCTGACTGGTCTATAGTTCCCAGGGTCACTTTTAGACCCCTTTTTGAATATTGGTACCACATTTGCTTGGCGCCAGTCTAGTGGGACAGTCCCTGTCCATAAAGAGTGCTTGAATATAAGATACAGCGGTCTGTCTATCACATTACTTAATTTTTTTAGTACCCGGGGGTGTATGCCATCTGGGCCTGGTGACTTGTCTATTTTGATATTATTTAGGCGTTTCTGAACTTCCTCCTGGGTTAGGTGGATGATATTTAGCGGAGGGTTTACTTTATCACTCTGCATTTCCTCCGATAAATTGTTTTCTTTTGTGAACTATAAAAAACTATAAACTATAAACTATTGGGTTAAGAGGAAGACCGTTAGAGGCATACACAGAGAGGTTCAGGGCTGGCGGGTGGAGTTCATCTATGGACCAGTATCTTTTGTGAAAACAGTGGAGAAGAAGCTATTGAGTAGGTTTGCTTTACCCTCATCACCCTCTAGGATTTTACCCAGGTTATTTTTCAATGGGCCAACTCCATCAGTTTTAATCCTTTTACTGTTTATATAGTTAAAGAACAGTTTGGGATTCGTTTTACTTTCCTTGGCAATTAGTCTCTCTGTCTCCTCTTTTGCTATTCTTATTTGTTTTTTACAGATTTTGTTTTTTCCCTATAAGATATTAGCGCTTCCTCGCTGCCTTCTTGTTTAAGTTTACCGAAAGCGCTTTTTTTGTTTTTCATTGCCCTCTTGACTTCCTTATTTAGCCACATTGGCTTCCTCCTATTCCTAGCCCTTTTATTCCCATAAGGTATGTACCTTCTACAGTGACTATGTAGGACTGTTTTGAAAATTTCCCATTTTCTATCCGTGCTCCTATTACTGAAGATACTATCCCAGTCTATAAGGTGAAGGGCATCTCTTAGCTGATGAAACTTTGCCCTCCTGAAGTCCCCCATAATAATCACCTCGTTATTTTTTGCTACTTCGTCTATTTGTCTCATTAATAGACTTTCCGTGGCTTCTGCTATATTTGGTGGTTTATAACAGACTCCTATGATAATTTTATTATTGTTTTTTGCACCATGTATCTCCACCCATAAGGACTCAACCTCCTCATTTCCCTCCCATACATCCTCCCGTATTGTAGGCTTTAGACACGTCTTTACATATAGGCAGACTCCACCCCCTTTCCGATTTCTTCCATCCCTTCTAAACAGACTGTAACCCTGTAAGTTAACTGCCCAGTCATAGCTTTCATCTAACAATGTCTCGGTTATTCCCACTATGTCATAGTTACCTGTAGATATTTCTGCTTCCAGTTCATCCATCTTGTTTGTCAGGCTCCTGGCATTTGCTAGCACGCAGTTTACACGATTTTGTTTTGTTCCAATCTTCTCCCTGTGGATTGTATTAGAAATTTTCTTACCTCCCTTCCAAGTATCTTGTCTTGGACCTTCTTTGTAGACAGTGGAGCTGGAGTCAGCATGGTTGATGCTGAGTTTGGGAGAACTCGTGTTCTTGCTTGCTGTACTTTATCTAAGCCCATTCCTATTTATGCCATCGACTCAGAAAGCTCTGACTCAGATTGTACATAATATAAGACTGATGGTGGGGTCTTTTCATTATGAGGTAATTCCTTGTTATGTTCTGGAGGGCCTACCCACTCCTGTTGCACTGGGACTACCCTGGTTGGTGAAACATAATCCAATAGTGGATTGGCAATCCAGGGAAATTGTGAAATTGGAGAGATTACTGTCATGAAAACTGTTTAAGGCTGTGTGCCCACGATGCGTTTTTTAAGCGTTTCCGCAGCGGCAAAAACGCTGCAGAAATGCTTAAAAAATGCATGGTAGAAGGCCTGCCATGTTCCCCAATGATAATCCATATGTGCTGTGCACATGCTGCGGAAACTTCCGCTGCGGATTATCATTGCGGAAAAAAACGCAGCACTACCAATTATTTTGCAGAAGTGCTGCGTTTTCGCCGCCATTGACTTGCATTAGACCGCATAGATTACGCATCACTGCATAAGTAGATGTGCATTCCATGCGTTCTAATGTGCAGATGGTACCCAGGTCTAGAGAAGAGGAGACTCTCCTCCAGACCCGGGTACCATAGAAAACTGTAAAAAAAAGAATAAAATAAAAAATAAATATATACTTACCTTCTGTCGGCCCGCGGTGCGCTCCTCCTTGCTTGGCAGCAGTTCGCGATGGAATGAAGGACCTGCGCTGACGTCAGAGTCATGTGACGGGTCACACGACGCTGACGTCGGCAGGTCCTTCACTCTACCGCTGCCGGCAGCCGGGACGGAGGAAATCAAGACTCCGGGGGCCATCGGAGGGTAAGTATATATTTATTTTTTTATTTTTTGACATTCTCTCGGGTCACAGTAAATAAATCCATGCAGTTTGCATGGATTTATATAGTGTGACCAGGTTGACAAGCACTTTCCAAGTGATGCTAAAATCGCTTGTCAACCCGCATGTGGAACTGCAAGTGAAGAACGCTTCACTTCCGCATGTCCCTGGCAGGAAAACGCATGCAGAATCCGCATGTACAATCCGCATGTACAATCCGCATGAACAATCCGCATGCGTTTTTTTCTGCCAGGGAGATGCAGAAACGCTCAGTCAAAAATCCGGAGCATTTCTGCATCGTGGGCACATAGCCTAAACATTTCCATTTCTGCTGCCTCTATGGAGACCTTATCTGAGCTTTTGTCTGGTTTTGAGGATGTATTTTCTGAGAAGGGGTGTCAGGATTTGCCTTCTCATCATGCATATGACTGTCCTATTAACCTGACCCCCGAAGGTAAACTACCAAAATCCAGACTGTATAATCTTTCTGGCCCTGAGAGACAAGCCATTAAGGATTTCATTGCTGAGAGTCTGGAGAAGGGACATATCAGACCCTCATCTTCGCCAATGACGGCAGGGTTCTTTTCGTGAAGAAGAAAGATGGCGGTCTCTGTCCCTGTTTACATTTCTAGGAATTTAATCAAATTACCATCCTAGATCCATACCCTCTTCCTCTGTTTCCAGATTTGTTCAGCCAGGTTGTGAGTGCCAAGGTGTTCTCCAAGTTGGATTTAACAGGAGCCTACAATCTGGTTAGAATCAGAGAAGGGGATTAATGGAAAACCGCATTCAATACTCCTGAGGGGCATTTCGAGAGTCTGGTTATGCCTTCGGGTCTGACCAATGCACCCGTGATGTTCCGGCATTTCATAAATTATATTTTCCATCATTTAGTTAGGCAGGTTTGTGGTGGTCTATCTGAATGATATTTTGGTTTACTCACCTGATTTTGAGACACATCAGGGACATGTTAAACAGGTGCTTCAGATATTAAGATACCAAACTATATGCCAAACTAGAGAAATGTGTTTTCGCATTTCAGGAGGTGCAGTTTTTGGGGTACCTGTTGTCATCTTCGGGTTTTCGGATGTATCCAGAGAAGATCCGTGCAGTTCTTGATTGGGACTGTCCCGAGAACCTGAAGGCATTGCAGGCAAAGCTTTCTGGGCTTTACTAATTTTTACCGGAATTGTGTCCAAAATTATTCGGTAATTGTGAAACCCCTCACTGACATGACAAGGAAGGGTTTGTTTTTTATCTCTTCCCATATAATATGTTTCTATATCTTCTTCATCCTCATCACTGTCACCATCTTGCTCTGTTTTAGAATCAATTTCACATACTTCCACCTCAACCTTACTTATTTCTATGAAATATCCACAAACTTTGATCTATCCATTCATAAAACAAGCTAAATTAACAATTGTGATGACTAAAAACATAAAATACCAACATTATATAGTGTGACATGTTTGGGAACAATGTGCCAGCACAGTTATATCTGCTCTCCTGACCAGGGGAGTACATAGGAATCATGGGGCCCCATAGCAGAAGTTCTAATTTGGCCCCCCTCCCCACCCAAAACAAATGTAAATAGTTGTCAGGGTCACAGAAGATCATATCTCACAACCTTCCTTCTTTTACATAGTAATTTTCCTCCTGCTGAAGTCCTAGATTCCATTTTCATTGCCCCATAAAATATGATGACAACAAAAGTGTCCCCCAAACACAGTATGATACCCCCATGGTGAATTCCTCCACATGTGCAGTATAATGACCCTACTGTACCCCACCTCAACTCCCAGGGCAAAGTATGGTGACCCCAACACAGTATGCTCCTCCAACTGTGACCCCCACACAGCCCTGCATACAGTATAATGGGCCTACATATAGTATAATGGCCCCACACCTCTCCACACTCCACACAGTATAATGCACTCGCCATGGTCCTCCACACAGTATAAGTCACTCGCCATGGTCCTCCAGACAGTATAAGACACTCGCCATGGTCCTCCAGACAGTATAGGACACTTGACATGGTCCTCCACACAGTATAATGCACTCGCCATGGTCCTCCACACAGTATAAGACACCCGCCATGGTCCTCCTCACAGTATAAGACACTCACCATGGTCCTCAACACAGTATAATGCACTCCCTATTGTCCTCCATGCAGTATAATGCACTCCCTATGGTCCTCCATGCAATATAATGAACTCCCTATGGTCCTCCACGCAGTATAATGAACTCCCTATGGTCCTGCACACAGTATAATGAACTCCCTATGGTCCTCCACACAGTATAATGCACCCCCCATGGTCCTCCACACAGTATAATGCACTCGCCATGGTCCTCCACACAGCATAATGCACTCGCCATGGTCCTCCATGCAGTATAATGCACTCGCCATGGTCCTCCAAGCAGTATAATGCACTCCCCATGGTCCTGCACGCAGTTTAATACACTCCCCATGGTCCTCCATGCAGTATAATGAACTCCCTATGGTCCTCCATGCAGTATAATGCACTCCCCATGATCCTCCATGCTGTATAATGCACTCCCCATGGTCCTGCACACAGTACAATGCTGCCCCCCATGGTCCTCCACACAGTATAATGCATCCCCCCATGGTCCTCCACACAGTATAATGCACTCGCCATGGTCCTCCATGTAGTATAATGCACTCGCCATGGTCCTCCACGTAGTATAATGCACTCACCATGGTCCTCCACACAGTATAATGCACCCCATGCTCCAGTATACAGTATAATGCAGCCCCCCATAGGGTAAAATGCAGCCCCAGTCCTCCAGTATTATCCGTCTACACTGATTTAAAAATAAATAAATACATACTCACTGCTCCTCGTTTCCTGCTGCTTCAGTCTCTGCAGCGCGTCTCTCTCATCACCTCGGCAGCTGCCAACTCCACTGTCTGACACAGCGTGGCCTGTCATCACGCCACTGAGTCAGACGCAGAGGAGGAATGATGGCAGAGGGAGTGTCACATGACCCTCCCTCCTCCATCATTGCTTTCAACCAGGGCCAGCTCCTGGTTTTCGTGGACCTTGGGAGAAAGAGTCTCAGTGGCCACTTTAACACATATCCAACGATTCATGATGCACAGATACAGTGGAGAAATATAGGTATACAACACAGGGCCCAGCCTGCCCCCTCATCCTTCACATATGTAAACATGTGTAGCGCCCCAAGGGTTCGGCCTCTACAGGGGTATTGCACCTCAGCCAGAGGTGTGATATAGAATGGAGTATGGACCAGGGCTCAGGTAGCTGCATACATCACACACACCCCATTTCCGGGGGACAGCTCTACAGTGCTCCCATTTATATAGTAATGCAGGCACATCTGACCATGTCCCTGGCTGGAGGGGGGAGGAAAACCCAGTGATGTAGGAGCAGAAGGGGACGGTTTCTGGAGCATAGGAAGGAGCTCATTGGGTGCTGGTCACCTGGGCTCACACTCAGAGGAGGAGGTATAAAAGGTGGGCACCATCTTAGTTCAGTGTTCAGTACAGTGGAGAGGTGACAGGGAGCGGAGGCTCTGTAGGAGCTCTGCTCAGAAGGCAGGCCTAGGGTGAAGGCCGGAGCCTGTGAGGAGAAGGAGAAGTGGGCCTGGAGAAGAGGCTGAGGGAAGGAGGAGAAGAAGGAACAGGAAAGAAGGAGAAAAGACAGAGGAGTAGAAAGGCTCAGAAGGAAGAAGGGACCCTAAGAACCCACGAGATCACGGGTGAAGGGTCAGGCAGAATAAGGGTACCGGATCCCAAATTGGTGGAGGTAAATTATCCCTCAGCCAAGAACCGGAGGTCGTGATCATTTATTGGTGCGACCCCCCGCCAAACCTGCTAGGAAGGCACCATATAGGATAGCGGGAAACGGGGCCCACGTTTGCCTGCATAGATCCGCGGCAGCTGGACAGAAGTTTGGTCACTGGTGGGGCACGAGCCAGAGAGAGGACAGAAGGGAGTCCTGTGCCATACTCCTGAATTGCCTGGGGGTTGACCGAGCCCCTCACCTGGTGGACGCAGCACGGCTTGGGCAGTCATTGCTGACAGAAGTGACTTGGAGTATACGAACTGTGAGTAAAAGACCCTGGACTGCAACACGTTGTCGTTGTGTTTCTTACCACGCCAGCACTAACTGTACTGGGACGCCCAGCACTACAACCCCCTTAATCTACGCTCTCTGCCCTGAGGCTACACTCCTCCCGTGGGGAGTTGTACTATTCCCTGCTGCACCCACAACACCAGCCTCAGCGGTCTGCTCTGCAGTGGCGGTTCACTCTGACCGCAATCCACGGGTGGTGTAGTCGGACATTGCAAAACGTATAGAAGACTGCCACTGGTCTGACTACCCTGAGCCACGGGATCTGGTTGCCACTACTACTCCCAGCATTGCCCCGAAGCCCGGTTCCGAGTGCCCTACGGCCCAGGGGGCGAGTCAGCTTTGGCGTAGTCGGCAGGATTGTGACCAACCCGCCACAAATGGGTATTGCGTGCCTGAAAAGACTGTTTGCGTACCTTGAGAAGGAAGTTTCCTGCCATCCAGAGCTGTTTCCCGCCATCTTCAGTCGTCTCCCGCCATCTTCAGCCGTTTTCCCGCCATCGGACGCCATCTTCAGGACGCTGCGAAAGAAGAAGAGGGGCGTGAGCACAGAAAACGCGTGAAGTCCGAAGCCCCGCCCCACGCGCTGACGCCGCACAAGGTCCTGGAAGGAGCCCAGCGAGCGCTGACGTCAGCAGTGCGCGACGCCAGGTCCTCAACGCAGACCATCGCCAGCGGAGCCGCAGCCTACAGAAGAGGATCGCCGGAAGGTAGGCCACGGTTAACCAGGGGGAGGAAGACAACAAGAATGGTGGACAAGATGGCGGACCGGCAGCAGACTAAGCTGCCCAGCATCGGCAGTGCCCCAGCCGTCGCGGGCCACGACCAGCGCCAGGAGAAGACGCATGACACAGGAGCGGTCGCGGGAGCAGGTAAGAGGAGTCTCCCTGTCCCGGACGCTGCCAGCGTCAGCCTGTTCCCGGGCCCCCTGGTGGAGCCGCCGATCCCGGGCGTCATCAACAGCGGCCCTCTCCAGGCCCGGTCGCAAGGCCTGATCTCCCCAGGTGCCTCGCAACCGTGTGCGCCCCCGGTCCCGAAGCCACTGCCCCTTGGGACTGACCTGTACAGCCAGCTCGCCGGACCCGAGTACCAAGAGGACCCGGACGGGTCTGAAGATCGTCACCATGAGGAACAAGGCACGGCTGGAGGGTATCGCTACCAGTGAACAGTAGCATACCATTGTGTATTGTTACCCGACAGAGTACGTGGGACTGTTTCAGATTTGAGTGTGGTCCCCGTTGGGACTGTTATGGGACTGTTAATTGTGCAAAGTTATCCCCTCTTCCTTACCTGGCTGAGGACTGAGAGCAGCCATCCCTCTTCCCTACCTGGCTGAGGACTGAAAGCAGCCATCCCCTTTCCAAACTGGCTGAGGACTGAGAACGGCCGCCCCTGTAAATAGTTGCGCTTCCTAAAGCGCCCCCTACTGGTTTTATAAAAAGACTGCAACGTCTACTTCGGGACAGAGAGTCCCTCATGTTTAAAAGTTTGCTGAAGTTTTGCACTTATTGAAAAAAATGGACACCTGGTCGCAAGTTGCACAGTGGCCAGTGAAGAAGAGAACCTGCTAAGAAAATGTTTTACCTGAAAAAGTTTGATATACTGAATAGTTTTATATGCTGCTGGAAAATGTTATATGACAAAAGAGTTCCAGTGATATTAAAAGTGCAGTATAATGTCTAGTAAAGAGAAAGTGTTTCCAATAAAGGGAATTGATTAATGTCGGTCATTTTCTAATGTAAAAAGTTTTGAAAAAGTTTTGCATGTCTTGTTAAATCAAATGTCTTTACTCTTTTCCAGCCCGAGGACGTGCTGTGGTTTACCGGGGGGGGGATGTAGCGCCCCAAGGGTTCGGCCGCTACAGGGGTATTGCACCTCAGCCAGAGGTGTGATATTCCACTCCCGGGTAAGAATGGAGTATGGACCAGGGCTCAGGTAGCTGCATGCATCACACACACCCCATTTCCGGGGACAGCTCTACAGTGCTCCCATTTATATAGTTATGCAGGCACATCTGACCATGTCCCTGGCTGGAGGGGGGAGGAAAACCCAGTGATGTAGGAGCAGAAGGGGACGGTTTCTGGAGCATAGGAAGGAGCTCATTGGGTGCTGGTCACCTGGGCTCACACTCAGAGGAGGAGGTATAAAAGGTGGGCACCATCTTAGTTCAGTGTTCAGTACAGTGGAGAGGTGACAGGGAGCGGAGGCTCTGTAGGAGCTCTGCTCAGATGGCAGGCCTAGGGTGAAGGCCGGAGCCTGTGAGGAGAAGGAGAAGTGGGCCTGGAGAAGAGGCTGAGGGAAGGAGGAGAAGAAGGAACAGGAAAGAAGGAGAAAAGACAGAGGAGTAGAAAGGCTCAGAAGGAAGAAGGGACCCTAAGAACCCACGAGATCACGGGTGAAGGGTCAGGCAGAATAAGGGTACCGGATCCCAAATTGGTGGAGGTAAATTATCCCTCAGCCAAGAACTGGAGGTCGTGATCATTTATTGGTGCGACCCTCCGCCAAACCTGCTAGGAAGGCACCATATAGGATAGCGGGAAACGGGGCCCACGTTTGCCTGCATAGATCCGCGGCAGCTGGACAGAAGTTTGGTCACTGGTGGGGCACGAGCCAGAGAGAGGACAGAAGGGAGTCCTGTGCCATACTCCTGAATTGCCTGGGGGTTGACCGAGCCCCTCACCTGGTGGAGGCTACACTCCTCCCGTGGGGAGTTGTACTATTCCCTGCTGCACCCACAACACCAGCCTCAGCGATCTGCTCTGCAGCGGCGGTTCACTCTGACCGCAATCCACTGGTGGCGTAGTCGGACATTGCAAAACGTATAGAAGACTGCCACTGGTCTGACCACCCTGAGCCACGAGATCGGGTTGCCACTACTACTCCCAGCATTGCCCTGAAGCCCGGTTCCGAGTGCCCTACGGCCCAGGGGGCGAGTCACATGCATACACACACACAGTACGCAGACATACACGCATACAGTAAGCAGACATACATGCACATGGTACACAGATATGCACACATACAACACGCAGACACGCACATACACTGTTAAAAATACTTAGTTACGTATATTTTTATAGAGGACTTCTTATCAGATGTGATTGATTAAAGAATATATATCACAATATTCTTATTAAAAACTGTATTGATTTATTCTTGGATTGTCCATTAAAAAGAATAATTGCAGTAGTTACATAAAATAGGTGAAATAGTTACAAAGTGATTGTCCATTTGTCCATAGATTCACCCATCGTTTCCTGGGAACCTGGATGATAGGTTCCGTCTGTCTGTGTCCCGCACGTGTGTCAGGGCCTATATGTCATCTCCTTCCTTCACACGTACAGTACAGACCAAAAATTTGGACACACCTCATTTAAAGATTTTTATGTATTTTCATGACTATGAAAATTGTACATTCACACTAAAGGCATCAAAACTATGAATTAACACATGTGGAATTATATACTTAACAAAAAAGTGTGAAACAACTGAAAATATGTCTTATATTCTAGGTTCTTCACAGTAGCCACCTTTTGCTTTGATGACTGCTTTGCACACTCTTGGCATTCTCTTGATGAGCTTCAAGAGGTAGTCACCATAAATGGTTTTCATTTCACAGGTGAGCCCTGTCAGGTTTAATAAGTGGGATTTTTTGCCTTATAAATGGGGTTGGGACCATCAGTTGTGTTGTGCAGAAGTCTGGTGGATACACAGCTGATAGTCCTACTGAATAGACTGTTAGAATTTGTATTATGGCAAGAAAAAAGCAGCTAAGTAAACAAAGACGAGTGGTCATCATTACTTTAAGCAATGAAGGTCAGTCAGTGCGAAAAATTGGGAAAACTTTGAAAGTGTCCCCAAGTGCAGTTGCAAAAACCATCCAGCACTACAAAGAAACTGGCTCACATGAGGACCGCCCAAGGAAAGGAAGACCAAGAGTCACCTCTGCTTCTAAGGATAAGCAGCTCAGATTAGAGACCAGGTCAATGCCACACAGAGTTCTAGCAGCAGACACATCTCTTCAACAACTGTTAAGAGGAGACTTTGTGCAGCAGGCCTTCATTGTAAAATAGCTGCTAGAAAACCACTGCTAAGGACAGGCAACAAGCAGAAGAGACAAGTTTGGGCTAAAGAACACAAGGAATGGACTTTAGACCAGTGGAAATCTGTGCTTTGGTCTGATGAGTCCAAATTTGAGATCTTTGGTTCCAACCACAGTGTCTTTGTGCGACGCAGAAAAGGTGAACGGATGGACTCTACATGCCTGGTTTCCACCGTGAAGCATGGAGGAAGAGGTGTAATGTTGTGGGGGTGCTTTGCTGGTGACTGTAACATACCTGGCGGCGTCTTTGCATAGTGGTCCATCTCCCACTGTGCAAGAGCGCGCACTTGATCTCCAATCCAGAATGTCTCTCTGGCTTCCCTTCATGCTGTCTGTTTGCTTCTCTTTCTGCTGCTTAAGGGCGGCGCCCGATCACTTCCTGCTTTTTGTACCTGCTGCAGGCACACCCCTTGTGCGTCCTCAGCCTATTGCTGTCTGTCTCCTGGTATTTAACCCAGCTGCTCCAATTAACCCATGCCTGAGCATTGTGTTTCATTCAGTGTGGTCTTTCACTCTGAATGTGCCAGGTCCCCTTCTGGGTTCTCTTGTCTGCCTATCCTGGAGGCTGTATTTCCAGGCCTGTCTGAACACGCTCCTAGCTTGTTCTTCCCGCCTTCTAGGGGCTATATTCCTAGACCCGCTCCTGTACCTAGTCTGTCCTGTCTGAACACGCTCCTGGCCTGTTCCTCCCGCCTTCTAGGGGCTGCATTCCTAGACCCGCTCCTGTATCTTGCTACTGTGTCTGTTCTTGTCTGTATACTCTTCTAGCCTGTTTTCCCGTGTTTCTCTATGTCCTTGCCTTTCCTTTTTCTGCAGAGTCTGAACTCGTACCTAACTCCTGCTCGTTGTCACTGTACTCCCGTTTGTGAGTTTGTGGTCCACTCGCTACTTCACTGCAAGTACCCTGTGGGTATCTGGTTCTGCCTTTCCCTTCCTGTCTGTTCCGTGTGAACAGAGCCCTGTCTCCCCTGCTCTGCCTTGCTCACCGCTCCGGCGGTTCTAGCCTGCTCTGCCTTTGCTCAGCGCTCCGGCAGTTCTAGCCTGCTCTGCCTTTGCTCACCGCTCCGGCGGTTCTAGTCTGCTCTGCCTTTGCTCACCGCTCCGGCGGTTCTAGCCTGCTCTGCCTTTGCTCACCGCTCCGGCGGTTCTAGCCTGCTCTACTCTTGCTCACCGCTCCAGGCGGCCTCGTCCTGCTCTACTCTTGCTCACCGCTCCAGGCGGCCTCGTCCTGCTCTACTCTTGCTCACCGCTCCTGGCGGCCTCGTCCTGTTCTACTCTTGCTCACCGCTCCAGGTGGCCTCGTCCTGCTCTACTCTTGCTCACCGCTCCTGGCAGCCTCGTCCTGCTCTACTCTCGCTCACCGCTCTAGGCGGTCTCGTCTTGCCCTGCTCTCGCTCACCACTCTGGGCGGCCTTACTCTGCTGTGTTTGTCCGCCACATCTGTGGTTCTGTTCCTGAGTCCCAGTGTGTACTGGGTCCTATCCCGCCTGTGTTCCTACCTGCTAGTGCCTTCCTGTCTGCACTCTAGCCGTGCTTGCCTGTACCCCCCTGCCTGCATACCCGCCTGCCTGCATACCAGTCGTGCCTGCCTGCATACCAGTCGTGCCTGCCTGCAGACCAGTCGTGCCTGCCTATTCCCACCAGTCTGTGTGCCAGCTTAACCAGTCTGTTCCTGTATTCCCCTGTGTGGGTCAACAGCCGTGTCCGGGGTCTGTCCTGAAGTAGCACCTGGTCCCTCTGCTCGGTTCCTCCTTGGTGCACTGGCGTCGTATGCCGTCATGCGACCCTGGTCGGATCGGGTGAATACCTAGTTACGCCCCTGCAGGCATTCACTCTCCGGCACGGTCCAGTGGAATCACACGCACACGCCGCTCAGCCCGGGCGTGTGCATTACAGCGACACTGTCGGGGATTTATTCAAAATTGAAGGCATACTGAACCAGCATGGCTACCACAGCATCTTGCAGCAGCATGCTATTCCATCCGGTTTGCGTTTAGTTGGACCATCATTTATTTTTCAACAGGACAATGACCCCAAACACAACTCCAGGCTGTGTAAGGGCTATTTGACCAAGAAGGAGAGTGATAGGGGGCTACGCCAGATGACCTGGCCTCCACAGTCACCAGACCTGAACCCAATCGAGATGGTTTGGGGTGAGCTGGACCCCAGAGTGAAGGCAAAAGGGCCAACAAGTGCTAAGCATCTCTGGGAACTCCTTCAAGATAGTTGGAAGACCATTTCCGGTGACTACCTCTAGAAGCTCATCAAGAGAATGCCAAGAGGGAACCAGGGGAGGAGTCCTGAGGAGATAATTTGCATATTCCCACTGCATTTTGGGGTAAGTGAAGAGTCTCCGCGAGCTCAAAGAACACTGGATTTTGGCTGTTGGAGCTGAAAAGAGGACATTGGTAAACCAGGGGAGGAGTCCTGAGGAGATAATTTGCATATTCCCACTGCATTTTGGGGTAAGTGAAGAGTCTCCGCGAGCTCAAAGAACACTGGATTTTGGCTGTTGGAGCTGAAAAGAGGACATCGGTAAACCAGGGGAGGAGTCCTGAGGAGATAATTTGCATATTCCCACTGCATTTTAGGGTAAGTGAAGAGTCTCCGCGAGCTCAAAGAACACTGGATTTTGGCTGTTGGAGCTGAAAAGAGGACATCGGTAAACCACGCGCCGGTAGGCGCGCGCATTTTGAAACTTTTTTTTTAAGCTTTTTTCACTGTTTTCAGAACATTAACAGTAAGAACATGGAAGAGTCCAGGAGCCATTTGGTGAGCTGCATATCCTGCTACATGTTCACAGACTTGCCAGTGGAAAAGCCAAACTTCACATGCCAGAAATGCAAGCTTGTGTCCCTGTTGGAGGAAAAGTTGCGAAATCTAGAAGAGAGGTTAACTACCTTTAAAATCATTAAGGAAGGTGAAGAGTTCTTAGACAGAGCAGAATTATCTCTTCATGATTCAGAAAGAGAAGAAATTCGAACTGCACCTGACGAAACAGAGGAATGGAAGCATGTGACCCACAGAAGCAGGAGGATCGAGAGGCAGTCAGCACCCATACTGCTCAGGAACCAGTACCAGGCTCTCACGCAGGAGAACCATGAAGAAATACAGCAAAATAAGACTTTGCCAGCAATGAATAACCTTGTAAGCCCTCAGAATTCTCCTGGATGGAGAAAGAAGAATGTTGTGAAGAAAAAACGGAGAGTGGTGGTCATGGGGGATTCCCTGTTAAGAGGAACTGAGGCCGCTATCTGCAGACCAGACATAACCTCAAGAGAAATGTGCTGTCTTCCAGGAGCAAAAATTAAAGATGTGTCTGACAGGATATCAAGACTCTTCAGACCTACAGATCACTACCCATTCCTGCTAATACATGTGGGGACAAATGACACCGCAAGAAAGGACCTGGAAACCATCTGCAGTGACTTTGAAGACTTAGGCAAGAAAGTGAAAGAATTGGGAGCGCAGGTGGTCTTCTCATCCATCCTCCCAGTGGATGGCCATGGAACAATGAGGTGGAATAAGATTCTACAGGTGAACAACTGGCTACGTCGATGGTGCCGTCAACAAGGATTTGGATTTCTGGATCACGGAATGAATTACCTATACGATGGACTACTTGCTAGAGATGGGGTGCACCTTACGAAGACTGGAAAACATGTATTTGGAAGCTGCCTTGCTACACTCATCAGGAGAGCTTTAAACTAGAACAATGTGGGAAGGGAAGCAAAAGGCCAGAAAAAGCCATACAGCTGACAAATACTATTGAGATCTCTGCTACTCGAAGTGGAAAGGAAGAACAAAGACAAAACAATTTAAATAATAAAAATATGGGAGGAAGAGAAACCAATCACAAACTAAAATGTTTTTATACAAATGCACAAAGCATGGGCAACAAACAAGGAGAATTGGAACTACTAATGCAGGAAAAGAAATATGATGTCATTGGAATCACTGAAACTTGGTGGAACGATACACATGATTGGAATAAAAGGCTAAAAGGATACAACTTATTTGCAAGAAACAGACTTGATAAACGAGGAGGAGGTGTCGCATTGTATGTTAGAAAAGCGTATATCTGCACAGAGATTGAAGCTTCAGAGACTGGGAGTTCTGTGGAAACTGTTTGGGTAAGAATACAAGGAGAGAACAACGGAAAGGACACCATTGTAGGCATTTACTACAGGCCACCTGGGCAAGCTGAAGATATGGATGAACTCTTTATGTATCAAATGACCAAGTTCTCCAAAAAATATGACGTAGTGGTCATGGGAGATTTCAACTATCCAGACATTTGTTGGGAATCTCTCTCAAGTAAAACTAACAGGTCAAGCAAATTCTTATCCTCTCTTGCTGACAACTTTATCTTCCAAAAGGTAGGGGAGAAAACAAGGGGATCTGCTACTTTGGATCTAATCCTTATAAACAGGGAGGAAATGGTTGAGGAGGTAAAGGTGGCTGGGACCCTAGGAGGCAGCGATCATGCTATTATAGAATTTTGGATAACTAGAGGAGGAAGACATGTGAAGACTCAAACTTCAAGGTTAGATTTTAGAAAGGCAGATTTTAAGAGACTCAGAAAGAGAATAGGAGGGATCCAATGGCTGGATGTCCTTAAGGACAAAAATGTCCAGGAAGGATGGGAAATTATTAAAAATGAGATTCTCAAAGCACAATCGTTAACAATCCCGAAAAGTAGGAAGAATGGGAAGCATTTAAGGAAACCAGGATGGATGAACACAGAACTTAAACACATGCTAAAAAGAAAGAAAGAAATGTTTATTAAATGGAAAGAGGGAGGCATATCTAAAGAAGATTATAATGCAGTCTGCAGATCCTGTAGGGCACGTATCAGGTTAGCTAAAGCTGACAATGAATTAAGGCTTGCAAGAGATGTCAAAAGCAATAAAAAAGGATTTTGGGGGTATGTCAAAAGTAAAAGAAAAGTCAAAGATGCTATAGGATTTTTACAGGATGAAAATGGAGAAATGGTAAGAGAGGATGTTGAGAAGGCCGAACTTTTTAATTCCTATTTTGCATCTGTTTTCTCTCAGAAAGAAAATGTAACATCAACTGATCTTCACTGTCCTTTTAAAGGAATAGAGGAATCCAAGTTATCTGTAAACAGAAAGATTGTGAGGAAATATTTAGCTAACATAAATGAGTTCAAGTCTCCAGGTCCAGATGAATTACACCCCAGAGTACTGAAGGAGATCGTAGAAGAAATTTTAGAACCACTCTCCATAATCTTTGAAAATTCTTGGAGAACAGGAGAAGTCCCAGAAGACTGGAGAAGAGCAAATGTTGTTCCTATCTTCAAAAAGGGGAAGAAGGTGGACCCAGGGAACTATAGGCCGGTGAGTCTGACTTCTATACCAGGAAAGATCTTTGAACAAATTATTAAACAACATGTATGTAAGTACCTGGATAAGAATGAAGTGATTAACCAGAGTCAGCATGGGTTTGTCACTAACAAGTCATGTCAGACTAACTTAATTTTCTTCTATGACAGAATCACTGACTGGGTGGATCAGGGAAATGCTGTTGATATAGTATATCTTGACTTCAGCAAAGCATTTGACAAAGTATCTCACACCATCCTTATTGAAAAAATGACCAAGTATGCAATGGACCAGGCAACTGTTAGGTGGATTTATAACTGGCTTAGTGATCGGACTCAAAGGGTGGTTGTAAATGGCTTCACATCCAGCTGGATGAATGTCTCAAGTGGGGTACCACAGGGCTCCGTCCTGGGACCTGTATTGTTCAACATCTTTATCAATGATTTAGATGAAGGAATTGAGGGTAAACTGATTAAATTTGCTGATGACACAAAGCTAGGAGGGATAGCTAATACTAGAGAAGAGAGAGAGAGGATTCAAAAAGACCTAAATAAACTGGAGCAGTGGGCAGCAACCAACAGAATGGTTTTTAACAGGGAAAAATGCAAAGTACTACATCTGGGCAATAAAAATGAAAAAAGCATATACAGAATGGGAGGAATAGAGTTAAGCAACAGTACATGTGAAAAAGACTTAGGTATACTAATAGATCATAGACTGAACATGAGTCAACAGTGTGATGCAGCAGCAAAAAAGGCAAATACAATTCTGGGATGTATTAACAGAAGCATACAGTCTAGATCACGTGAAGTCATTATCGGTCTTTACTCCTCTTTGGTCAGACCTCATCTGGAATACTGTGTACAGTTTTGGGCACCACATTTTAAAAAAGACATAGACAAACTGGAGCAAGTTCAGAGAAGAGCGACCAGAATGGTGACTGGTCTGCAAACCATGTCCTATGAGGAACGGTTGCAGGATTTGGGAATGTTTAGCTTGCAAAAAAGAAGACTGAGAGGAGACTTAATAGCTGTATACAAATATGTCAAGGGCTGTCACATTGTAGAAGGATCATCTTTATTCTCATTTGCACAAGGAAAGACTAGAAGCAATGGGATGAAACTAAATGGGAGGAGACACAGATTAGATATTAGAAAAAACTTTTTGACAGTTAGGGTGATTAATGAGTGGAACAGGCTGCCACGAGAGGTGGTGAGTTCCTCTTCAATGGACGTCTTCAAACAGAGACTGGACAGACATCTGTCTGAGATGATTTAGTGAATCCTGCTTTGAGCAGGGGGTTGGACCAGATGACCCAGGAGGTCCCTTCCAACTCTACCATTCTATGATTCTATGATTCTAAGAGTGTGCAAAGCAGTCATCAAAGCAAAAGGTGGCTACTTTGAAGAATCTAGAATATAAGACATATTTTCAGCTGTTTCACACTTTTTTGTTAAGTATATAATTCCACATGTGTTAATTCATAGTTTTGATGCCTTCAGTGTGAATGTACAATTTTCATAGTCATGAAAATACAGAAAAATCTTTAAATGAGAAGGTGTGTCCAAACTTTTGGTCTGTACTGTAGATCCTCCTTCTGGTGTCATGTGTAGTGCAAGAGCCCACCCTGTCTCTAACATGGGGTTATACAGCCCCTTCACAACACCTGTTCTGCATATGGCACTAACTTACACTGAACTAAAAATACACAAATAGCGCATGTCATCTAGAAACCCTATCACGATGGCGGATGCAATCTTATGCAATGTATGAGATACAGAATTCAGAATGCAAAAATGAATATCCGTAATTAATATTTCACAATTCCCCCTTTTGAGTGTGACAGACATCAACTGGAATCCTCAAAGTAGATAGGTTCATAACAGGATCATCTTTCTTCTTTGCTTCTTCTTTGGCAATATAATTTAATATCCATACTAATAATAATATCAATATTGGATTATTGTTATACACATTCAATAGCATAATGATGTGAATCCATGTTATGGTAAGCCATGACCAATATAAAATTTATAATTATTAGTGATGGGCGAGCACTAAAATGCTCGGGTGCTCGATGCTCGGGTCGAGCACATTGGAATACTCGGGTGCTGACCCGAGCAACGAGCCCAATGTAAGTCTATAGGAAACTCGAGCATTTTTCAGGCGGCTCCCCCGGCGGTCTGCAGGGGGCCTAAAAATTGCCCAAATCGATGGGAACAGTGCTCAAATGACATGGGAACAGCATGTGGAAGACCCCTGGAAGCATTTCTGACTCCCAGGTCACTGCTGTCAACAATGTTGTCAGAGGTATTACACCACTTTTACCGACTCACAATAGAACATACTAAAACGAAACCAAAATGGATTTTCCTGGGAAATATGTTAAGGAACATTCTTTCCAGGGTAATGACTTGTATATAAGGCAAAATAAATAACCGAAAACAAAAATACTCCTCCACACCTTGGGCTATGTTCACACATAGCGTTTGTGATTCGTTTTTGCACTTTTGCATTGCTTTCAACTGTGACAAATGCATTCACCGGGAAATGGGGCCATCAGCCGGCCTTTACTATTCTTAAAGGGCCAGCAGGGGGCCCTCACTATTCTTAGAGCCATCAGCCGGCCAGGCTTTGTTCTTCCCATTACTAAAGAGTGGGCCTCCTATACTGTTATTGCGTATGCAGTGAGTGGTAGGGCTGCCCAAATTTGGACGCAGCCCAATACCCCTTTGTAAATTTAGACGCACCCCAATACCCCTTTGAAGAGACTTAGAGGAGTGCCTCCTGAAAACAATGTTCCCATTTTTAGGAAATGGGTCTCTCATTGTGTTTGCCTATGCAGTTAATGCAAGGGTTGCCAAAAATTTGGAGGCACTCCAATGCCCCTTGGAAGAGACGTGGAGGTCAGAGGGCCTCCTAAAAACAATATTCCCATTATTAGGAAGTGGGTTTCCCATTGTGTTTGCCTATGCAGTGAATGCAAGGGTTGCCAAAAATTGGGAGGCAGTCCAATGCCCCTTGGAAGAGACGTAGAGAGCCTCATGAAAAAATGTTCCCATTATTAGGAAGTGGGTCTCCAAGAGTGTTGGCCTATGCAGTGAATGCAAGGGTTGCCAAAAATTTGGAGGCACTCCAATGCCCCTTGGAATAGACATGGAGGAGGGGCTCATAAAAAAATGTTCCCATTAGAAAGGAGCGGGTCTCCTATACTTGTAATGCCCATGCACTAAGTGTATGGGCTGACAAACATTTACCCCTGGGGGGTATACATGAACATACTGTATAAAAATTTTTTTTACAGGCATCATAAACACCCTTTAAAAAAATTATGTGGATGTTGCATCACGGACCACGGTCCCCCATCGTGATATCGTGGTGGAGAATGAGGATGAGGAGAAGGAGGAGGACAAGAGCAAAAAGCCAAAATCAGGAAGCGTATACACATGTGTGGGTGTGAAAAGGTGCATGGGAATACTCCTCCCAAAAAAAGACACTCAATCGGTGGTGTTGAGAAGTCTGGCCCAATCCAGCCCTTGTTCATTTTTATAAGAGTCAGCCTGTCAGCATTTTCAGTTGACAGGCGGGTGCGCTTATCAGTTATAATTCCACCAGCGGCACTAAAAACCCGCTCTGATAAAATGCTAGTGGCAGGGCAGGCCAGGACCTCTGAGGCGTAAAGAGCGAGTTCATTCCACGTATCCAGCTTGGATACCAAGAATTAAAGGCACAGAGGAATCACAGAGGACGTTGGTACAGTCGGCAAGGTACTCCTTCACCATCTTCCCAAACTTTCCACTTCTTGTGAGAGTACCCCATGCCTCAGGGCCTGAGCGATGGGAGGGGCTGAGAAAATTCTTTCAGAACTTTGACAGTGTTCCCCTGCCTCTGCATGATTGGAGTTGTGTCTCTCACCTGTAGTCCTTGGTTATCCAACGAACTGTGCTCTCTGCCGCCAGCGTTTTCAGATGGGAATTTTTTTAATAGTTCCGCAACAAGGGCCTTCTGGTATTGCCCCATTTTTTTAGACCTGTCCACCTCAGGAATAAGAGATAGAAAGTTCTCCTTGTAGCATGGGTCTAGAAGTGTCACCAACCAGTAATGACTGTCACGCAAAATTTTGAGAACGCGAGGGTCATTGGAAAGGCAGCGTAACATAAACTCAGCCATGCATGCCAGACTGCTAACAGGCAAGACTTCTGTGTCCTCACCAAGAGGACGAGTGACCATGCTCTCCTCCTCCTCTCTGTCCTCAGGCCAACAAACGGTATGACAGTTGTGCAGGTAGTACCGTCTATAGCGCATGAAACTAGCTCCTGTTCTTCCTCCTCCTCCTCCTCTTCCTGATTGTCACCCAATTCACGTTGGGATGAGATGAGGCTGGGCTGTGTGTAATTACCCTGTATGGTTCCTTGCTCCATCTCATCGTACTCCGCCTGCAATGCATCCTCTTTGATTGTGAGCAGAGAGCGTTTCAGAAGACAGAGAAGCGGGATGGTGACCCTAATTATGGCATCATCGCCGCTCACCATCTTGGTTGAGTCCTCAAAGTTTTTGAGGATGGTACATATGTCTGACATCCATGTCCACTCCTGAGGTCTTATGTGTGGAGTCTGAACTGAATACCGACAGCCTTGTTGATGCTGGTACTCAACAACTGCCCTCTTCTGCTCACAAATCCTTCCCAACATCTGCAGTGTAGAGTTCCAATGCGTGGGGACATCACACACCAGTCTGTGAGCCGGAAGCTGCAAGCACTGCCTAAACACGGAAAGGGCGGCGGAAGCTGTAGGTGACTTTCTAAAATGGGCACACAGGTGGCATACTTTAACAAGCAGATCCGGCAGCTCTGGGTAGGATTTGAGAAACCTTTGAACCACGAGGTTAAGCACATGGGCCAGGCATTGTACGTGTGTGAGCTCGCCTTGCCTCAGAGCTGCCACCAGGTTCCGGCCATTGTCACACACTACCATGTCTGGCTGTAGGTTCAGCGGTGTGAGCCACAGATCTGCCTGCTCTTTCAGAGCTGTCCACAACTCTTCAGCATTGTGTGGTTTGTCACCTAAGCATACTAGCTTCAGCACAGCCTGTTGCCGTTTGGCCGAGGCAGTGCTGCAGTGCTGGATTTGAGTTTGTCACTGATTTGGTCATTGGATTTGAGTTTGTGACTGATGTGGTCATTTCGGAGATGGAGGCTGAAGAAGAGGAGGAGGATGAGGTGCAGGAGCTGTAGACTGTGAGGGCAACTCTGATTGACCTAGGGCCAGCAATCCTTGGCGTCGGGAGGACGTGTTCCGTCCCAAGGTCCGACTGGATCTCGGCTTCCACTATGTTAACTCAGTGTGCCTTCAGCGAGATGTACCGTCCTTGCCCACAAGCACTTGTCCACGTGTCCGTGGTTAGGTGGACTTTTCCGGTAATTGCGTTGTTGAGGGCATGGCTAATGTTTTGGGACAAGTGCTTGTGTAATGCGGTGACCGGGAGAAATAGTGGCGGCTTGGGACCGAGTACCGAGGGACAACCGCCGCCATCAGGTTGCGGAATGCTTCCGACTCCACGAGCCTAAAAGGCAACATTTCGAGCACAAGCAGTCGCAAAATGTGTGAATTTAGTAGTGTGGCCTGTGGGGCGTTGGCTGCGTATTTGCGCTTGCGTTCCAAGGACTGGGGTATGGACAACTGAACACTGCGCTGGGACAAGGACATGGACGTGCGTCCTGATGCTGCTACTTGAGAGTGTGCAACGACAGGTGCAGGGCAGGAGGCATCTTCGCATGCACCATGGACAGGGGATTGGCTTGCATGCACAACAGCGGAAGAAACAGTGGTGCCACCCGCAGACACTGTTCCTGTACCCTGGGGTTCGGCTCACAAAGTCGGGTGCTTTGCTGCCATGTGCCTGATCATGCTGGTGGTGGTCAGGCTGGTCGTTTTGCCACCCCTGCTGATGCTGGCCTGGCAGGTGGTGCAAATGGCCTTGTTGGGGTTATCGGCAGAGTCTTTAAAAAACAACCAGACTCAGGAAGACCTAACAGTTGTACTGGCAACTTCCTTCGTGTTGGTTTTACGGGGAATGGTTGCCTGCCTTCTGTCTGCGGCCACCACACTGCTTCTTCCTGCCTGTTGGGGTGCTCTGCCTCCGTCCCCCTGTGTGCTGCTGTCCTCGCTCAGCATGTCCTCCTGCCAGGTTGGGTCAGTTACTATATCATCCACCACCTCGTCTTCCACTTCCGCACCCTGGTCCTCCTCCTGACTTTCTGGCAATTGTGTCTCATCATCGTCCACCTCTTGTGACATTTTCCCACTGTCACCTTTGTGTGACCGTGGCTGCTCAAATATTTGGGCATTGCTACATGCGATCTCCTCTTGCCACGCTTCAAGTGGACTGGGCGAGAGGCCCGAATCTATAAATGGAAAAGTGAACATCTCTTCGGAGTGTCCAAATGTGGGATCAGTTGTCTCTGGCAACTCGGCTTGGTGGGAGGAAGGAGGTTCAGGGTGAGGAATATGCGGTCCAGACTCATAGCTACTGAGACTTGACCGTGTGGAAGACAAGGTGGTGGTGGTGGTGGCTAAGGGACTGGAAGCATTATCTGCTATCCAACCAATTACCTTTTCACACTGCTCTGTGTTCAATAGTGTTGTTCTGGGGCCCCTATTAATTGGGACAGGAAGGTCAAAAAAGAAGATGTGGGTGATTTTTGTGGCACAATTTCAGCTTGCCCACGGCCTTGGCCTCTGCATGCATCATCACCATCACGTCCAGTTCCCCGTCCCTTGCGACGTACTTTGTCCATTTTAAATGGAGGACAATATCTTCCATGCTCACTACAAATGGCTGAATTTGGAGCGAACTTATATGTGATCCGTGTGAAGGACAAACCACAGTTTTAAATAGCTGTCCTGTAGGTAACTATTTTGAACAGCAAACCAGTGTCAATAGCCTCACTGACACACTGAAACAAATTTTTAATGGAGGCCAGAAATGGCAGTATTTTCTGAAAGCGTATATGTGATCCGTGTGACGGAGAAAACACAGTTTTAAATAGCTGGCCTGTAGGTAACTATTTTTAACAGCAAACTGGTGTCAATAGCTTCACTGACACACTGAAACACTAACCAAACAAAATTTCAATGGAGGCCTGAAATGGCAATATTTTCAGCGCAAATATATGTGATCCGTGTGACAGACAAACCACAGTTTTAAATAGCTGGATTTTTAGCGCTGTAATATGGAAAGGACCTGGCTGTATTCTGCAGTGCCAAAAGCAAATGGCGCAGAAAAACAGTGTACCCTGGATTGCTTTTTAAGCAAATAATGAGGATTAAGATCCCCAAAAAAATTATTCCTGGCCCCTGAGACCTGGGCCTATGTCTAGATATATCTAGCAGCAGCAGCAGACAAAACTGGAATGGAGCCTCTTGTGCTATATGCACTGCAGTCTG
The DNA here is from genome assembly GCF_046119375.1 of Phyllobates terribilis. Taxonomy (NCBI): domain Eukaryota; kingdom Metazoa; phylum Chordata; class Amphibia; order Anura; family Dendrobatidae; genus Phyllobates; species Phyllobates terribilis. The sequence goes on along the minus strand of NW_027362761.1, from coordinate 1,228,072,271 downwards.
CTATATACCCTCCCTGCCTATATACACTGCCTGCCTGATATCTCTGCAGATGGATTAGTCCTCAGAAGGACTGTTTGTTGAGATGGATATGTGTAATATACTTCTGTTCTACCTACACTACCTAATAAACAAGCGAATCTCTCCCTAGCTCAGCAGCTCTCCCTACACTGTCTGATTCCGGAGTGACTGGGACGAGCACGGCAGCGCCATGTCTGATATAGACCAACATGGCTGCGGCATTACAGTGAGTGGCAGGCAATCCCTGCATGTTCATTGGCTCTGTAAAGAGCGCCAAACATGCAGGGAGGGGACCCGAGCTCCTGCCGAGCAACCCCGGAAATACTCAGTGAGCGACGAGCATCTCAAGCAGGGAGATGCTCGGGCGAGCACCGAGCAGTAGCGAGCATGCTCGCTCATCACTAATAATTATATACTTCCCTAAATCTAAATTTAAGCAATCACGGGTCCAATCGTCATCATCTCATGTCATTGGGTCTTCGTCTCGTCTTCTTTTTGGTTCTTTTAAAAAACAGTCTTTTTGTAACTTTTGTGGAATAAATTATAGCGTGTAGATATTGAACAGTCCATAATTGTATTCATTATTGTCCAGTCCATAAACTGTACTCTTTATTAGAAAGATCATGTGTCAATTAAATGATAAGAAAACAAAGTCCATTGATGAAATGTAGCTTTAATATCTGTGCAGTGTCACTTGGACTTACGTTGGATTGTCTTTAGATAGTTCTGGAATCCTCCGTGTTGTCCGCACTGGTCTCATGTCACTTTTGGAACAGATGTGATGTCTTTGGTCAGCAAAGCAAGGGTTAACTTAGCACTTCCCTGCTTTATATAGCACCATAACCAGTACTTAGTCCTTAATGTACAGGACATATGTCAGGCTGGCTGAATCCTGACACTCCTTCATTATTCACCAGCTTTCAGGTGATAAGAAACCATGAAAACTTGAACACAACACAGTTCATATAGGATCATCGTCCTCTGCAGTCCTGGTTATCAGTGGTGAGAATTGTATTTGACACAGTCTAGTATAACACTCAGCATTCACAACATCTTTACCTTCTGAGACTTCCAGATATCGGTTGCTTCTTCTTGTAACTTTTGAGAATCTCTTTGATTTAGAAATATAAAAAGTCTTTATTAAGACAGAATTCATAATTGAGGTATTTTGATTGAAGTCTTCATTCCCTAATCTGATACCAAATCTGTCAATTTCTTAACCTATAATATCAAAGCGTACCATAGCAATCAGTAATATCCATCTAATTATTATCAAAATATGAATATAAATTATGTTTGGAATAATAAAGCAATAATAGATAATAATTCATTATTAATCAAGTTCTTCATGTGATAGAATATTTTTATGTCATAGGTGTAATTACCTTTTCAAACCCATAGATGTCAGTGTATTTTGATGTAACAAGTGTTTATACCCTTATTACTCAACCTTAGGGTTAGGGTTAAATATCATATATATCTAGTTAATAAACTAGATATATATGATATTTAATAAATATATAAATTTATATATATATTTTTATATATATATATATATATATATATATATATATATATTTAATATATATATTTATTAAACCAGTAATACCAAAGAATGTATACTCATTAACCAAAATGAATAAATATATGAATAAATGTATGAATGAATGCAAAAATCACTTGTTTTTACTCAGAAAATTGAAACATTTTTCTTCTTATATTAATTCATATCATTATATTTAATGTCATCTCCCGGCTGCTCGCAGCGGAAGTACCCGCTCAGGCAGCGCCGCTCCCCGGTCCTCACTAATACGATTCGCTGATATCAGCAATATTGGCGCCAAATTTAAACACCGCTCTGCTGATTGGTTGCGACCGCCGGTCGCGACCAATCAGCGATTTTGGCTCCTAATTTAAACATGCTCTCCGGTCCTCACTAACAGGGTTCGCTGATTGGTTGCAGCCGCCGGCCGCGACCAATCAGCAATATTGGTGCCAAATTTAAACACCGCTCTGCTAATTGGTCGCGACCGCAGGCCGTGACCAATCAGCGATTTTGGCGCCAAATTTAAACACACTCTCCTCACTAATATGGTTCGCTGATTGGTCGCGGTCGCCGGCCGCGACCAATCAGCGATTTGGGTGCCAAATTTAAACACCGCTCTGCTGATTGTGCCCGGTCGGCCGCATACATATTCTAGAATACCCGATGCGTTAGAATCGGGCCACCATCTAGTATATATATATATATATATATATATATATATATATATATATATATATATATATATATGTATATATCTATATATATGTATATGTATATATCTATATATATGTATATATCTATATATATATATATGTATATATCTATATATATATTATGCAGATAATACTCAATTATGTATCATAATTTTCTCAGAATGAAATGTATTTTTTGTTACTTCACATAAAGAAACAGCTTTTTTTCCAAACATACATGAGGTCTCAGGCACACAAATCTTACTTAGCAGCTGCTCATTTATTTTTTCTGTCATTTCACTCTGACATTCACAGATCTGTTCAACCATACATTCCACATACAAAGGTATGAATATATATACATTTAACCCAAAATTTCTGTATCCTAATTATCAATGCGCATTGTAAACTATTACATTTAATATCTTAATATTTATTTGAATATTCCCCAAATACATATAATATCATATAACATTTTTCTTTACTGGCTACCAGGTTTAAATTACACAAACTAAAGATAGGAAGAATGGAAATCCATATTATTTGCTCAAAGTTCAGATGCTGCAGCTGTCACATGTCATGCAGTAAAGTAACTTTAGTTACAAAGCACAAACACTTCATGCACAGAAAATATTAGCAGCACAAAAGAATTAATTAATAATTGTTACACATAATATAGTTCAACTAGTTATATTGTTATTATTTTAAAAATGTTATGCACATAAAATCATGCAGTTTTTTTCAACTTCCTGTGTCAATAAAGAAATAAATCCATGTAAGAGTTGTTTGATCAAATCCTACTTTGCAATGAAAATTCTAAGGAAACATAAAAGATAAGATTAAATATCAAATTCATACAGAAAATCATTTAAATATCTTATACATATATTGGCTCTAATGTAATCCGAAATATTGCTACTTTAATTTATATATTAAGTTCTAATTTAATTAATGAATTAACTATATGACTATACTTGTATAAATAAAATTTTACACAATCTCTACTTAGACAAATGTAAATACACTGCTCAAAAAAATAAAGGGAACACTTAAACAACAGAATATAACTCCAAGTAAATCAAACTTCTGTGAAATCAAACTGTCCACTTAGGAAGCAACACTGATTGACAATCAATTTCACATGCTGTTGTGCAAATGGAATAGACAATAGATGGAAATTATTGGCAATTATCAGGACACCCTCAATAAAGGAGTGGTTCTGCAGGTGGGGACCACAGACCACATCTCAGTACCAATGCTTTCTGGCTGATGTTTTGGTCACTTTTGAATGTTGGTTGTGGTTTCACACTTGTGGTAGCATGAAACGGACTCTACAACCCACAGAAGTTCCTCAGGTAGTGCAGCTCATCCAGGATGGCAAATCAATGCGAGCTGTGGCAAGAAGGTTTGCTGTGTCTGTCAGCGTAGTGTCCAGAGGCTGGAGGCACTACAAGGAGACAGGCTCGTACACCAGGAGACGTGGAGGTGGCCATAGGAGGGCAACAACCCAGCAGCAGGACCACTACCTCCGCCTTTGTGCAAGGAGAAACAGGAGGAGCACTGCCAGAGCCCTGCAAAATGACCTCCAGCAGGCCACAAATGTGCATGTGTCTGCACAAATGGTTAGAAACAGACTCCATGAGGGTGGTATGAGGGCCCGACGTCCACAGATGAGGGTTCTGCTCACAGCCCAACACCGTGCAGGGCGCTTTGCATTTGTCACAGAACACCAGGATTGGCAAAGTCGCCACTGGTGCCCTGTGCTCTTCACAGATGAAAGCAGGTTCACACTGAGCACGTTTCAGATGCGACAGAGTTTGGAGACGCCGTGGAGAGCGATCTGCTGCCTGCAACATCCTTCAGCATGACCAGTTTGGCAGTGGGTCAGTATTGGTGTGGGGTGGCATTTCTTTGGAGGGCCGCACAGCTCTCCATGTGCTCACCAGCAGTAGCCTGACTGGCATTAGTTACCGAGATGAGATCCTCAGACCCCTTGTGAGACCATATGCTGTTGCGGTTGGCCCTGGGTTCCTCCTAATTCAGGACAATGCCAGACCTCATGTGGCTGGAGTGTGTCAGCAGTTCCTGCAAGATGAAGGCATTGAAACTATGGACTGGCCTGCCCGTTCCCCAGACCTGAATCCGATTGAGCACATCTGGGACATTATGCCATACCATCCACCAACGTCACGTTGCACCACAGACTGTCCAGGAGTTCATGGATGCTTTAGTCCAGGTCTGGGAGGAGAGCCCACAGGAGACCATCTGCAACCTACTCAGGAGCATGCCCAGGCGTTGTAGGGAGGTCATCCAGGCATGTGGAGGCCACACACAATACTGAGCCTCATTTTGACTTGTTTTAAGGACATTACATCAAAGTTGGATTAGCCTGTAGTGTGTTTTTCCACTTTAATTTTGGGGGTGACTCCATATCCAGGCCTCTATTGGTTAATAAATTTGATTTCCAGTGATGATTTTTGTGTGATTTTGTTGTCAGCACATTCAACTTTGTACAGAACAAAGTATTCAATGAGAATATTTCATTCATTCAGATCTAGGATGTGTTAATTGAGTGTTCCCTTTATTTTTTTGAGCAGTCTATATATTGTAGAGATATACAGGGTGGTCCAAAAGTAGGTGGCCAGAAAATAATAACATTTATTTTGATTTATATATAAAATTATATTTACTAACACAAGCATAACATTGACAATTAAATTTTATTCTGAACAATAATACAAAAGCCCTTCAATTTTATCAGCGCAGGTGCTCAAACTGTTTTCCATTACAATTTGCACAGCTTTGAAGCCTGCCTCTTACGCTTCGATAAACTTTTTTGCACAAGTCTCTTTGGGTATTAATTTCTTGAAATGTATCTCTTATGTAATTTTTCAAATCACTGACACTTTTTGGTTTTCGACTATGAACTTTGTCCTTGAGTACTCCCCAAAATAAAAAATCCATTGGGGTCAAGTCTGGTGAACGTGCCGGCCAATCAAGTGGGCCTCTTCGGCCAATCCATTTATTAGGAAATGTTTCATCAAGATACTCGTGGACTACTCTTGAATAATGTGCAGGGGCCCCATCCTGTTGGAAATAAAGGTCATTTGAATTAGGCTGTTGCTGTAACTGGGGAACAACTTGATTCATTAGAATTTCAAGATACTTATCTCCTGTGACAGTTCCATAACCTTCATAACCTTATTACACTTTCTGTCCACCTACTTTTGGACCACCCTGTATATATATACATATATATATATATATACATTATATATATACCATATATATATTTATAGAAACTATGTAACTACACAATTTTACTGTATAAGATTATATGGGAGCAAATGGGAGACATTTATTAGCATCCTGAATAGGACCTGTGCACAATATATCCCCTATGGGAATAAACATGCTAGAAATAGGAGGAAACCACTATGGCTAAATAGAGATGTAAGGGGTTAGGGTTAACCCTAAGTGACAAAATGAAAGCATTTAGAGAACTAAAGCACGTAGGTAGTCATGAGGCATTAAATAAATACAGAAAATTAAATAAATTCTGTAAAAACCAAACCAAGGCAGCAAAGATTGAGACAGAGCGACTCATTGCCAGAGAAAGTAAAAATAATCCCAAAATATTGTTTAACTGCATAAATAGTAAGAAACTAAAAAATCATAGTGTTGGCCCCCTTAAAGATAGTCTGGGTGAAATGGTGGATGAGGATGAGGAAAAAGCCAATATGCTAAATGATTTTTTTTCAACAGTATTTACACAAGAAAATCGCATGACAGAAAACATGATCACTGATGACAAAAATTCTCCATTAAATGTCACTTGCTTAACCCAGCTGGAAGTACGGCGGCGTCTAAAAATCCCCGGGCCCGGATGGGATACACCTGCGAGTACTGCAGGAATTAAGTAACGTCATAGATAGACCATTATTTTTAATCTTTAAAGATTCCATAATAACAGGGTCTGTACCACAGGACTGGCATTTAGCAAATGTGGTGCCAATATTCAAAAAGGGGACAAAAACCGAACTTGGAAATTATAGGCCATTAAGCTTAACCTCTACCATGGGTAAAATCCTGGAGGGTTTCCTAAGAGATGCTATACTAGAGTATCTGAAGAAGAAGAACCTCATGACCCAATATCAGCATGGGTTTACGAGGGACCGTTCCTGTCAAACTAATCTGATCAGCTTTTAAGAAGAGGTAAGTTCCGGACTGGACCAAGGAAATGCAGTGGATGTTGTGTATATGGACTTTTCAAAAGCTTTTGATACGGTTCCACACAAAAGGTTGATACATAATGTTACGCACACGCCCGGACTGACTGGCGTGAGCATGATTAGTGATCCCACTGGACCATGAACCGAGGAGTGCCTGGAGGGGCGTAACTAAGTATCAACTCGGTCCGACCAAAGTCACACGGCGGCGCAGTCGACTCCGTGAACTAGGGAGGAACCGAGCAGAGGGACCAGGTGCTACTCCAGGTCAGACCCCGGTCACAGCTGTTGACCCACACCGGGGAATGCAGGAACAGGCAGGTTAGGCTGGCATACAGACAGGTGGGAACAGGCAGGCACGGCTGGTATGCAGACAGGTGGAGACTGGCAGGCACGGCTGGCATGCAGACAGGCGGGTACTGGCAGGTAGGAACACAAGCAGGATAGGTACCAGTACAGACACAGGAACGGAGCCGCAGGTATGGTAGACAAGCAGAGCAAAACCCGCAGATGCGGTAGACAAGCAGAGCAAAAACCCGCAGGTTCGGTAGACAAGCAGAGCAGAGCAAAACCCGCAGGTGCGGTAGACAAGCAGAGCAGAGCAAAACCCACAGGTGTATTAGACAAGCAGAGCAGAGCAAAACCCGCAGATACGGTAGACAAGCAGAGCGGAGCAAAACCCTCAGATGCGGTGGACAAGCAGAGCGGAGCAAAACCCGCAGGTGCGGTGAACAAGCAGGGCAGAGCAAAACCGCAGGTGCGATGAACAAGCAGAACCTGATACACACAAGGTACTTACAATGAAGTAGCGAGTGTACACAAAACTCACAAACAGAAGTTCAGAGACAACGAGTTGGAGTTAGGTGTAGGTTCAGACACTGCAGGAAAAGGGAAGGTTCGGACATAGAGAGAAACAGGTAACAGGCTAGGACACAGTTCAGACAGGAACTGAACCAGGAATAAGATACAGGAACGAGCCTGGGAACTCAGCCCTCAGGGTGGTGGAGACAGACTAGAAGTCACAGATACAGGTAACAGGCCTGGGTATACAGCCCCCAGTGGTGGAAACAGACAAGATACAGGACAGGACCTGGCAACTCAGTTGCACAGAACACACTGAATGAAAGTGTTGCTCAGGCACCCCCTACTGGGTGGAGGGGGTTTAAGTATCCAGTGACTCACAGCAATAGTCTGGGGAGGCATTAGGAGTGCGCACACAGTAAATATAAGAATCAGGCGGTAGCCGCGCCGCCGCCCTAAGCAATCAGACAAGAGACACAGCAGGTACTGGAGCAAAGTGTGCAGCCTGGATTGATAAGTAAGATGGCGATCTTGCATGGTGGGAGGTGGTAAGCCATGCCAGCACGCCGCCAGGGATGTTACACATAAAATGAGAACAATGGGGATAGGGGAAAATATATGTATGTGGGTTAAGAACTGGCTCAGTGATAGGAAACAAAGGGTGGTTATTAATGGAACACACTCAGACTGAGTCACAGTTAACAGTGGGGTACCACAGGGGTCAGTATTGTGCCCGCTTCTTTTTAACATATTTATTAATGACCTTGTAGGGGGCATACAGAGGCAGCACGGTGGCTCAGTGGTTAGCGCTGGGATCAAATCCCACCAAGGACAACATCTGCAAGGAGTTTGTATGTTCTCTCCGTGTTTGCGTGGGTTTCCTCCAGGTTCTCTGTTTTCCTCCCACACGCCAAAGACATACTGATAGGGAATGTAGATTGTGAACCCCAATGAGGACAGCGCCCATAATGTCTATAAAGCGCTGTCGAATTAATGGCGCTATATAAGTGAGTAAAATAAATAAATAAATACAGAGTAGTATTTCAATATTTGCAGATGACACTAAACTCTGCAGGGTAATCAATACAGAGGAGGACAATTTTATATTACAGGAGGATCTATGTAAACTACAAGCTTGGGCTGATAAATGGCAAATGAACTTTAATGGGGATAAATGTAAGGTAATGCACTCGGGCAGAGCAAATAAAATGTATAATTATATGCTGAATTGTAAAACACTGGGCAAAAGTGTCACTGAAAAAGACCTGGGTGTATTGGTGGATGACAAGCTCATGTTTGGTGGCCAGTGTCAGGCAGCTGCTGCAAAGACAAATAAAATAATGGGATGCATTAAAAGAGGCATAGATGCTCATGAGGAGAAGATAATTTTACCTCTATACAAGTCACTAGTGCGACCACACTTAGAATACTGTGTACAGTTCTGGTCTCCAGTGTGTAAGAAAGACATAGCTGAACTAGAGCGGGTGCAGAGAAGAGCGACCAAGGTTATTAGAGGACTGGGGGGTCTGCAATACCAAGACAGGTTATTACACTTGGGGTTATTTACCGTGGAAAAACGAAGGCTTAGGGGTGATCTTATTACTATGCACAAGTATATGAAGGGACAGTACAAAGACCTTTCTACTGATCTTTTTACTCTGAGGCCAGAGACGGGGACAAGGGGGCATCTTCTACGCCTGGAGGAAAGAAGGTTTAATCATAATCACAGACGCGGATTCTTTACTGTAACAGCAGTGAGACTGTGGAGCTCTCTGCCGCATGATGTTGTAATGAGGGATTCACTACTAACATTTAAGAAGGGCCTGGATGCCTTTCCTGAAAAGTATAATATTACAGGTTATATATACTAGATTCCTTGATAGGGCATTGATCCAGGGAACTAGTCTTATTGCCGTATGCAGTCAGGAAGGAATTTTTTTCCCCAATGTGGAGCTTAGTGTTTGCCACATGTTTTTTTTTTGCCTTCCTCTGGATCAACATGTTAGGCTATGGGGTGAACTAGATGGAATTAGCTTTCCTTCAACCTTCAAAACTATGTTACTATGTTACTATATATAAATAATGATACATTGTAACACTTTGATACAATATCTAATTACAGTTTTTTCTTAGCCATTCCCTAAACCAAATCTTTTCTCTTTCTCAAAAATTTCCAGAAACGCTCTATTTAGAAATTACATTTTCTCATCCTTAAACAGATCAGATGACTGAGCCTTCAGTTTACATTGCATTATGTCACTGTGAGCTGGTCCCACCTGCCTCTGTCCGTCAATTCCGGCCATTTTTCTTTTTAGGGAGAGGTCACAGCTTTGAATTTTTAACTCTTTCTGTGAAGAAATTGACTTTTGAATCATCTGATATGGCTTATAATATATATAAAATCTTCTGCGTATTTCATAGATTTCATTTCAAGGATGACTCATTGGCTTTTGATATAATTTTACCTTTTCTGGTTTTACAAATTTAGCTTGATTTATTTTCTTTTCACAATTTTCATGTTTTCTAGCAAAATCAAGCAACTGTTCACATTTAAAATAAAGATTCCTTTTGTGACGCAATAACTCGAGATACCGGATTTAAAAATTTTAATTTTTGTACAAAAGTTGTTATCATTTGTTGTAATTTTCCATTTTTGATGAGAATTTTGTACAACCATTCAAATATGGACATGAATGTATATATACATTCTTTCCTACCAATTTTTACATTTTGTAGATCATCTATGTCTGGGAAATCCTTAATGGCACAGTAAATCAAATATTTTAAGCTGTCAGCATCATGCCATTCATTAGGAGAGTTATGTTCAGAGGACATTAAATTTAGGCATCTGAAAAATGTTACAGGAATCCACATTTTAAATAATTGATTCCTCTCCTCATTGGTTAAATCAAACTTATCAGAAAAGCTCTCAAATATCTCTACATTTCTACAGACATAGATTTTGACATCATATTTTGGCATGATTTTGTAAAATTTTAGCAAATTTTTCCTAACTTTAATTTAGAGTTGGGCCTCTGTAGCTTCTAAATTTTCTGCTATTTTTAGTAGGCCTTTTACGTCAGCTCAACCTACATCACTCACGTCTCCTTCCAAAACACCTAATATGTAAGCTTCTCGCACGTCAATCATGTCTCCTCCCATGTCAGTTTTTTGTATATCGGTATCTTCGGCAAACACAAGGTCACCTTCAGTAGTTGTCACGGACACGTGTCTCACATCTTGCTCAATTTCCACATTACAGTCAGAATCAGTATCACCATTTGACACTATTTCTACACAATTGACCTTCTTAGACTTTTCTGACACAAGACTATGAAATACGTCAACCAACTGTATAATATTTTAACATTTTTCGTTGTCTTTTTGAAAGGACATTAGCTTAGATTCTAGCTGTAAATTATGCAATTCACATTCTCTATATAAGCTAAGCCATAAAACATCTAAGTCAGTTTCATGAGTAGCCTTGAATTTAAGCTTACTTTGTTTAGCAAAAGAAGAAATTATATCCATATTTTGCTTACATTTTTCAACTTCTCTTTTACGCTGGGCTTTGATCAGCACGTCTTATCCTCAGCTCGTCTGATCTTTGTAGTACCTCTGGTGCCTGTCAATCCATCTGGAGAATATATCAGTCCTCAATCTATAGGTTCTTTCTGATTCTTGAAGTTAGTGGATTTCCTGACACTTGAACAACAGCTGCAAGCCTCTTCTCTCCCCCCTTTGTTCAAGAAGGAAATTCCACTTGAAAAATCAGGACTGGATGCTCACCAAATGGACTTCTTATCAGATGCGATTGAGTAAAGAATATATATCACAATATTCTTATTAAAAAATTTATCGATTTATTCTTGGATTGTCCATTAAAAAGAATAATTGCAATAGTTACATAAAATAGATGAAATAGTTACAAAGTGATTGTCCATTTGTCCATAGATTCACCCATCGTTTCCTGGGATCCTGGATGATAGGTTGCATCTGTCTGTGTCCAGCACGTGTGTCAGGGCTTATATGTAATCTCCTTCCTTCACACGTAGATCCTCCTTCTGGTGTCATGTGTAGTGCAAGAGCCCACCCTGTCTCTAACATGGGGTTATATAGCCCCATTACAACACCTGTTCTTCTGCATATGGCACTAACTTACACTGAACTAAAAATACACAAATAGCGCATGTCATCTAGAAACCCTATCACGATGGTGGATGCAATCTTATGCAATGTATGATACAGAATTCAGAATACAAAAATGAATATCCGTAATTAATATTTAACATACAGTACAGACCAAAAGTTTGGACACACCTTGTCATTAAATGATTTTTCTGTATTTTCATGACTTTGAAAATTGTACATTCACACTGAAGGCATCAAAACTATGAATTAACACATGTTGAATTATATACTTAACAAAAAAGTGTGAAACAACTGAAAATATGTCTTATATTCTAGGTTCTTCAAAGTAGCCACCTTTTGCTTTGATGACTGCTTTGCACACTCTTGGCATTCTCTTGATGAGCTTCAAGAGGTAGTCACCAGAAATGGTTTTCACTTCACAGGTGTGCCCTGTCAGGTTTAATAAGTGGGATTTCTTGCCTTATAAATGGGGTTGGAACCATCAGTTGTGTTGTGCAGAAGTCTGGTGGATACACAGCTGATAGTCCTACTGAATAGACTGTTAGAATTTGTATTATGGCAAGAAAAAAGCAGCTAAGTAAAGAAAAACGAGTGGCTTTCATTACTTTAAGAAATGAAGGTCAGTCAGTGCGAACAATTGGGCAAACTTTGAAAGTGTCCCCAAGTGCAGTTGCAAAAACCATCAAGCGCTACAAAGAAACTGGCTCACATGAGGACAGCCCAAGGAAAGGAAAACCAAGAGTCAACTCTGCTTTTGAGAGCCTCAGAAATCACAGGTTAACAGCAGCTCAGATTAGAGACCAGGTCAATGCCACACAGAGTTCTAGCAGCAGACACATCTCTACAACAACTGTTAAGAGGAGACTTTGTGCAGCAGACCTTCATGGTAAAATAGCTGCTAGGAAACCACTGCTAAGGACAGGCAACAAGCAGAAGAGACTTGTTTGGGCTAAAGAACACAAGGAATGGACATTAGACCAGTGGAAATCTGTGCTTTGGTCTGATGAGTCCAAATTTGAGATCTTTGGTTCCAACCACAGTGTCTTTGTGCAACACAGAAAAGGTGAACGGATGGACTCTACATGCCTGGTTCCCACCGTGAAGCATGGAGGAGGAGGTGTGATGGTGTGGGGGTGCTTTGCTGGTGACACTGTCGGGGATTTATTCAAAATTGAAGGCATACTGAACCAGCATGGCTACCACAGCATCTTGCAGCGGCATGCTATTCCATCCGGTTGGCGTTTAGTTGGACCATCATTTATTTTTCAACAGGACAATGACCCCAAACACAACTCCAGGCTGTGTAAGGGCTATTTGACCAAGGAGGAGAGTGATGGGTTGCTACGCCATATGACCTGGCCTCCACAGTCACCAGACCTGAACCCAATCGAGATGGTTTGGGGTGAGCTGGACCGCAGAGTGAAGCCAAAAGGGCCAACAAGTGCTAAGCATCTCTGGGAACTCCTTCAAGATTGTTGGAAGACCATTTCCGGTGACTACCTCTTGAAGCTCATCAAGAGAATGCCAAGAGTGTGCAAAGCAGTCATCAAAGCAAAAGGTGGCTACTTTGAAGAACCTAGAATATAAGACATATTTTCAGTTGTTTCACACTTTTTTAAGTATATAATTCCACATGTGTTAATTCATAGTTTTGATGCCTTCAGTGTGAATGTACAATTTTCATAGTCATGAAAATACAGACAAATCTTTAAATGAGAAGGTATGTCCAAACTTTTGGTCTGTACTGTACATAGATACGTGCACATGTGTACATATTTGAACACATTCTTAAAAACACATAAAACAGACATAAATATATATACTCAGTTATACACACACACACACACACATACATTAGAAATATATTTAATATGGGAATTGGGCAATCTGGCGACAAGCCTCACTCACCTGCCCGCAGCCTGTGTACCGTCCAGCTGTGCAGGGCCGCGGCATGTCTTATGGCCATCACAGACATGGCACCAGATCATCAGGGGGGCACCCTCTTCATCGGGGCCCTGGACCATCAGGGGGGCCCCCTCGCCGTCGAAGCCCAGGTTGCTCCCCCAGGATCTGTACAGCCAGAACCTCACTCCGGAGCTGCAGCTTGTTTGCCGCCACTTCTTCAGATATGGCCGTGCACAGTGTGCGGCTGTGTCTGGTAGTAATCACGCGGCAGGGGTGACACACAAGCACAATTAAAGGTGCAGTGTCGCCCCTGCCGTGTCATTACTACCAGACACAGCCGCACAGCGCACTGCACAACTTGATAACCCACAGTACAGCAGCTATAAGGACTGACTAAGTCCCAGCACAACCGTCCAGAAAAATGCTTAATCTTTGTCTTATTGGATGCTCCAAGACTCCAAGACCCAGCAGCCATCACTAAATCAGATGTAAAGTCTGAGGTTTTCTCCAGCTGCAGCTCTCGGTGCAGACGTGGCTGAGCTCAGTTTGTCATTTAGCACAACATATGCCAATACCACAATCTGGCTTTACATAGGACTGCATAATCTGAGCCCAAGAGTCCCCCAATGTCCAATGCAGAACATCATCCTCAGTGCACCAACACTACAATGCTGAAAGACACACTCCACTCTGCTCCATCTGCATAGGAATGCACAGCCGGTGAGTCCCAGAAAGAAAGTCTCATTCCCAGGTCACAAGGTCACATCAGAGACAGAGATAAGTGATGAAAACTGTCAGAACTCACTCTTGTTTGAGGGCACTTCTTCAGACATGGCCACACGCAGTGCAATGCTCTGCGGCTGTGTCTGGTAGTAATGACACGACAGAGTTGACACACAAGCACAATTAAAGGTGCAGTGTCGCCTCTGCCATGTCATTACTACCAGACACAGCCGCACAGCATTGCACTGCGTGCGGCTATGTCTGGGAGTCTTGGGAAGTGCCGGCAATCTAGCTGCAGCCTGCAGTGACGGCAGACCTGGGGGGGGCAGGAGCCAGAGGGGGGCCTGATGCAGGGGCGGCAGGCCCCCTGGCTCACAGACCCCATTGCAGTTGCGTGGCCTGCCGCCATTGGTGGTACGCCACTGCTCCTGAGTCTCTGCAGTACAACTGTGATATCAGGTTTCACAAAGCATCAAGAGTCAGGAAGGTATTGGGGGGTGGGGGATTTTCTGACAATCTGACGAGGAGGGAGAAATTAAACTAAAAGAGCTGCGCTTGTCAGATCAGTTGTTCCTGACGGAGGGTTAAAGAGATGTGTTGCCACAGCACCTATACTGAGTCAACAGCACTGCAGCCTTGCAGCGCTGGGGTCCTGGGTTCAAATCCCACCAAGGACAACATCTGCAAGGAGTTTGTATGTCCTCCCCGTGTTTGCGTGGGTTTCCTCCTGGTTCTCCGGTTTCCTCCCACACGCCAAAGACTGATAGAGAATCTAGATTGTGAGCCCCAATGGGGACAGTGCCCATAATATCTGTAAATTGTTTGAATTGTAAAGCGCTGCGGAATATGTTGGCGCTATGTAAATAAAAAGATTACTATTATTAACCAAATGTTTCCCAATCTTTTATTGTAGAAGTTGATGCATCAGAGGTGGAGGTTGGGGCTGTGTTGTCTCAGGGTCCGTCCCCTGGTAAATGGCGTCCATGCGCTTTCTTTTCCAAAAAATTATCTTCGGCTGAGAGAAATTATGACGTGGGTAATAGGGAACTTTTGGCGATTAAATTGGCGTTTGAAGAGTGGCGACATGGGTTGGAGGGGGCAGCCCATCCTATAACCTGTCATATCTTTAGTCTGCTAAACGTCTTAATCCTAGGCAAGCTAGATGGTCCCTGTATTTTACTAGGTTCAATTTTGTTGTCACTTTCCATCCAGGGATTAAAAACATCAAGGCTGATGCTTTGTCCCGGAGCTTCCCTGGTGGTGGTGACCATGAGAATCCTGCCCCAATTTTGCAGAAGGGGCAGTCATTTCGATATTGTACCCTGACCTGGAGGGTGAGGTGTTGGAGGCTCAGGGGGACGCCCCTGCCTCCTGCGCTTTGGGGACGTTATTTGTACCATCTAATCTGCGTCGTAAAATAATCAGGGAACATCATAACTCGGTGCTTGCTGGACATCCAGGTGGTAAGGCAACTGCGGACCTCCTTTCTCATCGTTTTTGAGGGCCGGGATTGCATCATGATGTGGTTGAACATGTGTCTGCTTGTAGTGTTTGTGCACCTTCTAAAGTATCAAATATCCGTCCGTCTGGTCCCCTTCTTCCGCTGCCTATTCCTAGCAGGCCATGGACACACTTGTCCATGGATTTTATTACTGACCTACCGGTATCTGCAGGTAAGGCTGTGGTCCTAATGGTTGTAGATAGGTTCATAAAATGGTTCACTTCATTGCATTACCGGCACTTCCGAATACCAAGACTCTTGCTCAGGTATTTAAAAATGAGATTGTGAATCTTCACGGCGTTCCCTCCGATGTGGTGTCAGATTGGGGAACCCAGTTTGTTTCTAAGTTCTGGAAAACTTTCGTTCACCTAACCACAGACACGTGGACAAGTGCTTGTGGGCAGGGACGGTACATCTCGCTGATGGCACACTGGGTTAATATAGTGGAAGCTGGGACCCAGTCGGACCTTGGGACGGAACACATCCTCCCGACGCCGAGGATTGTGGGCCCTGGGTTGCCTCCACAATATACAGCTCCTGCACCTCCTCCTCTTCAGCCTCCATCTCCAAAATGACCACATCAGTCGCAAGCTGGAAGCACTGCAGCACTGCCTCGGCCAAGCGGCAACAGGCTGTGCTGAAGCTAATATGCTTAGGTGACAAACCGCACAATGCTGAAGAGTTGTGGACAGCTCTGAAAGAGCAGGCAGATCTGTGGCTCACACCGCTGCACCTACAGCCAGGCATGGTCGTGTGTGACAATGGCCGGAACCTAGTGGTGGCTCTGAGGCGAGGCGAGCTCACACACGTACCATGCCTGGCCCATGTGCTTAACCTTGTGGTTCAGTGGTTTCTTAAAACCTACCCGGATCTGTCGGATCTGCTTGTCAAAGTACGCCACCTGTGTGCCCACTTTAGAAAGTCAGCTAAAGCTTCCGCCTCCCTTTCCGTGCTTCAGCAGCGTTTATAGCTTCCTGCTCACCAACTGATCTGCGATGTCCCCACACATTGGAACTCTACATTGTAGATATTGGGAAGGATTTGTGAACAGAAGATGGTGTTATGATCTGCAACATGTACTAAGGAAAGATAGGGGAAAGCTGTCCCTACAGTAAGACTAAGCTGAATCCCTACGATGTAGCGGGCTGCCTGTTCCTAGTGAATAGACCCACCTTAGTCCTCGGCTAGTCTGAACGAAGACCTATAGAATTAAGGGAGGGGTCCCTAAAAGAACTAAGGACTGGGACAAAAATGTGACACCTCCTAAACTGAGAATTTGTTGCAGAACACAAAAAGACAAACTGACAAAAATGTACTAGAGGTCCCAGAGGACCAAGCGAACTTGACAGAGAAAGGCACCGAAGCACCAGGCAGGTTCTAACAGTACCCCCTCTTTTATGAGGCTCCTCCGGACCCTCCAGGCCCCGGCCTATCCGGAAACCTCCTGTGGAAAGCTTTAACAAGCCTAAGAGCAGAGACATCATCCGTCCTTACCCAGGAGTTGTCTTCGGGACCGAAACCCTTCCAGGAGACAAGATACTGTAATCTCCCTCTATGCCATCTAGAATTCAAGATACGAGAAATTTCATATTCGCCGTCTTTCACAACTGGAGGAACTGTGACAGTGGCGTCCCTATCAGATACATGAGCCTTTTTCAACAAGGAAACATGAAACACAGGATTAATCTTCCAGGAAGTAGGGACATCCAACCTAACAGCAGACGGGTTAAGAACCTGATGCACTTTAAATGGACCCACAAACTTAGGACCCAGTTTTTTAGAGGGAATCGTCAACCGCAGGTTCTTCGAGGACAACAAAACCATGTCACCCACAGTAAACAAAACCTCCTTATGTTTCCTGTCAAAATACTTCTTGGACTTCTTGTTAGCCTCTTGAAGGTTGCAACATACATTAGTCCAAACTCTCTCCAAATCATCAGAAAAATTCTCCTCCTCCGGCACCGCCGACCCCAATTTGGAGAACGAACCAAAAGACGGATGTCTCCCAGTACAACAAAAAAAAGGAGAACACCCAGCAGAGGAGGATGTATGATTATTAAGAGCAAATTCTGCGAGAGGCAGAAACTCAGACAACACCTCTTAATTGTCCGCCACAAAACAACACAAAACTGTTCAACATCCTGGTTCTTTCTTTCAGTCTGTCCATTAGACTCAGGATGATAACCAGACGAAAATGACAAATGGACTCCCAACCTGTCACAAAAATCACGCCAAAAGCGAGCCCCAAGCTGAGGTCCTCTATCAGAAACAATATCCGTGGGAACGCCATGGAGGTTGACAATCTCCTTAACAAACGCCTTAGCGAGTGTCTTGGCGCAGGGCAACTTAATGAATGGAACCAAATTACACATCTTACTAAAACAGTTCACGACCACCCAGATGACAGTAAAACCCTCGGACACAGGAAGATCAGTAATAAAATCCATTGTGAGATGCGTCCAAGGCGCACTAGGAACCTCCAGAGGGCAAAGCAACTTTGACCTAGCACACACAGTACATTGATGCACCCACTTGATGACTTCCTTCTGCCATCCAGGCCACAAAAAAGTGCGACTGATAAGTCTCTTAGTCTCCGAAATTCCTGGATGACCTGCCAACCGAGATTCATGACACTCCACAAACAAATCTCTCCTAAAGGTTCTAGGCACGAACAACCTCCCATGGGGAGTGTTAGATGGAGCATCATCTTGAGCTTTCAGAATCCCATTCTCCAAAACGGAGTCCAATGCCGCCACCACAACTCCTTTCTGTAAAATGTTCTCCTCCTCCTCGGCACTGACCGTAGGAGAGAAGCTGCGACATAAAGCATCGGCTTTAACATTCTTGGTACCAGGGATATAGGTAACAGAAAAATGAAACCGAGAAAAAAAAAGTGGAAATCTAGCGCCTTCCAAAAAATGATGGCAATGTTCAAACGCAAGTTTAATAGCCAGCAACTCCCGATTTCCAACATCATAATTCAGTTCGGTTTCTGAAATTTTTTTCGAAAAGAAGGCACAAGGCTGTACTCCACCCTAGTTCTCCTGAGACAAAACTGCTCCGACCCCCACCGATGAAGCATCGACCTCGACCAAAAAAGGCTTGGTCTCATCAGGGTGCATAAGGATAGGGGCAGAACTGAACCTCTCTTTGAGATACTCAAACGCTTCAATGGCCTCAGTAGTCCACTGGGCCGTATTCGCACCTTTCCTGGTGAGATCGGTTAGAGGTTTAACAATTATAGAAAAATTCTTAATGAATTTCCTGTAATAATTGGCAAAACCCAAAAATCTCTGTATAGATTTCAAACCAATAGGCCTAGGCCATTCCTGCACAGCCTGAACTTTCACAGGGTCCATCTCAAAGCCCTCGCTGGAGACAATGTAGCCCAAAAACTAATTTTCTGCAAAGCGAACTCACATTTCTTCAGCTTAGCAAAGAGTGAATTATCACTCAATAACTGCAAAACTTCACGCACACTCTGCCAATGGGACTCTAGATCCGGTGAGTAAATCAAAATGTCATCCAAATACACAACCACATTCTTACCAATCAAAGGTCTCAGGATGTCATTAATAAGGTTCTGAAAAAATGCAGGTGCATTGGTAAGACCAAAAGGCATCACCAGATTCTCAAAATGACCTACCGGAGTGTTAAAAGCAGTTTTCCAGTCATCACCCTCCTTCACTCGTAACAAATTGTATGCCCCCCGGAGATCAATTTTGGAGAACCACTTGGCCCCCACTAACTGGTTAAACAAGTCAGGAATTAACGGCAATGGGTAGGAATTGCGTACGGTAATTTTATTAATTTCACGAAAATCCAGACATGGACGTCCTTTTTTTTAACAAAGAAAAATCCAACTGCCACAGGCAACTCACGTGACCGCAAAACACAAGATGGAAAAAAGAAACAGGAGGGTTCTAACAGAGGGCAGCTGTTGACTTCCAGCATCGACAAGGCCATAGGTATTCAGATCAGACTCCACACATAAAACCTCAGGAGTGGACATGGATGTCAGACATTTGTACCATCCTCCAAAACTTTGAGGACTCCAGAAGCAGGATGGTGATGCTAATTATGGCATCATCGCCGCTCACCATCCTGCTTCTCTGTCTTCTGAAACCCTCTCTGCTCACAATTAAAGAGGATGCATTGCTGGCTGAGCACGATGAGATGGAGCAAGGAACCATACAGGGTGATTACACACAGCCCAGCCTCATCCCATCCCAACATGGATTGGGTGACAATGAGGAGGAGGAAGAACAGGAGCTAGTTTCATGCGCTATAGACGGTACTACCTGCACAACTGTCATACCGTCTGTTCAGCGTAGATGGCCTGAGGATAGGGAGGAGGAGGAAGAGGAGGTGGATTAGGAGGAGAGCATGCTCAGTCATCCTCTTGGTGATGACACGGAAGTCTTGCCTCTTTGCAGTCTTGCACACATGGCTGAGTTTAAGTTACACTGCCTTTCCTGTGACCCTCGCGTTGTCCAAATTTTGGGTGACTGTCATTCGTTATGTATGGTTGTCCTGAGGAAGAAGTCGGTGGACTCTGAAACGCCTAGACAATAAACCTACATTTTTATCCATACTAATGGTTTGTCGTGACTCCAGAGAACGCAGAAACATCTCCCATTCCCAGCATCTATCTCTGACATATTCATAGGAAGCTGCAGCATCTGGGTCCAGGCTTTATAGGTATTGTGTCCAACACAACCCTACTAGGTGAGCAGCTTGTAATACTTCTGCAACAATTATTAATCGAATAAGACTCTATTGCGCTCTTGCATTTTTTTATTACTGGTTGGTGACACTTCTAGACCCACGCTACAAGGAGAACTTTCTGTCTCTTATTCCCTTGCAGGACAGGACTAATAAAATGCGGCAGTATCAGAAGGCCCTTGTTGCGGATTATTTAACAAATTCCCATCTGAAAACGCTGGCGGCAGAGGTCACAGTTGTTGGACAACCAAGGAGTACAGGCAAGAGAGACACAAATGCAATCCAGCAGAGGCAAGGGAACAATGTCAAAGTTCTGGGACAGTTTTCTCAGACCCTCCCATCGCACAAGCCCTGAGGCGCGGGGTATTCTCCCAAGGAAGGTAAAGTTTCGGAAGATGGTGAGGGAGTACCTTGCCGACCGTACCAACGTCCTCCATGATTCCTCTGTGCCTTATAATTATTGGGTATCCAAGCTGGACACATGGCATGAACTGGCTCTCTATGCCTTGGAGGTCCTGGGTTGCCCTGCCGCTAGCGTTTTGTCACAGTGGGTTTTTAGTGCCGCTGGTGGAATTATAGCTGATAAGCGCATCCGCCTGTCAACTGAAAATGCTGACAGGCTGACTCTTATAAAAATGAACAAGGGCTGAATTGGGCCTGACTTCTCAACATCACCAAATGATAGCAGAATGATATAAACTCAAATACAGTGTCTTTTTAGGGGGGAGGTCTAACTCTATTCCCATGCACCTCTGTCTTTACACCCAGACATAGGTATACGCTTCCTGATTTTGTCTATTTGCTCTTGTCCTCCTCCTTCTCCGCATCCTCATCCTCCATCACCATATCACCACTATATGTACCATATCAACATATCTACGTCTCTTGCAAGGGGCATTGGAGTTCCTCCAAATTTTTGGCAGCCATTGCTTCACTGCATAGGCAAATAGTATGGGAGATCCACTTCCTAATCATAGGAACATTGTTTTTAGGAGGCTCTCTGACCTCTATGTCTCTTGCAAGTGGCATTGGAGTTCCTCCAAATTTTTGGCAGCTGTTGCTTCACTGCATAGGAAAACAATATGGGAGACCCACTTCCTAATAATGGGAGCGTTTTTTGCAGGAGGCCCTCCAACCTCTACGTCTCTTGCAAGGGGCATTGGAGTTCCTCCAATTTTTGGCAGCGGTTGCTGCACTGCATAGGCAAACGTATGGGAGTAGTACCCTTTTGGAAGTGCATTGAGGTGAAGGGTACATTGCTGGAAAAGGAAAAAAAAAAAAAAACTCTTTAAATCTCTTAGTTTGCGAGTGTGAACGAGCTGCGTGTGTCCGGAGCGTAAGTGCGAACGAAAGTAAGTGTGTGACTTGTTTTTCAGTGAAGAGGTATTGGGAATCCTGCAGAAAATACCTGTGTGAATTGTGGTGAGTGGCTGCATTGTGACCTGCTGAGTGCTTTTCTACCTGTTTAGATTTATTGGGCTTTTTAAAATCTATTTTCTCACTACAGTTTTAGTTTCTTAGTTTACTACCTGTGTATTTAAGGGTTAACTACATTGCACTAAAATCCTGAGGTGTAGATTTACTCACAAGGGGTTAATTAAGGGGAAGGGGTCATAATTAAGGGTTTATAAGGGGCAGCTGGTTGGACATCAAGTCCTTTGGAAGTGCATTGAGGTGAAGGGTACATTGCTGGAAAAGGAAGAAAAAGAAAAAAAAACTCTTTAAATCTCTTAGTTTGCGAGTGTGAACGAGCTGCGTGTGTCCGGAGCGTAAGTGCGAACGAAAGTAAGTGTGTGACTTGTTTTTCAGTGAAGAGGTATTGGGAATCCTGCAGAAAATACCTGTGTGAATTGCGGTGAGTGGCTGCATTGTGACCTGCTGAGTGCTTTTCTACCTGTTTAGATTTATTGGGCTTTTTAAAATCTATTTTCTCACTACAGTTTTAGTTTCTTAGTTTACTACCTGTGTATTTAAGGGTTAACTACATTGCACTAAAATCCTGAGGTGTAGATTTACTCACAAGGGGTTAATTAAGGGGAAGGGGTCATAATTAAGGGTTTATAAGGGGCAGCTGGTTGGGCATCAAGTCCTTTGGAAGTGCATTGAGGTGAAGGGTACATTGCTGGAAAAGGAAAAAAAAAAAAAAAAATAAAACTCTTTAAATCTCTTAGTTTGCGAGTGTGAACGAGCTGCGTGTGTCCGGAGCGTAAGTGCAAACGAAAGTAAGTGTGTGACTTGTTTTTCAGTGACTTTGGATTCAGGGAGTTTGGAAGGGAGGACTTAGGACTGAATTGCTGACTGTATTTCATTCTTTCTTTACTTTACTTTTTACTTAATTAATCCACCTGACCTACTTAGCTGATTCCCCCGTCCATACTTGATACTTAATTGATCCCCCGTCCATACTTAACTGATCTTCCGCCGATATCTAATTGATACACTTGCACATCCCTAATTGATCCCCGTCCATACACCTATATATAAATAATTGTGTTTTGTACTTGTATATATATACTGACTGTATCCCCATATTTAGAATGACGTCCATGTTGGCCGGAGCCGTGCAGTGTACATCTTGCGCAATGTATGCATTCTGTGAGCAACCGCTCGAGGATCCATACTGCTGCGAGAGATGTGAGCATATCGTGCACTTGGAAGCCCAAATTCTGGATCTAAGTGCTCAGATAGCGGTACTGAGGAGCATCGACAACATGGAACGGAGTTTGCTGCTCACCGAGCAGACACTCAATGGGTCAATACTGGGGGTGGAGCATAGAGGGGAAGTGCAGGCTGAACAGGCAGGGAGCTGGATAACAGTTAGGAGGGATAGAGGGAAGAAGTACAGGAAGGCTGGTTCAGAACCGGCATTATTGGAGCACGACAGATCCTCTGACCGCCGGGGGAGTGTATGCTCCAGTAATGAGGGGGAGGGGGGAAGTGTAGGGCAGGCAAGACAGGTTCTGGTAGTGGGTGACTCTATTATTAGGGGGACAGACAGGGCAATCTGTCACAAAGACCGGGATCGCCGAACGGTGTGCTGCCTCCCTGGCGCTCGAGTCCGGCACATCGCGGATCGGGTTGACAGGTTACTGGGTGGGGCTGGCGAAGACCCAGCGGTCATGGTCCACATCGGCACCAATGACAAAGTGAGTGGTAGATGGAGGGTCCTTAAAAATGATTTCAGGGACCTAGGTAGGAAGCTTAGGGCAAGGACCTCCAAGGTAGTTTTCTCAGAAATACTACCAATCCCGCGAGCCACACAGGAGCGCCAACGGGAGGTTAGGGAGGTGAATAAGTGGCTAAAGAGTTGGTGCAAGACAGAAGGGTTTGGGTTCATGGAGAACTGGGCCGACTTCGCGGTCGGCTACAGGCTCTACCGTAGGGACGGGCTGCACCTCAATGGGGAGGGTGCAGTGGTGCTGGGGAAGAAGATGGCTAATAGGTTGGAGGAGTTTTTAAACTAGAGACGGGGGGGGGAAACCAAGGAAATAGGTGGGATGTGAGGCAAGCAAGGGGGAAGGGGAGAAGTGAATATAATGAGGGTGGAGAGGGGGGTGGGGATAGTACAGTTAGATCGTTAGAGAAGAATAGGATGCTAAATAACCCCAAAGTTTTATCTTGCATGCTGACCAACGCAAGAAGCCTGACCAATAAGGCGGATGAGCTGCGGGCGCTTATATCGGAGGAGAGGTATGACATCGTAGGTATAACAGAGACTTGGCTAGACGATAGCTACGACTGGGCGGTAAATTTATTAGATTATAGTTTATTTAGAAGGGACCGGAAACAGGGGAAAGGCGGAGGAGTCTGCTTATATGTAAAGTCATGTCTAAAACCCAGACTAAGGGAAGATATAGGAGAGGGAGAAGAGGGGGTCGAGTCCATGTGGGTAGAGATAGAGGGGCAAAAAATAATAATAAAATATTACTGGGGGTCTGCTATAAGCCACCAAATATAACAGAGGAGAATGAGAATCTGCTATTAGGACAAATAGACAAAGTAGCAAAACATAATGAAGTGATTGTTATGGGGGACTTCAACTACCCGGATATTGACTGGGAAACAGAAACCTGTAGATCTCAGAAAGGAAAAAGGTTCTTGACAAATATTAAGGATAATTATCTCTCCCAACTAGTGCAGGAACCAACGAGAAGGAAGGCCGTGTTGGACTTAATATTGACTAATAGGCCTGATAGAATAACTGAGGTACAGATAGGGGGGCACCTAGGTAATAGCGACCATAATATTATCGACTTCAAAATGCTCTTCAGTAGGGTTATCAATAAGGGAACAACAAAAACATTAAACTTTAGGAGGGCGAAGTTTGATCAGCTGAAAGAAAGCCTTCAACTTATTGACTGGGACAAAGTTCTTAATCAAAGGAATACGAATAGTAAATGGGAAACCTTCAAAAGAATTCTGAATACTCAGTGCGAGAGGTATATACCGTATGGGAGTAAAAGGGCCAGAAATAAGAGGAAACCAATATGGTTGAACAAGAACGTAAAAGGGGCGTTAAATAGCAAAAAAGAGGCATTCAAGAGATTAAAACAGGAAAACAGTAAGGAGGCACTAAAGTGTTACAAGGAAAAAACGAGAACCTGCAAAAAACAAATAAAAATAGCGAAGGAGGAAACAGAGAGACGTATTGCTAGGGAAAGTAGATCAAATCCCAAACTGTTCTTTACGTATATAAATAGTAAAAGGATTAAATCGGATAATATTGGACCGATAAAAAGTGAGGAAGGCAAAATCATAGAGAAAGATGAGGATAAAGCTAATCTATTAAATAATTTTTTTTCGACAACTTTCACAAAGGAAATCGAACTAACAGGAGAAATGAGAAGTGACAAGCTTAATCCTCCACTAAGTATGACAAATCTAACCCAAGTTGAGGTACAGAAACGCCTCAGTAACATTAAAATAAACAAATCACCAGGACCTGATGGCATACACCCACGGGTACTAAGGGAACTAAGTAATGTGATAGACAGACCGTTATATCTTATATTTAAGGACTCTGTTGAGACTGGGTCTGTGCCACTTGATTGGCGACAGGCGAATGTAGTGCCAATATTCAAAAAGGGAGCGAAAAGTGACGCCGGAAACTATCGGCCGGTGAGTCTGACGTCCGTTGTGGGCAAAATTTTTGAAAGCTTCATTAAAGAGGCAATTACGGAGCATCTTGATGCTAATAATCTTTTAATCCCGAACCAACATGGATTCATGAGGAATCGCTCCTGCCAAACAAACCTGATTGACTTCTATGAGGAGGTTAGCTCTCGAGTAGATCAGGGGGAACCAGTGGATGTCGTGTATCTCGACTTCTCAAAAGCGTTCGATAGCGTGCCACATAATAGGTTGGTATACAAAATGAGAATGATGGGGCTGGGGGAAAATGTCTGCAAGTGGGTAGCAAACTGGCTAAGGGATAGAAGGCAGAGGGTGGTTATAAATGGAATATACTCAGATTGGGTAAGCGTCACTAGTGGGGTACCACAGGGGTCTGTACTAGGCCCAATGTTATTTAATATCTTTATTAACGACATAGTCAACGGGATAAATAGTAAAATATCAATATTTGCAGATGACACAAAGTTATGTAAAACAATTAATACAAAAGAGGACAGTGCAGACCTACAGAGGGATTTGGATAAGCTGGGTAGGTGGAGCATTAAATGGCAAATGAGGTTTAATGAGTAGAAATGTAAGGTCATACATATGGGAAGGAAAAATGGAAGTCACCAGTACTCACTGAATGGGAAATCATTGGGGAATTCAGAGATGGAGAAGGACTTGGGCATCTTGATTGATAGCAAACTAAATTGGAGTGCCCAAAGTCAGGCCGCTGCTGTAAGGGCAAACAGGGTAATGGGATGTATCAGAAGAGGTATAGCTGCAAAGGATGAGAACATTGTTCTTCCACTGTACAAAGCACTTGTCAGACCACACTTGGAATACTGTGCTCAGTTATGGGCCCCAATATATAGAAAGGATATAAACGAGCTTGAAAAGGTACAAAGGACGGCAACAAAATTAATAAAGGGAATGGAGGGACTGCAATACCCAGAGAGGTTGTCAAAACTAGAACTATTCAGCCTGGAAAAGAGAAGGTTGAGGGGGGACATAATAAATGTGTACAAATATGTTAGGGGACAGTATAGAGATCTTGCCAGGGATTTGTTCAAAAGGAGGAATATTATGGTAACAAGAGGGCATTCACTAAGACTGGAAGAGAAAAGGTTTGAGCACCAGCATAGGAAGGGGTTCTTTACGGTAAGAGCAGTGAGAATATGGAATTCACTGAGTGAGGAGACGGTAATGTCGGATTCACTACACCAGTTCAAGCGGGGACTGGATGCATTTCTAGATACCAGGCAGATTTCAGCGTATACTTAAAAATAAAATAAAATAGTAGGTTGATACAGGGATTTATTCTGACTGCTGGTTTCAGAGTCGGGAGGGAATTTTTCCTCAGGTGAAGATTGGCCAAATCATTTGGGGTTTTTGCCCTCCTCTGGATCAACTTTAGCAATTACAGAACTAACAGGTCGAACTTGATGGACGCAAGTCTTTATTCGGCTTTACAAACTATGTTACTATGTTACCCTCTCCTTTCTAATGGGAATATGTCATTACTGAGGCCCACCTCTATGTGTCTTTAAATTGTTCGTGTTTTTTTTTTCTAAATTTTGGCAGCCGTTGGACTCACTGCATACCCTATAACTGAATAGCAGACCCTCTCCTTTCTAATGGGAACATGTCGTACTCTTTACTGTGGCCCAGCTGTATGTCTTTAAATTGTTAGTGGGGTTTTTCCCAAATTTTGGCAGCCCTTCCAGTCACAGCATGGGTATTACCACTATAGGAGACCCGCTCCTTTATAATGGGAACATTTTTTTTACTGAGACCCTCCTCTATGTCTCTTCAAAGGGGCATTGAGTTGCATCCAAGCTTTTGGCAGCCCTTGCAGTCACTGTATACGCAATAACAGTATAGGAGACCCATTCATTAATAACGGGATCAACAAAACATAGCCGACTGCTGGCTCATTAAGAATAGTAAGGGCCGCCTGATGGCCCTATAAAAATAGTCTTTGTGACTTTCAGAGTCCCTCCATCATAAATGAAACAGGATGTGTCTGATGATGTGTCACACACCACATTGCCAGATAAGGTTGTAAAATGTTAAAAATCCTGGTGAATGCATTTGTCTTGGTTTAAAGCAATGCAAAAGTGCTACGTGTGAACATAGCCCAAGTTGTGGAGGAGCATTTTTGTTTTTAGTTATTTATTTTGTCTTATATACAAGTCATTACTTGGAAAGGATGTTCCTTAACATATTTCCCAGGAAAATCCATTTTGCTTTTATTTTTGTATGTTTTATTGTGAGTCCGTAAAAGTGGCGTAAAGCCTCTGATTTATGTTGACCGCAGTGACCTGGGAGTCAGAAATGCTTCCAGGGGTCTTCCCCATGCTGTTCCCATGTCATTTGAGCACTGTTCCCATCGATTTTTAGGCCCTCTGCAGACCACCAGGGGGTGTCGCCGGAAAAATGCTTGAGTTTCCCATAGACTTACATTGGACTCGTTACTCGGTCCGAGCACTACAGCATTCCAATTTTCTTGACTCGAACAACGAGTATCCAAGCATTTTAGTGCTCGCTCATCACTAGTGTTTATGATCCCGGTAGGAAAGATTTTAGAGTCCTACCTCTACCATTCTGTGTTATACAGTATGTTCATGTGTACCCCCAGGGGTAAATGTTTTTTCAGCCCATGCACTTAGTGCATGGGCATTATCAGTATAGGAGACACACTCCATAACAATGTTAACAATGTTTTGAATGAGGACCTCCTCTACATCTCTTCAAAGGGGTATTGGAGAGCATCCAAATTTTTGGCAGCCCTTGCAGTCACTGCATACGCAATAACAATATAGGAGACCCGCTCCTTTATGATGGGAACATTTTTTTTTACTGAGACCCTCTTCTATGTCTCTTCAAAAAGGTATTGGGGTGCGTCCAGATTTTTGGCAGCCATTGTAGTCACTGCATACCCAATAACAGTATAGGAGACCCGCTCCTTAATAATGGAAACAGCAAAGCAAAGCCAGCTGATGGCCCTCTAACAATAGTGAGGGCCGACTGCTGGGCCTTTAACAATGGTAAGGGCCGACTGATGACCCTGTAAAAATAGGTTTTGTTACTTTCAGAGTCCCTCCTTCATAAATGCAACAGGATGTGTCTGATCATGTCTCACATACCACATGGGCAGATAAGGTGGTAAAATGTTAAAATGACATTTACTGGTGAATGTATTTTTCACCATTGAAAGCAATGCAAAAGTGCAAAAACGCATGAAAAACACTATGTGTAAACTTAGCCCAAGGCTCGGAAGAGCATTTTTTTGCCTTATATACAAGTCATTACCCTGGAAAGAATGTCCCTTAACGTTTTTCCAGGAAAATCCATTTTGGCTTTGTTTTTGTATGTTTTATTGTGAATCCGTAAAAGTGGCGTAATACGCTGACAACATTGTTCACAGCAGTGGCTTGGGAGTCAGAGATGCTTCCCGGGGTCCTCCTCATGCTGGTCCCATGTCATTTCAGCACTGTTTCCATCGATTTGGACAATTTTTAGGTCCCCTGCAGACTTCCACTGGGGGGCCAACTGAAAAATGCTCGAGTTTCCCATTGACTTATATTGGGATCGTTGCTCGGGTCGAGCACCTGAGCATTACGATTTGCTCGACCAGAGCAACGAGCACCCGAGCATTTTAGTGCTCACTCTTCACTAATAATTTCTTTTTTTACTAATGTGATACATACAGCAAGCCACATCTCAGCTTGTCATTTTTTTGCGCAGAGATTCAGCTGTAAACAGGGTTCGTCCACAGTAAAAAAAATTGAATTTCTTCTGTTACTACCGTGATGTATACTGCAAGTCACATCTCAGCTTGTAATTTTTTGGTGCTGAGATTCAGCTGTATACAGGGCATGTTCACAGTAAAAAAAATCTAATTTCTTCTGTTACTACCGTGATACAAACAGCAGGCCACATCTCAGCTTGTATTTTTTTTTGCACGGATATTATGCTGTTTACAGTCCTCATCCACAGTAACAAAAATCTAATTTCTTCTGTTAGTACCATGATACTTTGCACTGAGATTCTGCTGTTTCCAGGACTCCACAATATAAAATCAAAATTTTGGTTGCTAATAGCGTGCTCCAGCCACACTATCTGAGCAAAGAAATACTGATTGGTAAATTACTAACAGGTGACTCACATGTCTGGGCTTAGGCTTATTAAACAGCTGGTTTAGAAAGGAGAAGGGTACATCCAACTAATTTTTGGAAATGTGAAGACTCTTGATTGGGCCTCCATCTGCTAGGTTGGCTGTAGTGAAAGAGGTGTCAGTCCCCGTTATACTATTTTTACACTGGTGAAATTGATGCCACTTTGGTGGTGTCTGCCACTAATTTTTGGAAATGTGGAGAATCATGATTGGGTCTCCTTCTGCTGGGTTGGCTGCAGTGAAAGAGGTTTTGATCTCCATTATACTACTTCTACTCTAGTGAAATTAAAGCCACTTTGGTGGTGGCTGCCACTAATTTTCAGAAATGTGGAGATTCCTGATTGGGTCTCCTTCATGTCTGTTGCCTGTAGCAGTAGATCGTCAGGCCTCCACTTACTTTCAGTCAACTACCTGTGTTACTATGCTTAAATTTTTGTACCAATGGTAGTCCATGAAAATTATATTTGTGCCACCTGAGTGTGGCTGATCAGAAAAGTAGCTTGAGCTGTTGCATGAGGTATCAGGGCTCCAAGTACAGCAGACCTACACCAATCCCTCCTTGTCTTAATTTGAAGTTAAATTCAAAGCTGTAAATGCTGGCCCAGGCCCTGATACCTCATGCACGGCCCATGGCTGATTGCTGCTGTGCAATTGGAAAATGTGTACTGTGGGTAAATTGATGCCACTTTTCATGGTGTCTGCCTCTAATTTGAGCTGTTTTGGCAGCTATTGGGCCCCTTTGAAGGTGTTCTGTATGCGTTTAGTTTTGCTTCCCATTGAATCCAATGGGTTTCGGATATGTTTGATGAACTGTTCGACAAACATTGGGAAGTTTGTCAATCTGAATTGAATCGAACCTTCAAAGATTTGCTCACCTCTACTTGCAACCAATTATTCATAGTTTTTGCAACCTTTTGCCTATACCTATCAAATGGCCTATTTACTGGTGTCCTTTCTTTGTCAACTGTGTGTTGATCCACAGACATTAATGACCAGATGTCAGTGTATTATTACTATTATTATGAAAAAAGGGGGTATACATAGCAAAAACACTTACAATAATTTTAACAATACAAGTCGGCGACTGGTACAGGAGGAGAGAGGACCCTGCCCGCGAGGTCTCACAATCTACAAGGAATGGGTGAGGATACAGTGGGTGAGGGTAGGGCTGGTTGTGCAGCGGTATGGTGGAGCGAGAACCCTGCCCGCGAGGGCTCACAGTCTACAGGAGATGGGTGAGGATACAGTGGGTGGGGGTAGAGCTGGTCGTGCAGCGGTATGGTGGAGCGGTGGTTACTGCAGGTTGTAGGATTGTCGGAAGAGGTCGGTCTTCAGGTTCCTTTTGAAGGTTTCCGTGGTAGGCGAGAGTCTGATATGTTGGGGTAGAGTTCCAGAGTAGGTGGGATACACGGGAGAAATCTTGCATGTGATTGTGGGAAGAGGAGATAAGAGGGGAGTAGAGTAGGAGATCTTGTGAGGATCGGAGGTTGCGTGTAGGTATGTACCGGGAGACTAGGTCACAGATGTATGAAGGAGACAGGTTGTGGATGGCTTTGTATGCACTCTAACTCCACCTACAAAGTACATCCTGATGCTGGCACTGGTGTCAGGACATAATGTTTCATTGCACGTGCCTCAACGTTCAGTAGTGAATACTGCGTGCTCATGCTCACAGAACAAGAACAATTTAATAGGCCGGTGACCCTTAAAATACAGCTGCTGGCCCAAGATCTGCGGTTCCCGGGAATCTGCCTGGGGGCCGGATAAAAGGTCATCGAGGGCCGTAAATGGTCGGTGGGCCTGAGGTTCCCCACCCCTGGGTTAAAGCTTTATCATGTAATGTAGTCATTATTCCAAAATTTTATGTCTTGTCTTATCATGTAAATGAGACCCCAGAGGACTAATCCGACAGAAAAATGCATCCTTATGCATACTAACTAAAGGCAGTATCACTTTATTACTTGTCATTACTGGAGCGGATAATTGCTGTAATAGTGCCTTGAGGGCAGTAACCAATTTGGAAGCTTCACTTTTCCCCTTTTCCCTTAAATCTCACTCACAAAAGTCTGCAGCTGGAGGAGGAACTCCAACTGAGGGAGGAACTCCGGCACCAGAATGGACGGATGTATATGAAAGGTCCAGACTGGAAGCCCTGGAGGATGCCCTCAGCTCGTGTCTCTCTTTTATATGTACCGACTTTTCTCTTTTCTTATGTTACTTAGATATTGGTACATGATGACGCACCCTTATTTACATTGAGGTTGTGTACCCTTTTTTCTGTGTTCTCTGTTACTTGTGTTAATAAAAGCAAATGCTGAACTATGATCTTTGTCAGTCCTGGGAGACACAATGCACTGTGGTTGTGTATCGATACCCCCCAAAAAAGAAAAGCTCCCCCTCATGAGAGACAACTCTCCGACATGAGGTTTAGTATATTTGTTCTGTTTATCCCTTTTTATTTTATGTGATATATACTGCATTGTTTTGTCCATTTTGTATCATCTTTATATATTTTTATAAACACTGCCTACTTTTCAGATTAAGTATATAAAATTGAATAGCTCAGTTCCTCAGGGGTGTACCACACCCTTGAAGCAACACACTATCTGTAATGGGTGTCCAATTGGCCTATATAAACAATAGGTGGTGGCAGCAGCTAGTTCCTTTTATTATTGTGGAGTTTGTCAGTGACTGTACCAGGGTGTATATATAGATATATTCCATGGGCTGAAATCTTATGTGTATATACTATAGGCTCACTGTGAGATCCCCAATAACTGGCCTAGTAGTGAAAACAGCTGCGGCCTCGTCCATCACTCGCCAGTCAATTGCGTAATTCTCCTGACGATTGGAGGCGGCGGTGTGTTGTTCATCGTTGTGGAATCTGCGTCATCTCTCCGGGTGTTCTCCTTGAATAATTGGTGCCAGTGGTGGGATCTGTGCATGATCCCCCTGCTCTTTTTAACTTGAGAGGTGCCATAAATGCAAACCATCAATTTAATAGAGCAAATCAAGGGTTCATTCACACGTCCGTGAAGGTCAGTCCACACACACACCGCAAACAAAACCAAGCATCACAGCTTCATATGTTTCTATAAGGCTGTCACACTAAGGTTGAGAGACTCGCACCCAGTCCATGGATTGTGGTCCATGCTCAGTGCATCATGATGGTCAAACATTTAAGTGCTCCAATTAGTAACAGATCTGATTTTTATGCCCAGGGTTAGGTCTGTGACCAGGTATAATATAGGGTTGGCATCTCCATGGTGAGGTAGGTCAGTGACAGGTTAGGGAAGCAGCCACAGTCACATTTTCCAGGTTTTAGGAGCAGTTCAATGAACTTACTGATTTAATATGAGATTTTAGGGCTCAAACAATGCAAACTACCCATAAGAATTGTTTACATGGTTATTATTTGTCCAGCCTTGTAACTGCAACCCAGCAGGACCCAATAGTGTTAAAGGGGTTGTCTACTACTGCACAATCCGTTCTTAAATGTTATAGCACCTCATGTAAGATAATAAAAACGTATGCTCACCTCCTGGACCATGAATGTTGGTGCTGTGTCTACCAGCACTCACATGACATTGTTACAGGGCGTCAGTGCTATGACAGAACAATGGCAGACATCGCATCGGTCGAGGAGACGAGTATAAATATATTTTTCATTTTTCATTTCACATTTGGCATTTTAATATTTAAGAAGGCTTGTCTTACCTGACTTTCTGAGCCTGCTCTCCTGACAGAGAGAATAACTGCAGATCTTACTATCACTACTAACAACTAATTACCTCTTTCCAATTACATACAGATGGGCGCTGAAGACTACCCACAAGACTACAATAATATGAATGATGATAATCATACAGTCGATGACCACCCTTGGCTCCACAGCTTGTTCTCACACATTGCCTATTCCGTGACTTGTGTCCTCGGACTTATAGGAAATGTGCTCATTATACTCGTGTTTGTGTTCTACGAGAAGATAAAGACTCTGACCGACACCTTTTTGGTGAATTTGGCCATTGCAGACATCTTGTTTCTGCTCACCCTCCCATTCTTGGCATATGAATCGGCACATGCCTGGGTTTTTGGAGACTTCCTGTGTAAGATCATAAGGATCACATACAGGGTGAATTTATTTACGTCCATGCTCACGCTCACCTCAATCACATTTGACAGGTTTATTTCTATCACTAAAGTCACTAAGGCAGCTAAATACCAGGTGACTAAACACAAGTGGCGGTACGGGGTGTGCGTCCTCCTCTGGACCCTGGCTCTGCTCCTTTCCATTCCCCAGTTCATATACAGCAACAGCCGTGACCGGAAGGAATGTTTTGAAGAATACTACCCTCCCATCATGGAGATCGTGGTGGTTTCATTCTAGATGACAGTGGGATTTCTAATTCCCTTGGCCTCAATGGTGCTTTGTTACAGCTTTATTCTCCGGACCTTGGTTAATGCCAGAGGCGTTCAGAAGAGGAAGTCAATGAACATAATTGTGGTCATAGTGGTTGTATTTATAGCTACACAGTTGCCTCATAATGCCCTTGTCCTGGCTAAAGTCCTCAATAAGGGATTCACATCAGATTCCTTTACAATTACGAGCGTTGTAATGGAAGCTATAGCTTACTTCCACGCTTGTCTCAACCCTGTCCTGTACTTTTTTGTTGGTACAAAATTTAGAAAGCATTTTTGGAAAATGCTGAAAGGTTTAGGTCTTAACCGGATGCAAGATGAAACCACAGATCATCTGCGGACGACTGATGGAGACTCCAGAAACGTTTCTGCTTCAACAAACATCTGTGCAACAAGTGTGTAAATGGTTTCTCGGGACGAGCAGACACAATTATGGCTGACGAGTGAAGCAGTTAAAGAGTTATTTCTATTATTGGATAGTGCTTGTGTAGCACCCTGAGGACTCGGTTGCTACAGGGGTATTACACCTCAAGCCAGAGGTGTGGTATTCCACTCCCGGGTAAGGATGGAGTGTGGAACTGAGCTCAGATAGCTGCATACACTACATACATCCCATTTCCGGGGGACAGACCGACGGTACTCCCACCAGTATATGTGCAGGTACGACAGTGTCTGTCCCTGGCTGGAGTGGGAGGGGGGTGGAACATCCCAGTAGTGTAGGGGCAGATAGGGGGAGCAGTCTGGGTAAGGCTAGGAGCTCATTGGGTGCTGGTCACCTGAGCTCACACATAGAGGGAGTATATAAGGTGGGCACCATCTTAGATCAGGGTCAGTCTTCTGTAGAGGGTCAGTCAGTCCTGAGAGAGGTCCAGGAGCGCCTGCAGAGAGAAGAGAGAGAGGAGAAGAGAAGGACCCAGAGGGGAAGAAGAAGGAACCCCAAGAACCCAGTATACAACCAGAAGGGTGAAGGGTTGGCACGCAAGGGAACCGGATCCCAAATTAGTGGAGGAGAGAAACTACCCTCAACTAAGAACCGGAGGCTGCGACATTACATGTGGAGCAGCCCCTCACCAAGTCCACTAAGAAGGCACACCGAGCATAGGGTCAGGGAAGCCAAAGAAGGTTCACCCAACAGGAGACCCGAGGGAGCCGGACATAAGTGGACCCCTGGTGGGAACGGCCAGTAGAGAGGACAGTCAGAAAGGGAGCTCAGGATCACGCTCCAGAATTGCTTGGGGGTTGGCCGAGTCCAGGACCTGGTGGACGCAGCACGGCTCGGGCGGTCACTCAAGGCCAGAGTGACCAACAGAACAGCAGTAAGTAAAAACCCTGAACTGCACAGCCCGACTCTGAGTCTTCTTACCATCCACACTGCACCACCACTACCACCATCCTCTACACCTGACCCCCTGAGGCTATACCCCTCCCGTTGGGGGTTATACTACCACAGCTGCACATATACCACCAGCCTCAGCAGACCCTGCTGCAGCGGCGGCCTTTTGACCGCAAATCAACGGGTGGCGTAGTCGACACTAAGAACAACTAATAACATCTGTAAAGACTGCCACACACTGAGTTTGACACCCTGGGCACGGACCGGGTCGCCGCCACTCGGAGACTACAACCCCCATCTGATCCGGCTCCGGGTAATCCCCAAACAGCACTGGCCCAGGGGGCGCGTCAACTTTTGGCGTAGTCGGCAGGATTTCGTGCCCGCAACCACCGGGTACTGCGTGCCTGAAGAAAAGTTTAAATTTACCTCAAGAAGAAGTCTCCCGCCGGTTCCAGAGGGTCCCCGCCATGGGACGCCATCACGGATCGTTTCCCGCCGGTTGCCCGCCATCTGCAGCTTTTTCCCGCCATCCACGGAGTTTCCCGCCACTGGGAGGCGATTCCCGCCATTTCCAGAAGATTTCCCGCCTTGGAAGAGCAGACGCCATTATGGGCGTGCCAGAGGGTGGCAAGAGGTCACCTCCCATCGTGGGCCAGGTCAAGGAATGGCGCCAAAAGCGGAAACCGCCCCCACCAACGGAGACTGTGATGCTAGAGATGTCCATCAGCGTCAGAGAACTGCCCCTGGAACTGACAATCACAAAGTTGCCCCGGGACCACCTTCAATGTGGGTGGAGACAGAACAAAAGAGCGAAGATGGGTGCAGCCTGGAGGAGTCTGGAGAGAGCGCACCCGGAGACAAGAAGTCTGGAGAGGACTCCGGAGAAGTCGTACCCGGAGATGGAAGGAGAGTCAGGCAGCACCGACCCTGTGGTTAGGAGCCTGCTGCAAGCAACAACCCCACTAGGCTTAGTGGAGATCCTGGCACAGCTCCCCCGAGACCGGGAGTGTGCGCAGACCGCGCTGGAGCGCCTCGCATGGAGGATGGCCCAGGTGCAGCGAGAGACGCTGACGGAGTGGAGCTGAGAGATGGCCCTGCAGGCAAGAACCCGCCAGCGAAGCACGCCACCCGAGACGAGGAGACAGACCGCCTCTGAGGATGGTGCAGGAGGAGTGAAGGCCAGAGACGGCGCCGAGAAGGGAGCTGGACAGATGGAGGCAGGTAAAGGGGACGTCACTACCCCGAGCCGAGAAACCGCGTGCCTGCCCCAGCTCCCCGTCGCAGAGCCCGAAATTCCCCCTGCCGTGCCCGTCGCTGCATCGTCACCGCTCCAGACAAGGCCTCAAGCAGAAGCCGCGGCCGCGACCCCTGTGACGTCACGCGCCTCAACCCTGAGCGCGGCAAAGCAGGAAACACCACCGGCCTGGTCGCAAGGTCTAGTAACCCCGGGCGCCGCCGTCTTCACGGTGCCCTTTACGTTCAGGGTACCCCAGGCCTGGTCGCAAGGCCTGGCGAACCCGGGCGCCGCTACCACCACCGCGCCCTCAACATCCACAGCGCCACACCTGGGTGAAGACCTATTTGCCCAACATACGTGCCCGGATGGGCAGCCCTTTAGATGGCCACCGGAGTACTACCAACTGGAACTCCAAAAAGCAAGGCCCCTGTGCGAGCCCCTGATTCCGGCTCCGAAGCCCGTTAAGAGGACCCCGCTCCCGCTGGAAGAAGCGCAGTTCGAGTGGGACCCCACCGGAGGAGACCTCATGGGGTTCACTCAGGAAACTCGGGCAGCCGCAGCGGAGCGTGTGGAGTGCTGCCGCCAGCAGTTGGCAGTCTTCGAGCAAGAACGGAGAGAGAGGCGGGTCCGTGAGCAGCGGCTGCAGGAACAGAGCGCAGGGCAGAAGAGCAGGACCAGGAGAGACCCCCGTGCAGCTCATGGTCCCCGTACCACCGGGACTGTGATTAAGTTTCAATTGCAGCACGGGTGGGGCTTCATCAGGGATCACCACACCCCCGGCGACGTCTTTGTGACCAGAAGAGACGTGGAGTACCATCTGCCGGAGGGACACAGAGGTCGTGACCTATATGTAGGGGACGAGGTCACGTTCACCCGGCACAAGTGTTCCAAAGGACCCTACGCCCTCCATGTACACCGGCTGACGGAGGAGGAGCTACGGTGTGAAGAGGAGCAAGAGGACCCGGATGGGTCTGAAGGAGGAGCAGGAGTACGCCGTCATTAAAGTACGGTAAAGAGACTGTACATAGTTACCCGTCAGGGTATAAGAACTGTTACTGCTGCTAGTTAAATTATAGTCCCCGTTGGGACCAGCAAATTGAACTGAAACCCGTGTGTCCCTATTCCCACTGACCGAGGACTGAGAGCGGTCATTCCTTTCCTAATACCTGGCCGAGGACTGAGAGCGGCCATATTTCCCCTTGTATATAGTTGCGCTTTTTAAGGCGCCCCCTACTGGTTTTATAGGAAAGCTGTGTTATTCTACAAGAGACTGTCGCACTTTACCCGGTCACAAGTTGCACCGTGGCCGGAGGAACAAGAAAGTTTACAAGAATGTTTATTATGAAAAAGTTTTATATGTTTATGTTGTTATGAAAAAAAATTGTATGTTTATGGATGTTTTATTCTCTTACAGCCCGAGGACGTGCTGTGATTTACCAGGGGGGAATGTAGCACCCTGAGGACTCGGTTGCTACAGGGGTATTACACCTCAAGCCAGAGGTGTGGTATTCCACTCCCGGGTAAGGATGGAGTGTGGAACTGAGCTCAGATAGCTGCATACACTACATACATCCCATTTCCGGGGGACAGACCGACGGTACTCCCACCAGTATATGTGCAGGTACGACAGTGTCTGTCCCTGGCTGGAGTGGGAGGGGGGTGGAACATCCCAGTAGTGTAGGGGCAGATAGGGGGAGCAGTCTGGGTAAGGCTAGGAGCTCATTGGGTGCTGGTCACCTGAGCTCACACATAGAGGGAGTATATAAGGTGGGCACCATCTTAGATCAGGGTCAGTCTTCTGTAGAGGGTCAGTCAGTCCTGAGAGAGGTCCAGGAGCGCATGCAGAGAGAAGAGAGAGAGGAGAAGAGAAGGACCCAGAGGGGAAGAAGAAGGAACCCCAAGAACCCAGTATACAACCAGAAGGGTGAAGGGTTGGCACGCAAGGGAACCGGATCCCAAATTAGTGGAGGAGAGAAACTACCCTCAACTAAGAACCGGAGGCTGCGACATTACATGTGGAGCAGCCCCTCACCAAGTCCACTAAGAAGGCACACCGAGCATAGGGTCAGGGAAGCCAAAGAAGGTTCACCCAACAGGAGACCCGAGGGAGCCGGACATAAGTGGACCCCTGGTGGGAACGGCCAGTAGAGAGGACAGTCAGAAAGGGAGCTCAGGACCACGCTCCAGAATTGCTTGGGGGTTGGCCGAGTCCAGGACCTGGTGGACGCAGCACGGCTCGGGCGGTCACTCAAGGCCAGAGTGACCAACAGAACAGCAGTAAGTAAAAACCCTGAACTGCACAGCCCGACTCTGAGTCTTCTTACCATCCACACTGCACCACCACTACCACCATCCTCTACACCTGACCCCCTGAGGCTATACCCCTCCCGTTGGGGGTTATACTACCACAGCTGCACATATACCACCAGCCTCAGCGGACCCTGCTGCAGCGGCGGCCTTTTGACCGCAAATCAACGGGTGACGTAGTTGACACTAAGAACAACTAATAACATCTGTAAAGACTGCCACACACTGAGTTTGACACCCTGGGCACGGACCGGGTCGCCGCCACTCGGAGACTACAACCCCCATCTGATCCGGCTCCGGGTAATCCCCAAACAGCACTGGCCCAGGGGGCGCGTCACTTGTAAAAAGTAATCCCTTTGTAAATGTTATTAAAAGGTAAATTGCAAGCCATTCTTGTGATATTATCACTTTTGTTGACAACTTGTTGCCTTGGAGACCGACCACCACTGCTACAGTAAAGTTCAGGATCCATACCGAACACCTAGTGTCCGTGCACAGACCCCAAACACGGACTTCTCCAGGAAGTATATGTTAGTGTTTGTGTTCAGCAGGCTGATGAGAGTATTCATCTGCCAGCACCTGTGCTATAAATAAATAAATAAAAAAATTATGTGCAGTCCCCTCTATTTTTGCTAACTAGCGCAAGTAAAGCCGACAGTTGCGGGCTGCAGCCCCCAGCTGTCAGCTTTATGATTGCTGGTTATCAAAAATAGAGGGGTCTCAAGACTTTTTTTTTAATTATTTAAATAAAAAAATTAAAAAAATGCGTGGGGTCCCCCCTCATTTTTGACAATCAGTCAAGCTAAAGCAGACAGCTAGGGGCTGGTATTCTCAGACTGGGAAGGGGCCATGGAGATTGTCCATCCCGCACCTAAAAGTAGCAGCCCGCAGCCGCCCCAGAAAAGGCATATCTATTAGATGCGCCAATTCTGGCGCTTTGCCCGGCTCTTCCCACTTACCCTGGTGTGGTGGCAAGTGGGGTAATATTTGTGGGATTGATGTCAGATGTTTTATGACCGCTGACATCAAGCCCAGGGGTTAGTTATGGAGAGGTGTCTCTAAGACACCCCCATTACTAACTCCATAGTCATATTGTAAAAAATACACAGCCAGAATAAAGTCCTTTAATTGAAAGAAAGACACAGAGTCCTTTATTTTAAATAAATGCTCCCTGTCCCTATTTTTCCCATTTATTGCTATAAAATGAAAAGTAATAAATCACCATATTCCTCACCTGTCCGCTGAGAATCATAGAAAATATTAAAATCTGTACAGCACCAGGGAGGGGGCATTCACCCCACCTTCCTCTTCCTCTTTCTTTTTTGCAGTAGGACAAGAGCTGGCATTATAGCTGACACTATTAGGCTATGTTCACACATTGCATTTTTTCAGCATTTTTTTCTGCAGCAAAAACTAATCTCTTGCCAGGAAAGTTTGTTCACGATTTTGCTAGTTTTTTGCTGCGTTTTTCACTGCATTTTTTTCACTGCAATTTTGTCTTTTTATGCATGTACATAAAGTTCAGTGAAAAAAAAAATCTCATTCTATTTCATCAGGTTTTGGCACAAAAAACGCTGAAAAAACTGACATCTGTGTTTTTTGGTGTTTTTTTTCAGCGTTTTTCACCACCCATTACTTCCAATGGGTGAAAAAGCTGAAAAAACACTGAAAGAAGTGACATGCTCTATTCTGCAAAAAACATCCAAAGCACAAAATACTGATGAAACAAAAACCAAGGTATGTGCATGAGATTTCTGGAATCTCATAAACTTTCCTGGTACTGTAAAACGCAGCAGAAAATGTGCATAAAAAAAAGCATAAAAGAACGTTGAAAAAACGCAATGTGTGAACATAGTCTTAAAGTTAGACTTGTATAATGGGCATAAAGAAGTAGGAAATTAATACACAGCAGCTCCTTTTAGGACAAAAGACCCCTGCAGTACCAACACTGGATGTCTTTTGTGCATAGACAAATAGTTATAAAATAGACAGGTAACTGAGACAGTAGAAGTTTTTTCAGAGAGTTGGACAATAAAAAGGGTACATGTGTTTACACATAAATAGCAAAGTGGAAGGAGTATTGTCTAAAGATGAGCGAACCTGTGGATGTTCGGGTTCGCTGGGTTAGACAAAAATACAGTAAAAACCTTGGCTTGGGTCCGAACTTGACCTCGATCTTGACCCTGGACCTGAACCTGCACCCAATACAAGTCAAAGGGGACCTGAACTTGGCTGTAAAATGGTCATAGTTAGAGCTATGGGGCTACAAAAGGAAGATAAATGGGGGTAAGAGCAGGACAATTGCCTTCTTGTCCAGTTAAAATTTTCACCCACAGAGCATGTTTCCACATTTCCCCCACAGAAGCTGATAATAAATTTCACCCACAGAGCATGTTATCACATTTCCCCCACAAAAGCTGATAATAAATTTCACCCACAGAGCATGTTTTCATCTTTAACTGTGAAAGCTGATAAACAATTTCACACCAAGACAATGGGACACACTGCCCCCAACAGCTTAAAAATGTCTGCTCCAGTAGTGTATGTTACAAATGCTGCTGATGAAAAGTTGTTAGTATGATCTTGGGTCGAACTGGCGGTCCACAGCGAGGCTTGTTACCGGCAGTAGTTAGAAATTTCACCAACTGCGCATGGGGCAGAGTACCCTCTCAGAAGCAACTTTCAAATTTCACAATTTACAAAAAAAGTAATATTAGCTCACTTTTGGTGGAAACTCCCTATGAATTTCAGTGTTGTAAGTGAAGGGGGGAGGCACAGGGCCGGTATCAACATGCTGTGGGCCGGAACTGAGTTCTCTTCGCCCTGAGTCCCCTATTCTACAACCCCTGGCAAAAATTATGGAATCACCAGGCTCGGAGAATGTTCATTCAGTTGTTTAATGTTGTTGAAAAAAAGCAGATCACAGACATGGCACAAAACTAAAGTCATTTCAAATGGCAACTTTAGGGCTTTAAGAAACACTAAACGAAATCAAGATAAAAAATGTGGTACTCAGTAGAGATAATTTTTTTCAGACCAAGCAGAGGGAAAAAATTATGGAATCACTCAATTCTGAGGAAAAAAATATGGAATCATGAAAAACAAAGATACAAAAGAACACTCCAATACATCACTAGTATTTTGTTGCACCACCTCTGCCTTTAATAACAGCTTTCAGTCTCTGAGGCATGTGTGTCACCCTGGCCTGGATGCCACAAATATAATAAAGCTGTGTCTGAGAGCAAGGGGGAGGTTCTCTAGTCAGGGGAACATTAGCATGCAATACCTCCTGTCTCAGGCCAGTAGGGGTAGCAGGCTGCCCCTATAAAAGCTGGAACTGGGGGCAGGGTTAGAGAGAACTGGATGACCTGTCTCAGGACTGAGAGGTGTCCCAGAGCAGAGAGAAACAGTTGTGTTGCACCCTAAGAGGACGTGTGGCAGTAGGAGAGCCACAAGCCAGGGACAAGAGGTGAAGTACGCCTGTCCTGGCAGACAAAGAACCAAATTTATCAGACTTTGGTGTCTGAGGCTGTGAGGATTCCACGTCCTGCAGCAGATAACCAGTCCACAGGAGATTGTATGTTCCTTGGCCTAAGAAGCCCGGAGGCTCCGCCACAGCAGAAGGGACCAGCAAAGCCGTACCAGGCCGAGAGTAGAAAGGGACCCACGTTGCAAACCATACGGGCGAGAGGACACGGTGAGCTCGGGAACGTGGGCTGTTACCCTATAAGGAGGAGATAGCCAGAAGGAGCGCAGAGAGCACGGTAGGCCTACACCCTCACCCTGACCAGGACCAACTTCCCATTTGCTCTCAGACATCCAGGTCCCCTCTTAGCCGGGACTGTTTGTGGGTCAGTTCACCTGTTCTAGTAAAGACCCTGGAGTGCAACCTGTTGTCTGTGTGCTCCTTGCTCCTCCAGCACTAACGGTACTGGGACTCCCTACACCATCACCCCCATCCTCCATTATACTGCCCTGGGGCCGCACTCTTCCCGTGGGGAGTCACACTACCCCAGCTGCATACATCATCAGCCCCAGCGGTCTGCCTGGCAGGGGCGGTTCGCACTGACCGCAATCCACGGGTGGCGTAGTCGGACATACCAACAGGGCATAGCAGACTACCACCGGTCTGACCACCCTGAGCCACGGAACCGGGGTGCCACCACTACCCCCATCGTTTCCCTATTGCCGGAATCCGAGTGCCCCACGGCCCAGGGGGAGAGTCACATGGACTTAATGAGTGACAAACAGTACTCATCATTAATCTCGCTGCAACTTTCTCTGATTGCGGTTGCCAGATCAGCTTTGCAGGTTGGAGCCTTGTCATGGACCATTTTCTTCAACTTCCACCAAAGATTTTCAATTGGATTGAGATCCGGACTATTTGCAGCCATGACATTGACCTTATGTGTCTTTTTTCAAGGAATGTTTTCACAGTTTTTGTTTGCTCTATGGCAGGATGCATTATCATCTTGAAAAATGATGTCATCATCCCCAAACATCCTTTCAATTGATGGGATAAGAAAACTGTCCAAAATATCAATGTAAACTTGGACATTTATTGAAGATGTAATGACAGCCATCTCCCCAGTGCCTTTACCTGACATGCAGCCCCATATCATCAATGACTGTGGAAATTTGCATGTTCTCTTCATGCCGTCATCTTTATAAATCTCATTGGAACGGCACCAAACAAAAGTTTCAGCATCATCACCTTGCCCAATGCAGATTCGCGATTCATCACTGAATATGACTTTTATCCAGTCATCCACGGTCCACGATTGCTTTTCCTTAGCCCATTGTAACCTTGTTTTTTCCTCTTTAGGTGTTAATGATGGCTTATGTTTAGCTTTTCTGTATGCAAATCCCATTTCCTTTAGGCGGTTTCTTACAGTTCGGTCACAGACATTGACTCCAGTTTCCTCCCATTCGCTCCTCATTTGTTTTGTTGTGCATTTCCTGTTTTGGAGACATATTGCTTTAAGTTTCCGGTCTTGACGCTTTGATGTCTTCCTTGGTCTACCAGTATGTTTTTGCCTTTAACAACCTTCCCATATTGTTTGCATTTGGTCCAGATTTTAGACACAGCTGACTGTGAACAACCAACATCTTTTGCAACATTGCGTGATGATTAACTTCTTTTAAGAGTTTGATAATCCTCTTCTTTGTTTCAATTGACATCTCTCGTGTTGGAGCCATGATTCATGTCAGTCCACTTGGTGCAACAGCTCTCCAAGGTGCGATCACTCCTTTATAGATGCAGACCAAAGAGCAGATCTAATTTGATGCAGGTGTTAGTTTTGGAAATAAAAATTTACAGGGTGATTCCATAATTGTTTCCTCAGAATTGAGTGATTCCATGATTTTTTCCCTCTGCTTGGTCTGAAAAAAATTACCCTTAGGCTATGTGCCCACGATGTAGAAATGCTCCGGATTTTTTCCTGAGCGTTTCTGCATCTCCCCGGCAGAAAAAAACTCATGCGGATTGTACATGCGTTTTCCTTCCAGGAACATGCGGAAATGAAGCGTTATTCACTGACATTTCCGCATGCAGATTGACAAGCGCTTTCCAAGCGATTAGCGTCACTTTGAAAGTGCTTGTGACAACTAGGTCACACTATATAA
Organism: Phyllobates terribilis; assembly: GCF_046119375.1. Classification (NCBI taxonomy): domain Eukaryota; kingdom Metazoa; phylum Chordata; class Amphibia; order Anura; family Dendrobatidae; genus Phyllobates; species Phyllobates terribilis. Next base: position 1,228,027,763 of record NW_027362761.1, on the reverse strand, counting down.
ATCCATGCAAACGGGCATGGATTTATATAGTGTGACCCGAGAGAGTGGTTAAAAATAAAAAATTAAACTAATACTTACCTTCCGATGGCCCCCGAGACTTGCAGCGCTCCTGTGCTGGCTGCCGTCAGATCGTGGTACTGAAAAGACCTGCCATCACATGACTATGACGTCAGCGCAGGTCCTTCAGTCCTGCGCGATCTGTCAGCAAACGAAGAGAAGGAGTCCGGGGGCCGTCGGAAGGTGAATATAATCTTTATTTTTTACTTTATTCTTTTTTTTAATGGTACCTGGGTGTGGATGAGACTCTCCTCTCCTCTACACCCGGGTACCATCTGCACATTAGAACGCACCAATTACGCAAGTACAGATGCAGTCTTGTGGAATTGGCGCGTTCTAATGCAAGTCAATGGCGGCAAAAACACAGTGCTTCCGCAAAATTAATGGACATGCTGCGGATTTTTGAGCGCAGCATAAACGCTGGGGAAAAATACGCAGCATGGGCATTGAAAGTTCGGAATTGCATTGGAGACCATGGGGGAAGGTTTACCAAGCGTTTCCCAAGCGTTTACGCTGCGAAAATTCCGCAGCGTAAACGCTTGAAAAACGCATCGTGGGCACATAGCCTTACTGAGTACCACATTTTTTATCTTGATTTCTTTTAGTGTTTCTTAAAGCCCTAAAGTTGCCATTTGAAATTACTTTAGTTTTGTGCCATGTCTGTGATCTGCTTTTTTTCAACAACATTAAACAACTGAATGAACATCCTCCGAGCCCGGTGATTCCATAATTTTTGCCAGGGGTTGTATAAAGGATTGAGAGTGCAGTGTATTGTGTGATGGAGGATTTTCTTTACTCACTGTTACATTGTCCATGGGACCGGAACCAGCTTCAAACAGGACAGGAGATCTTAGATCTGGATTAACAGGCTCACTTTTACTGTGCAATTCTTCTACACACGGCTGCAGCATACAGATTAAGACATGGTCTTTAGTTAGTGAAATACCCTTGGTTATATGCCTTTTCAGTTTTCGTCCTCATTCTGTCCTGAGATCCACCATCTTCCACTTCCTCAGTGACCCAACTGAAATTCTCCTAATGAAGGATACAGAGGCCTGCTTCCCAGTACCTCTTGCTGGCTTTAAGCCCAGGACTGTGCTGGCATCCAAATTGAGCATCAAATGTATCCTCATTCTGTCAGAAAATGTGCGCTGATAAAACACTCTCTTCACCACTGTATCTGCTTGCTGGAACCTGTCTCCCTGTATGTTCAGCCTTCCTTCTCCACTCTACTCTCTCTTATACAGGCACTGTACCAGTAAAGGTGTCCGTGTCATGGACTCACACCCTGACTAACTACCTGCAACCCAGATATTCTTTTCTATAAAAACTACTCTAACCCCTCCCAACTGATGAGCTAATCCCTGAGTTAACTGTCTAATGTCTAAGCAAAGTAATGTGACTATATTTTCTTGAGGTCTTGACCACTATTATATTTCAATGTGGTATACTGTTGGATTTAAGCTTTGTGCTTTTTAAATGCTTTTAATTTTTGCATGTCCGTCCGGTCTTGATGAATAATAAAATCATGTTGGTATATATTTGGTGCTCCCTGTCTTTTCATACATACCTTCTTTCCTTGTTGTGTGTTATTTATCCCTATGGCCGTTATTGTATACTGGTTCTCTTACAGGCTCTGCCTAAGGCCGTCCCTGGGAATGCGGGAGGTCTGTCCACTAGGGGAAACATACGCGTGGGGTTGTGGTCTTCTTGGCCTCTCGGGTGTACATGGGTATGTAGCGCCCCGAGGGTTTGGCCGCTACAGGGGTATTGCACCTCAGACCAGAGGTGTGATATTCCACTCCCGGGTAAGGATGGAGTGTGGACCAGGGCTCAGTTAGCTGCATACAGCACACACACCCCATTTCCGAGGGACAGCTCAACGGTGCTCCCACTAGACAGAAGTGCAGGCACGACCGACTATGTCCCTGTCTGGAGTGGGGAGGGGTGTGGAACACCCAGTGCTGTAGGGGCAGATAGGGGTTGGTTCCTGAGCGTAGGTAGGAGCCTATTGGTTGCTGGTCACCTGGGCTCATGGTCAGAGGGAGGTATAAAAGGTGGGCACCATCTTAGATCTAGGTTCTGTCCAGAGAGGAGAAGACAGGGAGTAGAGGCTCCGTTGGAGCTCTACTCCAGGAGGGCCTAGTGAGAGGCTGAGGAGGAGGTGAAGGGGAGCTGAGATTGTGGCTCATCCCAGCTCCAAGAGAGAGGAACAGGAAGGAACAGAAAAGGAGAAGAAGAGACAGAGAAACAGAAGGGCTCAGGAACAAGAAGGTGGAAGGGACCCTAAGAACCCACGAGAATCCAGGGTGAAGGGTCAGGCAGATTAAGGGTACCGGATCCCAAGTTGGTGGAGGAGAAACTACCCTCAGCCAAAGACCGGTCGTCGTGATCATTTATTGGTGCGACACCTCAGCAAACCTGCTAGGAAGTCACCATATAGGACAGCGGAGGACGGGGCCCACGTTTAACCGCACAAGTCCGCGGCAGCTGGACAAAAGTGGGTCACTGGTGAGGCAGGCCAGAGAAAGGACAAAAGGGGGTCCTGAGCCATACTCCTGAACTGCCTGGGAGTTGACCGAGCCCCACACCTGGTATACGCAGCACGGCTCGGGCGGTCACTACCTGTACAGAAGTGACCTGTAGTACCTGAACTGTGAGTAAAAGACATTGGACTGCAGTACGTTGTCTGTGTGCTCTTTCGCTCCTCCAGCACTACCGGTACTGGGACTCTCATCACCATCACTCCCACCATCCACTACACTGCCCTGGAGCCGCACTCTTCCCGTGGGGAGTCACACCATTCCAGCTGCATACATCATCAGCCCCAGCGGACTGCCTTGCAGCGGCGGTTCCTAATAACCGCAATCCACGGGTGGCCTAGTCGGACATTATCTAAAACATCTAAAAGACTGCCACTGGTCTGACCACCCTGACCCATGGGACCGGGTCGCCACTACTACCCCCATCGTCCCCCTATTGCCCGGTTCCGAGAGCCCCACGGCCCAGGGGGCGAGTCAGCTTTGGCGTAGTCGGCAGGATTTCGTGCCCGCTAGCAACGGGTACTGCACGCCTGAAAAGAGACTGTTTCGTTGTACTAAAGATGGCGCCCGCCCTAGAAGAACGAGTGCCATAATGTGCGCGCCAAAAGACCACAGGAGGCCGCCTCCCGTCGTGGGCCGGGTCCCAGAATGGCGCCAAAGAGGAAGCCCGCCCCCAACAACGATGAGCCCGGCTGTAGAAATGTCCGTCAACGTGGAGGGGCTGCCCCTGAGAGTGATTGTCAGCAGAATGCCCCAGGACCACCCCTCATGGGGGCGGAAAGAGAAGAAAACTGCGGGGCAGGGGGTGGTCTGGATCAGTCTGGCCAGGCCGCACCCGGAGATGGAGAAAGGAACCAGCTCCAGCACTTTGGCAAGGGGCCTGCTGCAAGCCACACCATCATGCAGCCTCACAGAGCTGCTAGCCCACCTCCCCAAGGAGGACCCCGAGTATGCGCGGGCGGCGCTGGAGGAGCTGGACCGGAGGATGGTCCGGGCGCAGCAGGACGTGATCGCCGGGTGGAAAGAAGAAGTGGCCTGGCGGGCTGTGACCCTGCAGCAGGAGGCGCCGTCGACATCCAGCAGCACACCAGCCACCGGGGGCAGTGAAGGCGGAGCGGAGGCTGAAGATGACGCCGCGACAGCAGAAGCAGGTAACGGAGACGCCCCTACCCCGAACCCTGGGGCCGCCGACCTGCCCCTGCACCCTGTTGCGGAGCCTAACGTACCTGGACCCGCCGTCGACACCATGCCTCCACCGCCATCAACCGGCCCCCAGACCGTCGACGCTGCTGGAGAGCCCTGCCCCACGCCGTGCCCTCTGACCCCGGGCGTGCTTAGCAAACCACTGTCGCAGGCCCGGCCGCAAGGCCTAGCACCCCCGGGCGCCGCTGCCCCGACGGAACCCCCTGCACCCGCTGTACCACCCCAGGGTGCAACTAGGAAACGCCCAGCGCGGGCCTGGTCGCAAGGCCGCGTACCCCCGGGCGCCGCCAACCCTCTCGCGCCCCCTGCCTCTGCAGTACCACCACTGGGCGCAGATCTTTTCGCCCAACAGACCAGTCCGGATGGGCTGCCTTTCATCTGGCCCCCCGAGTTTGTCAACCCCCGCTTTCGGAAGAGCCCGCCCGCGGAGGTTGAAGTACCATCTGAGCCCCTCATACCTGCTCCGGCGCCTCAGGAAAACCCCCATCTGCCGTTGGAGGATGCCCAGTTTGAATGGGACCCCACAGGGGAGGACCTAATGGGGTTCACGAAGGAAACACGGGCGGACGCAGCCGAACGGCGGGAGGCCTGCCGCCAACAGCTGGAAATGTTTGAGAGGGAGCAGCGAGAACGGCGCGTGAAACAAGAGAAGCTGCAGGTCCAGAGCGTGGAGCAGAAAATGAAGGCCCGGCGAGATCCCCGAACTGCCCGCAGTCCCCGAGTCACCGGGACTGTTGTGAAGTTCCAGATGGAGCGCGGCTGGGGTTTCATCCGAGACCCCGAGACCATCAGCGACGTGTTCGTGACGAGGAGGGATGTGGAGAGCCACCTGCCGGAGGGTCATCGAGGGCGGGATCTATTTCCAGGGGATGTGGTGTCTTATACCCGACACCAAGGCGTGAAGGGATGGTACGCCCTCCACGTCCACAGAGTAGTAGAGGAGGAGGAGGAACAGCACTACTCGGACTCTGAGTACCAGGAGGGCCCGGACGGGCCTGAAGATTATGAGGAGCAAGGAGCAGCTGGAGGGTATCGCTACCAGTGAAAGTAGCATACCAGTGTATATAGTTACCCGTCAGGGTACAAAGGAACTGTTTGGGACTGTTTCAAAATGAGTGTGGTCCCCGTTGGGACTGATATAGGACTGTTTGACTGTTGCCCTATCCCCTAAGTAACCTGGCTGAGGACTGAGAGCAGCCATCCCTCTTCCCTTTACCAGGCTGAGGACTGTGAGCAGCCATTCCCCTCCCCAAAACCGGCCGAGGACTGGGAACGGCCAATCCCTTGTATATAGTTGCGCTTCCTAAAGCGCCCCCTACTGGTTTTATAAAAAGCCTGCAACGTCTACCTCAAGACAAGTTTTGTTGCACCTTTAACAGAGAAGAACACCTGGTCGCAAGTTGCAAGATGTTTTATACAAAAGAGTTCCGGAAGTATTGAAAGTGTTTTCATAATGTCTAGTGAAAAGAAAAGTGTGTCCCATAAAGGGAATTGAGCCGTGTTGTCTGCTTCTAAATGTGAAAAGTTTTAAAAAGTTTTTGCATGTCCTGTAATCAACTGTTTTTGCTCTTTTCCAGCCCGAGGACGTGCTGTGCTTTACCAGGGGGGAATGTAGCGCCCCGAGGGTTCGGCCGCTACAGGGGTATTGCACCTCAGACCAGAGGTGTGATATTCCACTCCCGGGTAAGGATGGAGTGTGGACCAGGGCTCAGTTAGCTGCATACAGCACACACACCCCATTTCCGAGGGACAGCTCAACGGTGCTCCCACTAGACAGAAGTGCAGGCACGACCAACTATGTCCCTGTCTGGAGTGGGGAGGGGGGTGGAACACCCAGTGCTGTAGGGGCAGATAGGGGTTGGTTCCTGAGCGTAGGTAGGAGCACATTGGTTGCTGGTCACCTGGGCTCATGGTCAGAGGGAGCTATAAAAGGTGGGCACCATCTTAGATCTAGGTTCTGTCCAGAGAGGAGAAGACAGGGAGTAGAGGCTCCGTTGGAGCTCTACTCCAGGAGGGCCTAGTGAGAGGCCGAGGAGGAGGTGAAGGGGAGCTGAGATTGTGGCTCATCCCAGCTCCAAGAGAGAGGAACAGGAAGGAACAGAAAAGGAGAAGAAGAGACAGAGAAACAGAAGGGCTCAGGAACAAGAAGGTACCCTAAGAACCCATGAGAATCCAGGGTGAAGGGTCAGGCAGATTAAGGGTACCGGATCCCAAGTTGGTGGAGGAGAAACTACCCTCAGCCAAAGACCGGTCGTCGTGATCATTTATTGGTGCGACACCTCAGCAAACCTGCTATGAAGTCACCATATAGGACAGAGGAGGACGGGGCCCACGTTTAACCGCACAAGTCCGCGGCAGCTGGACAAAAGTGGGTCACTGGTGAGGCAGGCCAGAGAAAGGACAAAAGGGGGTCCTGAGCCATACTCCTGAACTGCCTGGGAGTTGACCGAGTCCCACACCTGGTGGACGCAGCACGGCTCGGGCGGTCACTACCTGTACAGAAGTGACCTGGAGTACCTGAACTGTGAGTAAAAGACATTGGACTGCAGTACGTTGTCTGTGTGCTCTTTCGCTCCTCCAGCACTACCGGTACTGGGACTCTCATCACCATCACTCCCACCAACCACTACACTGCCCTGGGGCCGCACTCTTCCCGTGGGGAGTCACACCATCCCAGCTGCATACATCATCAGCCCCAGCGGACTGCCTTGCAGCGGCGGTTCCTAATAACCGCAATCCACGGGTGGCGTAGTCGGACATTATCTAAAACATCTAAAAGACTGCCACTGGTCTGACCACCCTGAGCCACGGGACCGGGTCGCCACTACTACCCCCATCGTCCCCCTATTGTCCGGTTCCGAGTGCCCCACGGCCCAGGGGGCGAGTCAGCTTCACTGTTGTTTAAGGAGCCTATAATGCTGGTATTGGGATAATCATCTCCCTCCACAGGTGGCGTCACGAGACAAACTGTACACTAAAACCCCTTTTTCCAGAGAGACCCCAGAGTACGGGCCCGGGAGCCGACTGCCGTGACATCCTAAACAAAGTAAAAGGCCCGGGTAACGAGTCCCTTATATCCTACTGGGCGAGACAAACACACCAGGAAATTGATTAAAATTCAACAATCTTTATTGGCAAATCCTTTTAAAAATTTGTAGAAAAAAACAAAAAATGGACATCTCAGACGACAAAGCGTATATTATGGGGTGGTGTGTAAAAAAATGCCATACGTGTTTCGAGTAAAAAAAACTCTTGAGCACTGGCTATGAAAAAGAATATTCTGAGAAAACCTGTACAAGTAAGAGTAGAAAATATCCCAAAAGAAAAAGGGAGGAGAAAAAAAAAAAGAAAAAAGGGGGCCACACAACCTGCAGACGATAAATATGTGCATGAATAAATTTTCAATAAAGATTAACTGCAGAAAACTCAAAAAATATATATATATACTTTTTTTTTTTTTTTTTTTACATTTTTTGTTTTATCCTCTCTCTGTCTTCTTCCTTTTTGACTCAGTATTACGTTTTTGATAATATAACATAATTTCTCATCTGAGATTAAGCCCTGGTGGAGCATATATGTTAAGAGAAAAATGAATAAACGAAAAAAAATATATATATCCTTTTCTTCTTTCTCTCTTTCCTTTTGGACTCAATATTACGTTTTTGAGTTTTTGATAATATAACATAATTTGTCATCTGAGATTAAGCCCTAATGGAGCGTATGGATTAAAAAAAAAAAAAAAAAAATGTGAAAAAAAATAAATAAATAAATAAAACCGCGTATGGCATTTTTTTTTACACACCACCCCATAATATATGCTTTGTTGTCTGAGATGTCCATTTTTTGCCTTTTCTACAAATTTTTAAAAGGATTTGCCAATAAAGATTGTTGAATTTTAATCAACTGCCTGGTGTGTTGAGCTGGATCCATCTTCACTTCCTCATTGCCCCAGGCACTGTGCAGCAGCGAGGACTCCGTGCTCCATGCCAGACTGGGATTACATCTCAGGGGTGAGTTGAAACTTTCTCTTTATTCATATTACTGTACTTGCTTTTTCGTGCTCCCCTTTTTGACTTAGCACCAGACTTTTTGACAGACCAAGTTGTCTGCACACTTTTCTATTGTTTTGGGGTGTGTTGTTGTATATTGTTGTTTTTTTTTATCCGGATTTTCATCATGGATAATAGTACTACCAATTCCAGGCAGGTGCGGGCTGCTAAACTATTTTGTACCAATAGCGCCATTATAACTGAAACTGGCTGCTATAGAGTCGCACTTGCAGGACAGTAAAACTTATTTACCACTTGCTAGTGAATCTACTTTATTTTTTGCAGAAAAAAACTAAAAAAGTAATTGATGAAGGTTTTTCTTTGGGTATACTGACAAAAAAAAAGAAACTGAATTCCTTGAAGTAACATCACCCATTATTCCTATCATCCATGCGCTGCCTAAAACACCTAAACCGTTATCACCTATTTCTATAAGACCAATAGTGTCAGGAATAGGCTCGCTAAACGAGAATTTGGGCGCATAGCTAGATAGTGCCTCACAATCATTGGTACAAAGAATACCGGGTTTTTTACAGGATTCTCGTGATGTTTTGCGTATCGTCCCACAGATACACCTGGGTTTCTTGTGATGTTTCTTCTCTTTACACCAGCATTCCCCAACACATAGCTATTATGGCTGTCCAATACCACCTGGACAGGTACAGTTCTTACACACCTGAACTTAAAGAGTATATAGAAATATAGAAAATGTGCTCTCATTTCTACTCCGCCATAATTATTTTATGTTTAATGGAAAGTTATTTTTGCAAATTAGCGGAGTGGCGATGGGAGCCAAATTCTCACCATCCGTAGCCAATTTGACTATGGCATGGTGGGAAGAGTGTTTTATGTATACTATCCATAATCCGTTTTCATCTTCAATAAAATTATATGCTAGGTATATAGGTGATATGATCATTGTTTGGGAGGGGGCGGTATCAGAGATTCCAAATTTCATCTCTTACCTTAATGACAACCAGTTTAACTTGCATTTCACACATAGTCATCGTGGTGAAAAAATGGTATTCCTGGATTTGGAACTTATTGGTGTCAATAATTGTACAATTGTAACTAAAACCTACAGAAAACCTTCAGCAGGTAATACAATTTTGGATGCTCGTTCATTCCACCCTTTTCATGTTAACAAAGCTGTTCCTGTGGGTGAATTTATTAGAGCTGAGCGGAATTGCAGCTGCAGTGCTCTGACCTAGAATCCAGGACTATCAGGCTGAGTTCACACGATGCGTTTCCGCGGCGTTTTTGCAGCTACGTAAACGCAGCGGAAACGCATTAAAAACGCATGGTAGAAGGGCAGCAATGTTCCCCCAATTGAAATCCGCATGTGCTGTGCCCATGATGCGGATTTTTCCGCAGCGTAAACGCTGCGCTCAAAAATCCGCAGCATGTCCATTAATTTTGCAGAAACGCTGCGTTTTCGCCGCCATTGACTTGCATTAGAACGCGCCAATTCCGCAAGACTGCATCTGTACTTGCGTAATTGGCGCGTTCTAATGTGCGGATGGTACCTGGGTGTGGAGGAGAGGAGAGTCTCATCCACACCCAGGTACCATTAAAAAATCTGTAAAAAAAAAAGAATAAAATAAAAAATAAATGTATACTTACCTTCTGTCGGCCTGCGCACAGCTCCTGCTTGGTTCCCGGCACTTTGCAGTGAGTTGAAGGACCTGAGCTGACGTCAGAGTCATGTGACGGGTCACTTGACGCTGACGTCGGCAGGTCTTTCAATTCAAAGTTGCCGGCGAGGGAGAACGGAGTGAGCAGGACAGCGCGGGCCATCGGAGGGTAAAGTACACATTTATTTTTAATTTTTACCACTCTCTCGGGTCACACTATATAAATCCATGCCGGTTGCATGGATTTATATAGTGTGACCTAGTTGTCAAGCACTTTCCAGGTGATGCTAAAATCGCCTGGAAAGCGCTTGTCAATCCACATGCGGAAACGCATGTGAATCTGCATGTGCATGCGTTTTTCCTGCGGAATACAATCTGCATGCGTTTTTTCTGCCAGGGAGATGCAGAAATTTTCTGCTTCATTTCTGCATCGTGTGCACATACCTTCAGACAGCGCCTTTCTGATCGACACTATCCCAATTGGAGCCTAAACAGAGCACAACAGATTGCAAATACTAGGAATAGGACGGACTTAACCCCTTCGCGACCATGGGATTTTCCCTTTTTGCATTTTCATTTTTTGCTCCCCTTGTTCCCAGAGCCATAGCGTTTTTTTTTTTGGTCAATATGGCCGTGTGAGGGCTTATTTTTTGCGGGACAAATTTTACTTTCCAATGCCATTACTAGTTTTACCGTATCATGTACTGGAAAACGGGAAAAAAATTCCAAGTGCGGTGAAATTGCAAAAAAAGTGCAATACCACAGATGTTTTTATTTTTTTTACCACATTCACTGAATGCTAAAACTGACCTGCCATTCTTATTCTCCATGTCATTACAAGATCGTAGACACCAAACATGTATAGGTTCTTTTTTATTATTTTATTTTGAATGGGGGTGATTTAAACTTTTATATTTTTTTTAATTTTTTTTTATATTTTTGAAAACCTTTTTTTTTACTTTTTGCTTGCTTCTATAGTTTCTATAGGAGACTAGAAGCAGCAACTGTCCAATCGCCTCTGCTATATACAGGGGACCAGTAGTTCCCCTGTATGCAGCAGAAATGCTCCTGTACTATGAGCGCCGACCACTAGGTTGCGCTCATAGTAATCTTTACATGACAACCACTGGGGTCTGCTGCAGACCCAGGGTTGTCATGACCACCCATCGGTGACCCGCGATCACGTGACAGGGTCACCGATGGGCGGGGCTAAGGCCGCGCTTCCGGCGCGGCGATGTTAAATGCCGCTGTCAGAGATTGACAGCGGCATTTAACATGTTAACAGCCGCGGGTGGATCGCGATTCCACACGCGGCTGTTGCGGGCACATGTCAGCTGTAATAAGCAGCTGACATGTGCCCGGTTCAGTGCGGGCTCGGCGCCGGAGCCCTCACTGAACCGGGGGTGATGGCCTGGGGTGTACTAATACGCCCTGGGTCGGTAAGGGGTTAATTAATAAAACTAGGATGAAATGAAATAAAAAAAAACTGCTTTCCAGTTTTGGTTCTTAATCATAGTCCTTATTTTAGGTCCATTTCCCAGATAGTGCGACGCAATCTACACATTTTGCAAGATAATCCTGTCATTACAAGAATAGTGCCAAGGAAAGCAAAAACGCTAGGAAATGTATTATCACCTAGTTTGCATGTTCACCATCACAAAAAACCCACATCTCAAACATGGTTGTCATTAAAGGGTTATTTTAAGTGTGGACAAACTCCGTGCAAAACCTGCCCAGTGTCGTTCAAAACCAATCATCTTTACAGTTACGATCAGAGTTAAAAATTCAGTATAAAAAGCTTCTTATCTGCAACAGTGATCAGGTGGTTTATGCTGCACAATCTGTGACCTCAAATATGTTGGTTCCACTATCCGTAATCAGGGAGCACCTGTATGACATTGACGAGCCACAGAGAGAAACATCTGTAATATCTCACACCATCTTGTGGAATGTCATAATCGCAGTAATTGGTCTGCGTGTATACGCGATAGAACAAATACCGAAACATGTTAGAGGCGGCAGTCATACTGATGCGGTCCGCAACAAAAAAGCTTTCTGGATATTTTCTCTGAACACACATGCTCCATCAGGGCTTAATCTCAGACGAGAAATTATGTTACATTATTAAAAGCATAATATTAAGCCCTGAAAGGAAAGAGAGAAAGGAGAAAAAGGAGAATTTTTTTAATTTTTTTTCCAAACTCCTCCTCACTATGCTTCGCTCTATAGGCCTCAAGGAAACCGTTCTCTCCTGGTTCTCCTCCTACCTCTCTGACTGCTCCTTCACTGTATCTTTTGCCGACTCCTCTTCCTCTCCTCGTCCCCTTACTATCGGGGTTCCACAGGGCTCAGTCCTAAACCCCCTCCTCTTCTCTCTATACACTGCCCCTATTGGACAAACAATCAGCAGATTTGGGTTCCAGTATCCTCTCCATGCTGACGACACCCAATTATACACTTCTTCCCCTGACATCACCCCTACCCTAATACAAAATACCAAGGATTGTTTGTCTGCTGTCTCTAACAACATGTCCTCCCTCTATCTTAAACTGAATTTCTCCAAAACTGAACTTCTTGTGTTTCTCCCCTCTACTAACCTAACTCTACCTAACATCGAAATTACATTGAAGGGTTCAACTGACTCGCCCCCAGGGCCGTGGGGTACTCGGCAGCTGGGCCTTATGGCTGCTTTTGGGGGAGATCACGGTGGCTGGCCCGGTCCGTGACCCAGAGCGGTCAGTGCAAAAAGGGGATATTTATAGGGGATTTGTCGAGACGCCACCTGTGGTTTCTGGTGAGGATCACCAGCGCTGCAACAGTCCTCTGAGGCAGGTGTTAGGGCAGCTTGAGATGGAACTGCTCCCCATAGGTGGAGCAGGCCTCAGGGCAGTGAAAACGATGCAGGTTGCGCTGGGCGTTGTGGCGCAGGGGGAGCGATGGCGCAGCAGAAGTAACGGACAGAGACAGGGGATTTGCTTCATTACCTTTACTGGTGCCGTTGTTAGGTACGGTCCAGGGTACTCCAGGTGAAGGGCGCACTTTTGAACTCTCCCCAGTGAGCGGGTATAGGGCCTCCTGATCCGTGTCAGTCTCTGTGTATGTTCCTGGCCAGCCTGCAACTGAGCCTAGACTATGTGTCCTGCTTTTACTTCACCTGTTGCTCAGAAGTAGGACCTCTGGTTGGTAACCACTTTCCCTGGACATCGGGGCCTTCGTGGTTCCTGGTCCTGTAGGTGTCTAGCTTCAGGTTTGCCAGGGACTTGTAGTCCTCCTGGGATTCCGGTTATCCCTACTGGGTGTAAAGGGTCCCTGTAGGCTCGGACCCAGTGTCCGGTTTGTATAATGGGGTGAGCTTACTAGGCTCCTCTGCCCCCTTAGCTTCACTCTCTTTTTTTCTCCTCGCCGTCGACCACACTCGGGACCCTCACTACTCGGCAGCTGGCTTGCTGTGTCTTCACCGCTCTCTGAGCGTCGGCACGCTCTCTCTGCTCACAGACTCACTTCTGTCAGAGCTGACAACTAACTTCTCACTGACTGAACTGAGCTGCCTGGCTCCACCCTCCCTTTATATGTCCCTAACGGGCTTCCTCTGGTGGTCTGAGGTGGTAGGGTGGAGGTGTGTGAATGTGTGAGGGCCTCTTGTGGAGAAGTCCATCCATGCACCCTTCTGGGTTCTGTGGCACCAATGCGCAGCAGGGCGCCACACAACTATAACTCCCAAGCAGCATGCTCGCTTGGTCATATTCGACACTAAACTTTCCTTTATTCCCTATATCCGATCACTCACTCGCTCTTGTCACCTGCATCTTAAAAACATCTCCAGAATCCGACCTTTTCTCACCTTTGAAGCTGCTAAAACTCTTACTGTCGCTCTTCACTCTCGTCTGGACTACTGCAACTCTCTTCAGATCGGTCTCCCTCTTACCAAACTTTCTTCACTTCAATCCATCCTGAATGCGGCAGCCAGGGTCATATTTCTGCCTAGCCGCTTCACCGATGCCTCCATCTTGTGCTAGTCATTACACTGGTTACCCATTCGCTACAGGGTACAATACAAACTCATTGCTCTCACCCACAAACTCTCCACAGTTCTGCACCCCCTTATATTTCCTCTCTCATCTCTGTCTATCTCCCTACACGTGCCCTCCGTTCTACAAATGACCTAAGACTAACAACCCTAACCTCACACCTCCGTTTCCAAGACTTCTCTCGTGCTGCGCCAATTCTCTGGAATGCTCAACCCCAGACTATCCGACTGATGCCTAGCCCCCACGTCTTTACGCGCGCTTTAAAAACCCATCTCTTTAAACAAGCCTACCACTTCAACTCAGTAAACTAACTTTTCTCTGTTCCCTCCTTCTAAATATAATTCAGAATCTGCTCCCTACTATTCATCTGTCTCCACACCCTTCAAGCACACGATAACTGCACTCGATACTTGATTAATGCACTTAAACATACTGACTGATGACCGTATCATGCAGCCTTATATGAAAATCCCTATGTATTATAATTGCTAGACCTGAAATAACAAGCACTTCTCACTTATTGTGTCCCCCCATTTTCTTATAGATTGTAGCTTGCGAGCAGGGACCTCACTCCTGATGTAACTGTTTAAACTGTCTTACTTTGTATTGAATTTATTGTCTGTACATGTCCCCGCTTAATTGTAAAGTGCTGCGGAATATGTTGGCGCTATGTAAATAAAAATTATTATTATTATTATATTATTACACGAGGTATATAGATGACCTGCTCATCATTTGGGATGACAAATCATCCAATGTTCTGCTCTTTTTGGATTATCTGAATGATAACAACTATAATCTTCGGTTCATTCATTTTTTTTTTTTAATCAGTAGTCAATCACATATTTAGATCTACAAGTCTCAGGCATACATGGTTCTTTAATCGAAAGTAGTACAGAAAAACAGCAGCAGGGGATACAATTCTTCATGCCTAGAGCTTTCATCCTCCACACAGCACACAAACTATTCCAGTAGGAGAGCTAATCAGAGCAAAAAGAAACTGCAGTGCTATAAAGTCCTTTCACAATGAGTCACAATAGATTATCCTACTAATTCAAGTGTGGACGATTTATAATTGGTAAGAAAGAAAATTCCACTGACATTTTGCTGCATTGGCCGGGAATCCAACATCTTTCCCTCACCGGTGAGCACAGCAAACCGTGCACGGGGGAATTCTGTAACTCTTTAAGTAAGTCCTCCACCTTAAGATTAGGCGTCAAAACAAGCATTGTCAGTTATCCCGGACTGAGGGAGAGTGATGGATTTCGTATAGTCCAAGGATCTCTGGGAATCGTCTATATCTGAATACAGGTAAGACCATTTAATTATAATCTTTATTATATTCGGTAATTTTCTTAATCCAGTATTAAAGTTATTCTAGAAATTGATTTGGGGGCTATGATTGTGAACATATGCAATTGGAGTTGTAAAACTCCTTTAAGTTGCAAAACTTCATAAATCTGATTGAAGTTTGTTAGTTCCGGAAAGAAATTTCGTAGAATGGGTACATAGCCGATGTGAGAAGGCTACTGTGGAATCAAAAACTCTGTGTGCACATTAAACTTATCTAGATGGTGAGGGTCGAGGACCCTCGGGGATTAAGGAATCCGCTGGATTAACCCAATATAAGAGCTCAATATAAGATTAATTTTTACCGATATTTTGTTTTTGTCTTCTGTAGTTTCTTGTCTGTTGATTCCTGTTAAATGTGCCGTTTTCATTTGTTTGTTTTTGAAGAATTAAAAAGCCATAAATATATATATATAAATATATGTTTTATGTTACATATGAGACTCCCTGAATGATCTCTTGAGTGAATGTATAAAGATTGAAATATAAAATTCTGTGTGTATAAGGGAGTCCAATTAGGTGTGGTCGACAGTCACTTCTGGACTGGAGACAACTCATAGATTATTGTAACGTTTAAAACACCTAGGTACGCGCCATCTGATCCCTAAATAGAGAATATTTGCTGTTGTATTGTTATATGTGTTTTTCTTTTAATAACATTGAGTGACTGAATCCTCCTAGTTTAAAAAGTGGACGCAAAGTCAGATTTGCGGCGGTCGAATAAGACCTTATCACGATCACTGAGGAGTTAGTAGAGTCCGCGCCGGAGGTGCTCTGAATACCTGATTTTAAGAACGGGAACATCTCTGGAAATAAAGAGGCGATGTCAATAGACTTTATCTCAGCACTTCAGGTCTAGGAGTACGAGGGAACTTTTATCTCTTGTCTTAGAATCATAGAATCATAGAATGGTAGAGTTGGAAGGGACCTCCTGGGTCATCTGGTCCAACCCCCTGCTCAAAGCAGGATTCACTAGATCATCTCAGACAGATGTCTGTCCAGCCTCTGTTTGAAGACGTCCATTGAAGGGGAACTCACCACCTCTCGTGGCAGCCTGTTCCACTCATTAATCACCCTAACTGTCAAAAAGTTTTTTCTAATATCTAATCTGTCTCTCCTCCCATTTAGTTTCATCCCATTGCTTCTAGTCTTTCCTTGTGCAAATGAGAATAAAGATGATCCCTCTACAATGTGACAGCCCTTGACATATTTGTAGACAGCTATTAAGTCTCCTCTAAGTCTTCTTTTTTGCAAGCTAAACATTCCCAAATCCTGCAACCGTTCCTCATAGGACATGGTTTGCAGACCAGTCACCATTCTGGTCGCTCTTCTCTGAACTTGCTCCAGTTTGTCTATGTCTTTTTTAAAATGTGGTGCCCAAAACTGTACACAGTATTCCAGATGAGGTCTGACCAAAGAGGAGTAAAGACCGATAATGACTTCACGTGATCTAGACTGTATGCTTCTGTTAATACATCCCAGAATTGTATTTGCCTTTTTTGCTGCTGCATCACACTGTTGACTCATGTTCAGTCTATGATCTATTAGTATACCTAAGTCTTTTTCACATGTACTGTTGCTTAGCTCTATTCCTCCCATTCTGTATATGCTTTTTTCATTTTTATTGCCCAGATGTAGTACTTTGCATTTTTCCCTGTTAAAAACCATTCTGTTGGTTGCTGCCCACTGCTCCAGTTTATTTAGGTCTTTTTGAATCCTCTCTCGCTCTTCTCTAGTATTAGCTATCCCTCCTAGCTTTGTGTCATCAGCAAATTTAATCAGTTTACCCTCAATTCCTTCATCTAAATCATTGATAAAGATGTTGAACAATACAGGTCCCAGGACGGAGCCCTGTGGTACCCCACTTGAGACATTCATCCAGCTGGATGTGAAGCCATTTACAACCACCCTTTGAGTCCGATCACTAAGCCAGTTATGAATCCACCTAACAGTTGCCTGGTCCATTATATATGCTTTTCTTGTCTATTATACATTGTTGACAATATATGTCTCTGTGTCTGTGTATGTCCAATCCCTGACTGTGTATGTTGTTGTACATTGGGTTTGTACTGTTACTCTAGTCAAAAGTCCTTGTGAACATATATATCTATTCCATATCAGCGACCACATTTGCCATTTGCAGCCCGTCCCTTGGGGACCTGTCTTGTTTATTACACTGTGTTGTCATATCTGTCCCCCACAAATCTTTATTGGACGAAGGTGGCAAGATATAGAGTTTCAAGCTGGTAAATATATAGGACATAGTGTAATCAGTGAGGATTATTTAGATCCTAGGTATTAGTAACAGTAATTGAATTTTTGTTACTGGTTTCTTATCTTCTTGATGACATATGAATTCCGCTGATATTTGTCAGACTTCTTACAAGTGGGTAGACATCCATTGTGCTCAAGGATTTGCATTGTGTGTAGTTCTTATCTTCTTTTTTGCCTTCTTCTTGTGTATAAGAATGTCACATAACATCCTTACGGGACGTAGACCCACAGCTATATTTTAATGTCTTGTCCACATTATAAGGCGGGATTGTTATTGTGCATTACATCTGACGGCTGGATACAATTGTACCCAGAGGGGACTACTGAAGCCGAACAAACAGTCTTGAATTTGGGATATAAGCTGTAAACATGGGGAATGTTCCAGGCAAACGTGTGGAACGTGGTTGTCTTTGGTGTTATGATAAGAAGGAACCACTAGATGGGGATAGTAAGTATATGCATAAAATAGACCCTGAATGTGGGAAGTACCTTGATTAATGGCAGAGAAAGTTTGGATTTGATGGTAAACTTACTTTGACAGAATGTGAAAATTTGGTACAAGAAATAAAACAAGGTAATGAGAAAGAGAAAAGAAAGTATGGTCATGACAGTGCAAATAAATGGTTGAGAGAGGCAAGGACGAGAGAAAAACGTAGACAAAAGAAAAAACAGGAGAAAAGGACTGAGATGATGCCCTTGTGTGATAAGGACCTTTTGGTCAGAAGGAAAATAAATAAATAAATTAGGTTCCTGAGGAAATATTACATTTAGCTGAAATAGAAATGTATTTACAGAACACTTTACTTCCAGAAGTGACCCTCCTCGTGGGGGGCCGTGAGGTCACTTTTCTTGAGTCAGGAGCCATTAGAACCTTAGTGCATCCAGAAGAGATACCCACTATTGGACTGTCTGCTGCCTGCATAGTGGTAACAGGAGCAAATAGTAAGAGAACCATCATCTACACCACTGGAGGTACGGGACCCCGGAACAGGCAAAAGTGCACAAATTATATTATCAGCTGTGTGGGTGGGATAAGATGCAAGCCCTGAGACCGGGAATAATCCCACCTGCTGCAGGACTTCAGGCAAAATCCATGGCGGAGACAATGGTGCTCCAAGGGTATGGGGAACCCAGATACCATTAGGCTATGTGCCCACGTAGCATATTTGATGCAGAGCGTTTTTGCCTTTCTCTGGCAGAAAAAAATGCGTGCAGATTTACATGCGTTTTTTCTGCCAGAGAGAAGCGTTTTTTCAGCGTTTTTAGATGCGTTTTTTCAAGCAGTTTTCCAAGCGATTTTGAGCATCACTTGGAAAAGTGGTTAACAAGTTGGTCACACAATATAAATCCATGCAACCGGCATGGATTTATAATGTGTGAACAACTGATTCTTTAAATGCAGCATCTATAGTAAAAAAAAGAGAATTAAAATATTAAAAATAAAAAACCCTAACCTGTATACTCACCTCTCCGGTCTGCTCCCGGCCGCGTCTTCGCTCTTCAGTGTCCCACAGTGTACTGTCAGGACCTGCGGTGATGTCATTTAGTCAGTTGATGGTCACGCGACCATCACCTGACCGCCGACGTCAGCGGTCACGTGACCATCAGGTGACTAAATGACGTCACAGCAGGTCCTGACAGTACACCGTGGGACGCCAAGGAGAGAGGACGTGGGCGGGAGCAGACCGGAGGAGACCGGAGAGCAGATCGGGGGCCGCCGGAGAGGTGAATATACAGGTTTGGTTTATTTTTTACTTTTTTATTTCTTTTTTTCACCGCGTGGTAGCCGGGATGAGAGGAGTTGTAGTCTCCTCTTCATCCCGGGTACCACACACATCGCGATTATGCTGCAAATTCGCGGCCATTGAATTTAATTGAAACGCAGCAAATCCACACATACCTGCGGGTTTGCTGCGTTTCAATGTTCCTCAATGGCCGCGAATTTGCAGCGTAATTGCGGTAGAAATGGTCATGCTGCGTTTTGCAACGCAATGCGAATTCGGTGCGCTAATTAGCGCATAATGTGCACAGCACATCCGAATTCACATTGCTATGCATGGCAGACTGTTTTACTAGAGTTTTCGCAGCCGTAAAAACGCTACATCTTACAGCCTTAAAACCAAGAAATGTGAACTGAGGTCTAAGATGGTAGACATGCAAGAAATAGGAGCATGTTCACACTTCTTGGTTTTTTGTCTTGTTTGCATTCTGTGCAATTTAAGGGTGTGGCATCCCCTTTGTTGAGCTGATTGGTATATATGTAGCTTACCACGGGCCTGGGTGGTCTGGAGTTGGGACCCGGTCCTATTTGTCTACCCTTTTATATGCATTACTTCAACTTTGATATACAGTAAGGTTTTTAATATAGGCAGTATAGGTACCGTCCCAATTTAGGGTCACCTTGCCGCTGGTGGGACGGCTTGTATACTTTTTTTGATCAAAAATAGTTCACTAAGTACCCTATATTTATCATGCAACTTTGCTTTACATTTATATATAATGATGGTAGGGTATGAGATATATTTTTGTCTTTTGTAGATCTTACAGCCTTAGTCTAATAACTGTAGGACCATCTTCAGTTACTGAGTCCTTAGAAGAAGAGATATAGGGGATCCGGGTGCAGATTTTCACAAACCTGACGAACTACATTGCATCATGTATTACAAGTATTTTAAGGGTCCTGATTTAAAATACGAGAATAGGTTTTTCCGAGAACCCTGCTCTCGGCTGTTCTTGGACCCCCTATACTGGGATCAGAAAGGGAACTGTGCTGCCAGCGGTAAATTGTCGGGAACAATTTAAATTGCTTTATAAAGGTACCAAGCCACATGTTCCCTCTCCAGATATAAGGGTAGATCGTGGAAATCCCATGGTAATTTTGTGGATGAATGTAAGGAAAGTAAACAATGGGAGGATTTGGGTGATGGCTCATTTTGTAATGACAAACTGCAGGCATACTCCAAAGTGCTGAATCGGACACCATTTCTAAACCCAGTGTCCACGTGCAGTAAGGCCAGGGAACTGGCTGAGAAATGATGATCCTCTCCCCAAAACTAGGGGAGGAATTCACCACATAGCCAGAATCTTTGTGGTCCACAGGTGCTGCAGATGTGATCCTTACTGAGCTCCGCTGCAGGAGACATGCACCCATGGACATGACACCCCTGTGAGTGAGTCAGCCTCTGGGGTGATCCTTACTGAGCACTGCCGCTGCAGGAGACATGCACTCATGGGGATGACACCCCTGTGGGTGAGTAAGCCTCTGGGGTGATCCTAACTGAGCACCGCTGCAGGTGACATGCACCCATGGGGATGACACCCCTGTGGGTGAGTCAGCCTCTGGGGTGATCCTTATTGAGCACCGCTGCAGGAGACATGCACCCATGGGGATGACACCCCTGCAGGTGAATCAGCCTCTGGGGTGATCCTTACTAAGCACCGCTGCAGGTTACATGCACCCATGGGGATGACACCTCTGTGAATGAGACAGCCTCTGGGGTGATCCTTACTGAGCACCGCTGCAGGTGACATGCACCCATGGGGATGACACTAGAGATGAGCGGTGTTCGACTAGAACTGTTCGCCAATCTCAAATTCGAGCTGTTTTGGGCGGTGTTCGAGACGTGCGGCGAACACGAACAATTTGAAAAAAATTTGGCTGTTTGAGGTTATGTTCGATAACTGTTCGTGCACCAAAATCATAACTGGATTTTTTCTCAGTAATGCTGAAAATTAATGTTAATACGCAGTTTGAGTTTACAGCGGAGGGAGGGGCAGGGGATGGTCTCTGCAGGAATAATGAAGATCTCCATTTTTTTTCTCTTTCCCGCATTTGCAGTGGGGAGGTGCAATCTGTCAGCCTATCAGCAGCGCACACACGGAGCGAAGTGCTTTTTTTCACACAAGCAAGGGCATGTGTCATTGGCAATGTATGTCACATGTCCTTGCCCTATAAGACCCAGCCATTTTCCCCATCGTCACCATTTTCTCACAGCTGCAGCTGCGTGTTAGACGGCACCGCTGTTGCTGTGTGCGCTATACTTTGTTAATTTCAAGCCAATTTTTGCACAAATCTACAGATAGCTTGGGAGTAGGGAATAGTTGTGATTGCAGTCCTTTTAAGGACTAGGTTACATCATTTCCTAATACTTTTATCAGGCAGGTCTGTGCTCTTAAATAGATAGGTTGGGAGTAAAGACTAATTGTAATTGCAGTCCTTTTCAGGGCTAGGTTACATCAGTTCTTATCACTTTTATCAAGCAGGTCTGTGCTCTTAAATAGATAGGTTGGGAGTAAAGACTAATTGTAATTGCAGTCCTTTTGAGGGCTAGGTTACATCAGTTCTTGCCAGGCAGGTCTGTGCCAGTGCTGTGCAAGTTTTTTCCACTGAATTTGGCTAAATCTAGCAAAGCAAATCCTTTTTGGCCTCTTGCAGTGTGTGTTAGTCAGTGGAGTAGCCTATCTGTGTTTCAAGCTACACCTCCTGTGTATAGAATACAATTTTTTTTTACTGCACCTAGTGAAGTAAAACCTTTTGGGCATAGCATCATTCTATTAGTTCATCTATACTAACCTCCACCAGGTTGCAAATTCAAAATAATTTTTATCTGCATCTAACCCAGCCGATACTTTTGGCCTAATACCACATTTTGGCCACTCGGCTCTGCTCGATTCCCATCCATTGTTTTTTGTGCAAACAACTCCAGAGTTGTGAATTAGTTAACCACCAAAATGAGTGGAAAAAGGCCTGCTGCTGGTGGAAAGGGGAATAGGTGTCTTGGGAAGGGAAAAAAAGGTTGTGTCCGTGTGGTAGGTGCTAAAGCAACAGTAACATCTGCAGAAGAAAGACCATCTTCCACCCAAACTAAGATGTCTACTTCTTTTAGCGGACAATGTGATAAGATCCCTTTCTTACGGCCACGCCAATCGCTACAAATTCCAGATGAGGCACAAAAACAGCAGGTGCTTCAACGGATATCAAGTGCTCCTTTAAGTGGGCTCTCCTCCACCTCACAACATCACAAATACTCCAGTCCTCAGAGGTGTCACCCCAATTGCACTTGCTTCCTCACAGCTCCCAAGTCTCCAGCTGCCCGTCTGAGTATGGGGTAGAACAGATGGTTGAGTCTGCAGAGCTGTTTACTCATACTATAGCCTGGGAATCAGAGGTCTGCTCCAGAGCTTCTGTGAATTCAGAGGAGGAAATGATCTGCACTGATGCCCAGAATCTTTGAGTCGGATCCAGGACCAGATGAAGAAGGTTCTGAGCATAATGTAGACCCTCGTTCCCAAACTGTAACTCCTGTTGGTGGAGACAATGATGAAGACGATGATGAGACTCAAATAACTGATTGGAGCAACAACTTGACTTTTCGGTCAGGGCAGGAAGAGGTTGGCTCTGAGGACGATGGGTGTGAGAACACACAGGGTGATGATGACGAGGTTGGAGATCCCACTTACTGTCAACTCACAGTCAGCCAGTCGATGAGGTCAGCAGAGGAGGTGGAGGAGGATGCTAGTGACGACGAGGTCAGGTTGCGCCTTCCTGGATAGAGGCGTAGTACTGGAAGCACGTCAACAACTGCATCCTCAACCACAACTCTGCCTCTGACCACAAGTCGTGGTGGCTCTTCAGGTCGCATGGGTGCTAAGCCTTGCATAGCCTGGGCATTTTTTCAGATCGATAAGGATGACCCAACTCGTGTTATCTGTATCATTTGTCAGCAAAAGCTAAGTAGAGGCCAAAAAATACATAGTTTGAGTACTTCATGCATGAACCGGCACATGGATATGAAGCATAAGTTGCAGTGGGAAGCTCACTGTGCTACAATGCGGCCTAGCCGGCCAGGCCAACCACCGTCTGCCACATCTTGTGCATCCGCGGCCTCTTCATCCTCTGTGGGGGGACAGCAGTCACACCTGTTTTGGGACGCAGACCTGCCACCTCTTTACCCGCAACAGCCAGCGTGATTGGCAGGTCATCATTTTCTTTGGAGGTGGAAACACCAGCTTGTGTTCAGCGCTGTCCGACATCGATAGCACCACCTTTGGATCAAGGCAAACTAACATGTCCACCTGCATCTTCATCACAGACCGGCAGTTTGCCAAGGACACCCTTCTCAACCCCTTCTAAGCACAACAGCCAGCCCTCGGTCCCTCAGATGTGGACAAGTAAAAGACCATTTCCTCCTAGCCATGACAAAGCTAAGATGTTGAATTTCACCATCTGCAAGCTCTTGGCTACAAAAATGCTGCCTTTCCGCCTGGTGGACACAGAGGATTTTCGAGACCTTATGTCCGTCGCAGTGCCCCAGTACCAGATGCCCAGTCGGCACTACTTCTCAAAGAAAGGTGTGCCTGCGCTCCACCAGCATGTCGCACACAACATCACCGCTTCTTTGAGAAACTCTGTGTGTGACAGGGTGCATTTCACCACAGACACTTGGACAAGTAGGCATGGACAGGGGCGTTACATGTCGCTGACTGGGCACTGGGTAACTATGGTGACAGCAGGACAAGGGGCTGCTGTCCAAGTCTTACCGTCCCCACAAGTTGTGCGTCAATCCTCTTTATCTCGAAGTTCCTCCACTGCTTCTGCCTCCTCAAC
The DNA here is from genome assembly GCF_046119375.1 of Phyllobates terribilis. Classification (NCBI taxonomy): domain Eukaryota; kingdom Metazoa; phylum Chordata; class Amphibia; order Anura; family Dendrobatidae; genus Phyllobates; species Phyllobates terribilis. Next base: position 1,228,004,018 of record NW_027362761.1, on the reverse strand, counting down.
CTCCTCTCGGTCCTCCACCTGCACCCAAAGCCTGTCTGGTCATGCCACAAGCTTTCTAACTGCGCAGAAGGGATCCTGCACACCTCCTTACTATGCTGGCAGCAGGGCTCAACGTCATCAGGCAGTTTTTACTTTGAAATGTCTGGGAAATGTGAGTCACACAGCTGAGGAGTTTCATGAATGGTTGTCTCCACTGGACCTGAAACCAGGGAAGGCCGTGTACAACAATGCTGCAAACCTGGGTGTGGCCCTTCGCCGGGGCAATGTCACACATGTGCCTTGTATGGCTCACGTGTTGAACCTGGTTGTCCAGCAAATTTTAGCCCTCTATCCCGGACTAGATAGCCTTCTGCAGAGGGCACGGTCGCTGTGTGCTCACTTCCGCCGTTCGCATCCCGCAACTCAGTGACTTACATCTCTACAGAAGTCGTTGGGCCTGCCACTTCACCGGCTAAAATGCGATGTGCCTATGACTCGCCCCCTGGGCCTATGCTGGGGAACCCGGAACCGGGCCTGTTGTAGGATGCTGGCGGTTGTAGTCTCCGTGTGGCGGTGACCCGGTCCGTGGCTCAGGGTGGTCAAACCAGTGGCAGTCTATTGGTATTGTAATTGTCCGACTACGCCACCCGTGGATTGCGGTCAGTGCGGACCGCCGCTGCAAGGCCGACCCCTGGGGCTGATGGTATATGCAGCTTAGGTAGTGTAACTCCCCACGGGAAGAGTGCAGCCCCAGGGCAGTTAGTGTGGAAGATGGGAGTGATGGTGTGAGCATCCCAGTACTAATGGTGCTGGTGCGGCGATGAAACACAGAGACGTGTGGTTGCAGTTTCCAATGCTTTACTCACAGTTCTTTACTGGTCCTAGTCACCTCGGTACCGGCGGTTACTGCCCAAGCCGTGCTGCGTCCACCAGGCAAGGGGCTCGACCAACTCCCAGGCAATTCCAGAGAGTGGCACAGGGCTCCCTTCCTTTCCTTTCTCTGGCCGTCCCCACCAGTGACCCACCTTTGTCCAGCTTCCTCGGGCCTTCTGTTGGCGAAACCTATCTCCGGTTTCCCTGGGCCTATGCGGTATGCTTTCCTGGTGGATGTAGTGAGGGGTCGCACCAAGATGTGGTCACAACCTCTGGTCTTTGGCTGAGGAATCTGTTGCCTCCACCAATTTGGGTTCTGGTACCCTGCTCTGCCAACCCGTCACCCGCAGTCTCCTGGGTCCTTAGGGTTCCCTCTGTCCTCGTGTCTCTGGGCCTTTCTTAATGTGCTGTTCCTTGTTTCCTTTCTGTTTCAGTTCCTTGCTGTTTCTGTTCCTCTCCTCTCTCTCTCTCTGGCTCCGGCCTCTGTGCTAGGCCTGCCCAGGGAACAGAGCCCATGCAGCAGCTCTGCTCCCTGCCTTCTCCTCTTCACAGAACTGAGCCCAGACTGAACACTGTTCTAAGATGGTGCCCACCTTTTATACCTCCCTCTGACCATGAGCCCAGGTGACTAGCAACCAATGGGCTCCTACCTATGCCCAGAGACCCACCCCTATCTGCTCCTACACCACTGGGTGTACTTTCCCCTCCCCACTCCAGCCAGGGACATAGTCGGTCGTGCCTGCACTTCTGTCTAGTGGGAGCACTGTTGAGCTGTCCCTCGGAAATGGGGTGTGTGTGTGGTGCATGCATCTTACGAGTCCTGGTCCACACTCCATCCTTACCCGGGAGTGGAATATCACACCTCTGGTTTGAGGTGCAATACCCCTGTAGCAGCCGAGCCCTCGGGGTGCTACATTCCCCCCTGGTAAATCACAGCACGTTCTCGGGCTGGAAAAGAATAAAACAATTTTCAACATACAAAATTTTTAGAATGCTTTCGCATATAAGACATTTAACCAAAAACTCATCCCTTTATGGGAGGTACTCTTTTCTTTCCAACGTGACTGGTATAAACATTATAAGACTTTCTTCACACACACATAAAATACCATAAACTCTTTTAGCAGCATATAAAACTTTTTCAGTATAAGACATTCTTAAGTAAAACATTTTTTTTTTTTTTTTCAAAAAACACATTCTTGAGTTCTGGCCGCGGTGTAACTTGTGACCAGGTGTTCGTTCTTCTTTTAAGTGCAACAGTCCATTTAATCCGTCTTGAGGTAGACGTTGCAGTTCTTTTATAGAACCAGTAGGGGGCGCTTTAAGAAGCGCAACTATTTACAAGGGATGGCCGCTCTCAGTCCTCGACCAGTGGGGATAGGGGAATGGCTGCTCACTGTCCTCAGCCTGGTTAGGGATTAGGGGCACACAGATAACAGTCCTTTAACAGTTCCACATTAGTCCCAACGGGGACCACACTCCACTCAGCAACAGTTTCAGCAACAGTTCTCATACCCCTGACGGGTAACTTTTTACAGTTCCACTTTACCGTTCATTGGTAACGGTGTCCTCCTGATGCTCCTTCCTTGTAATCTTCAGACCCGTCCGGGCCCTCAGGGTAGTCCATGTCTGGGCGGTACCGCAGTTCCTCCTCTGTTAGACGGTGGACATGGAGGGCATACAGTCCCTTTGCGCCCTTGTGTAGCAGGCCTTGCGACCGGGCCTGGAGAAGGTCGCTGTTGATGACGCCCGGGGTCAGAGGGTGCGACTTTGGGCCTGGGCGCGGGCTGGTGGCGGCAGTGACCAGGGCTGGAGGGCTCGGCACCAGGGCTTGTTGCGGGGTCTGGAGCAGGTCGGTGTTTGCAGCGCCCGGGATCGGCGGCTCCACCAGGGGGCCCGGGAGCAGGCTGACGCTGGCAGCGCCCGGGACAGGGAGACTCCTCTTACCTGCTCCTGCGACCGCTCCTGCATCACGCGTCTTCTCCTGGAGCTGGTCGGGGCCCGCGACGGCTGGGGCACTGCCGATGCTGGGCAGCTTGGTCTGCTGCCGGTCTGCCATCTTGCTCTCCGTTCCTGGTGTCCTCCTCCCCCCTGGTGGACCGTGGTCTACCTTGCGTTGATCTTCCTCCGTAGGCCGCGGCTCCGCAGTCGATCGTCGGGGTTGAGGACCTTGCGTCGCGCTCCTGTGACGTCAGCGTCGCTCCCTCTCCCTTCCAGGACCTTACGCAGCGTCGGTGCGTGGGGCGGAGCTTCAGATCTCGCGCGCTTTCGGCGTCCACGCCCCTCTTCTTCCCGAGCGGCGTCCCGAAGATGGCGCCCGATGGCGGGAAAACGACTGCGGATGGCGGGAAGACGACGGGAAACGGTCCAAGATGGCGTCTGATGGCGGGAATCGGCTCCGGATGGCGGGAAACGACTCCGGACGGCGGGAAACTTCTGGAAATGGCGGGAGACTTCTTTTCCAGGTACATGTACAATTTTCTTCAGGAACGCAATACCCGTTTGTGGCGGGTTGGTCTCGATCCTGCCGACTACGCCAAAGTTAACTCGCCCCCTGGGCCTGTGCTGGGGAACCCGGAACCGGGCATGTTGTAGGATGCTGGGGGTTGTAGTCTCCGTGTGGCGGTGACCCGGTCCGTGGCTCAGGGTGGTCAAACCAGTGGCAGTCTATTGGTATTGTAATTGTCCGACTACGCCACCCGTGGATTGCGGTCAGTGCGGACCGCCGCTGCAAGGCCGACCGCTGGGGCTGATGGTATATGCAGCTTAGGTAGTGTAACTCCCCACGGGAAGAGTGCAGCCCCAGGGCAGTTAGTGTGGAAGATGGGAGTGATGGTGTGAGCATCCCAGTACTAATGGTGCTGGTGCGGCGATGAAACACAGAGACGTGTGATTGCAGTTTCCAATGCTTTACTCACAGTCCTTTACTGGTCCTAGTCACCTCGGTACCGGCGGTTACTGCCCAAGCCGTGCTGCGTCCACCAGGCAAGGGGCTCGACCAACTCCCAGGCAATTCCAGAGTGTGGCACAGGGCTCCCTTCCTTTCCTTTCTCTGGCCGTCCCCACCAGTGACCCAGCTTCCTCGGGCCTTCTGTTGGCGAAACCTATCTCCGGTTTCCCTGGCGCTATGCGGTATGCTTTCCTGGTGGATGTAGTGAGGGGTCGCACCAAGATGTGGTCACAACCTCCGGTCTTTGGCTGAGGAATCTGTTGCCTCCACCAATTTGGGTTCTGGTACCCTGCTCTGCCAACCCGTCACCCGCAGTCTCCTGGGTCCTTAGGGTTCCCTCTGTCCTCGTGTCTCTGGGCCTTTCTTAATGTGCTGTTCCTTGTTTCCTTTCTGTTTCAGTTCCTTGCTGTTTCTGTTCCTCTCCTCTCTCTCTCTGGCTCCGGCCTCTGTGCTAGGCCTGCCCAGGGAGCAGAGCCCATGCAGCAGCTCTGCTCCCTGCCTTCTCCTCTTCACAGAACTGAGCCCATACTGATGAACACTGTTCTAAGATGGTGCCCACCTTTTATACCTCCCTCTGACCATGAGCCCAGGTGACTAGCAACCAATGGGCTCCTACCTATGCCCAGACACCCACCCCTATCTGCTCCTACACCACTGGGTGTACTTTCCCCTCCCCACTCCAGCCAGGGACATAGTCGGTCGTGCCTGCACTTCTGTCTAGTGGGAGCACCGTTGAGCTGTCCCTCGGAAATGGGGTGTGTGTGGTCCACACTCCATCCTTACCCGGGAGTGGAATATCACACCTCTGGTTTGAGGTGCAATACCCCTGTAGCAGCCGAGCCCTCGGGGTGCTACACCTACCTGGTGGAATTCAACTCTGCACATGTTGCAGCGACTGTGGCAGCACCGACAAGCCCTGGTGCAATACGTTCTGACGTATAGCCTGGGCCAACGAGATCCAGAGGTGGGGCAAATCACGCTGGAGGCGTGGTCTCAGATCAGGGACCTATGCACCCTTCTGCACAGTTTTGAAATGGCGACGAAGATGTTTAGTGCTGACGATGCCATTATCAGCATGACTATTCTGGTGATTTCCATGCTGGAGCACATGTTAAACAGATTTCGGAGTCAGGTGGTGGCACAAGAGGAGGTGGAGGAAGTAGAGGAAGAGGAGTTGTATGCGGAAGGGCTAACATCTGCAAGGTCCAGACGGTCGGCAGCACCAAGGCGGCAGGCATGTGAGGGTGGGGGAGATGGTTTTACCAGGGCGCATGGTAGCAGCCAAACTAGTGAGGAAGGTGCAGGAGCCCAGGAAGAAGTGGAGGACGAACTGATGGAAGACTCATCAGATGAGGGAGACCTTGATCACATTTCTGTTGTGCGAGGTTGGGGGGAGAGGACAGAGGAAGGAAGCATGATTGTTACCTCGCCATCAACACAACAGGGACTTGGTGCTCCTGGATGCGCAAGACACATGAGTGCCTTCTTGCTGCACTACCTGCAACATGACCCTCGAATTGTGAGAATTAGAAATAATCCTGACTACTGGGTTGCCACACTGTTAGATCCCCGGTACAAAAGTAAATTTGCAGAAATTATTCCTGCCATAGAAAGAGATGCACGCATGCAGGAGTATCAGCAGAGACTGTTGCAGAATCTTACATGTGCTTTTCCCCAAAACACTAGTGGTGCACGTAGTGAATCTCACAGTTCCAACTTGCCAACCGTGGGACCGTCGAGTGTTCAGCACTCAAAACGTAACAGAAACACAGTATCTGCTGGTAACATCAATTTTGCGGAATCATTTCACCACCTTTTTAGCCCATCCTTTGCAAGGCCACAGGAGACAAGAAGTCTGGCACATAGTCAATGCCTAGAGACAATGGTACAGGAGTATCTCCAAGTAAACATTGAAGCCGTGACTGTGTCACTGGACCCTTGCTCTTTTTGGGCTTCCAATCTGAATAAATGGCCGGAGCTCGCCACTTACGCCTTGGAGATCTTGTCATGCCCCGCAGCCAGCGTTCTGTCTGAACGTGTGTTCAGAGCTGCTGGTGGTGTGCTGACAGATATGCGCACACGGTTCTCCACTGAGAATGTAGACAGACTCACGTTCATAAAGATGAACAAATCATGGATCCGAAATGACTTTTCTACCCCTGTGTCATCCTGGGGAGAGTAAAAGCTTGATGATTTGTTAAAATCACCTCACCAACCGTTTTAAGCTTTCAAATTACTAATCATGTTTATCTGTATCTTGGCTGGAAAATAATTTGGGCCTTGTAGCAGTTTGCAGTACTGATTCTATTAGGCCATCTATACTAAGCTCCACCAGCTTTCAAATTAATAATAATTTTTAGCTGCATCTAGCCCGGAAAATAATTTTGGGGCTCCTAGATGCGCAAGACATATGCGTGCCTTCTTGCTGCACTACCTACAACATGACCCTCAGATTGTCAGAATTCGAAATAATCCTGACTACTGGGTTGCCACACTCTTAGATCCCCCACACTCTTCGATCAACCTTTTAATTTTAATAAAGAACAAAAAAATGGTCATTTTTGAAATTATAAGCATTAGCAGGTTATTAGAAACTGAAATCAAACAGTTTTCAACTCAAAACTTTATTCTAGGTGATGTTACATTTGCACATAGGACCCCTTGTTCGAAAGGAGCTTCTGAACTCTCTCGTCCATTGAATTTGTCAGGTTTTGGATGGTTTCTGCTTCAATTGTTTTGCATGAGGACAGAATACCCTCCCAGAGCTGTTGCTTAGATGTGAACTGCCTCCCGCCATCATAGACACTCCTTTTTGATGATGCTCCAGAGGTTCTCAATGGGGTTGAGGTCAGGGGAGCATGGGGGTCACACCATAAGTTTGTCCCCTTTTATGCCCATATCAGCCAGAGATGCAGATGTGTTATGTGCAGCATGAGACGGTGCATTATCATGCATGAAAATGATCTTGCTGCGGAATACACGGTTCTTCTTCTTGAACCATGGCAGGAAGTGCTGTTTGACAAACTCCACATACATTATGGAGTTCATCTTTACCCCTTCAGGGATCCTAAAGGGGCCGACAATCTCTCTCCCCATGATTCCAGCCCAAAACATTACTCCACCTCCTCCTTGTTGGAGCCGTAGCCGTGTTTGCATGGTGTGTCCATCAACCAGCCATCCTCCACTCCATCCATCTGGACCATCGAGCGTTGCATGGCACTCATCGGTGAACAAAACAGTTTTGAAGTCAGTCTTCATGTAATGTTCGGCCCACTGGAGCCATTTCTGCTTGTGTACAGTGGATAGAGGAGGTCGACAGGATGGCTTACGCACAGCTGCAAACCTCTGAAGGACCCTGCATCTTGTTGTTCGGGGGACGTTGGAGGCACCAGCAGCTTCAAAAACTTGTCTGCTGCTTTGACAAGGCTTTTTTGCCGCTGCTCTTTTAACCTGATGTAATTGCCTGTAGGAAAGTGTCCTCAATTTGCCCTTATCAGCACGCACACGTGTGTACTGTGAATCAGCTACATACTTCTTGATTGTGCGATGATCAGGATGAAGTGTCTTGGCAATGTTGATTGTAGTCATGCCTTGACCTAAACACTCCACAATTTGTTGCTTCTCAGCAGCCGACACATCCTTTTTCTTTCCCATTTTTGGCAGAAAATGAAGGCTGCTTAATAATGTGGGACAGCCTTCTTAAGTAGTCTTGTCTTTTATTGGACACACCTGCCAAACTAATTAGCACAGGTGTCTGCAATTGCTTACAGTGATATAAAGAGCCCTGACACACATCACCATCAATGAGTTTAACTGACAAACAAACAAATTCTTCCCTTATCACTCCTAAACACTTTTTGCATAATAATTTGGAACACAGTGTACATGTGCTTTTCCACAAAACACCAGTGGTTCACGTAGTGAATCTTACAGTTCTAACTTGCCAACCGTGGTCTGTATGGAGTTGTTCAATAAAGGGCCCAAAATTAAGATAACATAGACGGGAGAGGTCTCTATGAATAGGAATTCCTAAGTATTTGATACCCTGTGAGGGCCAGGCAAAGGGAAAGTTGGACTGGATGGAATCCTGTATGGATTTGGGGAGGGAGACATCGAGGACCTCAGACTTCGCTGCATTGATTTTAAAATTTGACCATGTAACAAAGTGATCTAGTTCTGCCATAACAGCAGGGATGGATATATGTGATTGAGAGATATATACTAGGACATCATCAGCAAATGCAGAGCACTTGTACTCGGTGCCTCCCACCTCAATCCACCTAATATTGGGGTTATGGCGAATTGATGAGAGCAGGCGCTCCATCACTAGGATGTATAAGAGAGGGGACAGAGGACATCCCTGCCTTGTCCCATTGGTGATTATGAAAGGTGATGAAAATGTTCCACTTATCTTCAGCCTAGGTGACGTATTGCGATACCGGGCCGTGATTTTGCCTATAAAAGGGTCCCCTAGACCCCTACCCCAAGCTTTTTAAGAGAATAATATATGGCGTGCCAGGAGACTCTATGGAATGCTTTCTCAGCATCCAACGAAAGTATCTAATTACAAATGTTTAACTGCATCTAGCCCAGGATATACTTTGTGCCTAGTAGCAGTGTCTGCTAGTCAGCGGATTATCCCAGCTGTTAAGCAAGCTACACCACCTGTAGTTTGGACACTTAATTTTTTCAAAGGAAATGCTTCGGACCCCCGGGACACTCGGTGAAGAGCAACCCAAGGCACAGGGGCTGGGACTGGCGGTAGGACGCCTTGTGGTGGACCGCCAAGCTCGATCCTTATAAAAGCTTTTTAACTGCAGCAGCTTTAGTGGACGCTACTGGAGCTGGAATTACCGCGGCCGCTGGCATGAGACTTGCCCTCCAATAGATCCTTGTAAAAGGATTTAAAGTGTACTCATTCAAATTAGAAAGACAATTTAAATTAAAAATATTAGACCTGCCTCCTCCGCAGTGGGGCTCGCTCGACCCACCAGTGGGCAGGCACCAGTATTGGGAGAGGGGGGGGCTGGCCGTCGGGGTCCACCGCGGCTCTGGCACAAACCCAGCGACACGGAGGTCGCACGGGCAGGAACGGACTGGCCGTGTCGGCTTCGCACTTTTTTGGTTTTAGAAGGGCATGACATGCCTTTATCTGTGTCTCCCCCTCCTTTTACTCCTCCACCTCTTTTCTTTTCGCATGACTATATGTACTTGTCACTTTTCCATGTGTTAGTTGAGTCTTCTGAGCAGTTTGTCAGGTTTTGGACACCTTTGAAGGTGTTTTCTATGTGTTTCTATGTGTTTTAGTTTGCCTGCCATTGGTTTTAACGGTGTTCGACGAACAGTTCGGCGAACCGAACTCTAACACTACGGGGATGGCTCAACACTAGATGACACCCCTGTGAGTGAGTCAGCCTTTAGGGTGATCCTTACTGAGCACCGCTGCAGGTGAAATGCACCCATGAGGATGACACCCCTGTGAGTGAGTCAGCCTCTGGGGTGATCCTTACTGAGCACCGCTGCAGGTGACATGCACCCATGGGGATGACACCCCTGTGAGTGAGTCAGCCTTTAGGGTGATCCTTACTGAGCACCGCTGCAGGTGACATTCACCCATGGGAATGCCACCCCTGTGGGTGAGTCAGCCTCTGGGGTGATCCTTACTGAGCACTGCTGCAGGTGACATGTGTGACGCCTCTACTCGTAAAGCCCGTGTTTTACCCTGGGTGTTGGGGGACTCGGTGTGCAGGAGAGGTGGGATGCACCCGTGGCCCGGGCCCAACCCGTGCTCAGGGCCATGACATTAGAAAGAGATGGTATGGGCTTGTCTGGGTTGAGTGGCTGATTAACGACTACGCCACCTGTGGTGCCTGGTGAAGGGTCACCAGCGCCGCTGCAGTCCGCTGAGGCATGGTGATATGGCGGCCAAAGTTATTACTACTCCCCACAGGCGGAGCAAGGCCTCAGGGCTGAGGGACAGGATGGAGGGGGGTAGTAGTAGAGGGAGACAGGCTCCACGTCTCACGGTGTGGTGCAGAATAAACAGTCCGGAGGCTATAGGGGTGAACTTCCAAGGCTTTACTCACTTTAGAGATGGCAGATGGAAGGCGACTCCCTGCGGAGTCCTGCGGTCACCAGGGACGGGGGTCCGACAACCTCCGAGGTAAGTCCAGCGTTCAGTTGGGACCCTACACCAGAGTATTCCTGAACTACAGACCGAATCCTTTCCCGTCCGTGTGTGTGTGCGAAATAGGCCAGATCTCCCTCTGAGCTCCTCTCAGATAAAGGGCACAGGTGGCTGCGCCATTCCTTCCGATACCCGACGGGATCCTCAGGGCCTACCCGGGCTTCCCTGACAAGGACGTAGAGTAGCAAGATCAGGTGTCGGGGGCCGGTACCCCTCTTTGCAGCCGGAATCCCTCTGACTAGATGAGCATAGAGAGTACAGGTGGCATACTCCGCTCCGTCTGCATCCTCCCTGGGATCCATTTGCTATGGAGCCACACTCTCAACTTCCGGGCCTTCTTGGTCCTGGTCCTTGGCCGGGTTGAGACATTCCTTGTCTACAACCTACCTCTCGTCCCAAGGCCAGGGTACGAGGGCTATGTCCCTTGCCGGTGCAGGCCCACACAGGATCTGCGCTCCCGCAGGGAGGTCACATAAACACACAGTATATGACAGCACAGAGAACAGCCGAAGAACACCAACTCTCTCATCAAGGACCAGCGACAGACCAAGACCAAAGATAGCTAAACATTAAATACTAAATTTGAAGTGTAACTAAATTGTGAGTCCTCCACCCTCACCCACTAACTGGTTCCTACCACTTTGTGTTCCTCAGTCTCCCTGTAACCAGGGGAGCAGCACCTAGTGCATACTAGCCCCCTCTGGTAGAGAAATGTGGTGTTGGATGCAAAGGTTGGGTCACGACTATCACACTGTTCTTACCTCAGAGGAGGAACACCACACTCCATTAAAGAAGTGCAGCATCCCTTTGGCGGTCGAACCCTCAGGGGCGCCACACATGCACCCGTGGAGATGACACCACTGTGAGTGAGTCAGCCTCTGGGGTGATCCTTACTGAGCACCGCTGCAGGTTAGATGCACCCATGGGGATGGCACCCCTGTGGGTGAGTCAGCCTCTGGGGTGACCCTTACTGAGCAGTGCTGCAGGTGACATGCACCCATGGGGATGACACCCCTGTGAGTGAGGAAGCCTCTGGGGTGATCCTTGCTGAGCACTGCCACTGCAGGTGACATGCAACCATGGGGATGACACCTCTGTGAGCGAGACAGCCACTGGTGTGATCCTTACTGATCACCGCTGCAGGTAACATGCACCCATGGGGATGACACCCCTGTGGGTGAGACAGCCTTTGGAGTGATACTCACTGAGCACCGCTGCAGGTGACATGCACCCGTGGGGATGACACCTCTGTGGGTGAGTCAGCCTCAGGGGTGATACTTACTGAGCACCGCTGCAGGTGACATGCACCCGTGGGGATGACACCCCTGTGAGTGAGTCAGCCTTTGGGGTGATCCTTACTGAGCACCGCTACAGGTGACATGCACCCATGGGGATGACACCTCTGTGGGTGAGTCAGCCTCTGGGGTGATCCTTACTGAGCGCTGCTACAGGTGACATGCACCCATGGGGATGACAACCTGTGAGTAAGTCAGCCTTTGGGGTGATTCTCACTGAGCACCGCTGCAGGTGACATGAACCCATGGGGATGACACCCCTGTAAGTGAGTCAACCTCTGGGGTGATCTTTATTGAGCACCGCTTCAGGTGAAATGCACCCATGGGGATGACACCCCTGTAAGTGAGTCAACCTCTGGGGTGATCTTTATTGAGCACCGCTGCAGGTGACATGCACCCATGGGAATGACACCTCTGTGGGTGAGTTAGCCTCTGGGGTGATCCTTACTGAGCACGGCCGATGCAGGTCACATGCACGCATGGGGATGACAACCCTGTGGGTGAGTCAACCTCTGGGGTGATCTTTACTGAGCACCGCTTCAGGTGAAATGCACCCATGGGGATGACACCCCTGTAAGTGAGTCAGCCTCTGGGGTGATCCTTACTGAGCACCGCTGCAGGTGACATGCACCCATGGGGATGACACCACTGTGGGTGAGTCAGCCTTTGGGGTGATCCTAACTGAGCACCGCTGCAGGTGACATGCACCCATGGGGATGACATCCCTGTGAGTGAGTCAGCCTCTGGGGTGACCCTTACTGAGCACTGTCACTGCAGGTGACATGCACCCATGGGGGTGACACCCCTGGGGGTGAGTCAGCCTCTGGGGTGATCCTTACTGAACACCGCTGCAGGTAACATTCACCCATGGGGATGACACCACTATGAGTGAGTCAGCCTCTGGGGTGATCCTTTCTGAGCACCGCAGCAGGTGACATGTGCCCATGGGGATGACACCCCTGTGAGTGAGTCAGCCTCTGATGTGATCCTTACTGAGCACCGCTGAAGGTGACATGCACCCATGGGAATGACACCCCTGTGAGTGAGTCAGCCTCTGGGGTGATCCTTACTGAGTACCGCTGCAGGTGACATGCACCCATGGGGGTGACACCTCTGTGAGTGAGTCAGCCTCTGGGGTGATCCTTACTGAGTACCGCTGCAGGTGACATGCACCCATGGGGATGACACCCCTGTGAGTGAGTCATCCTCTGGGGTGATCCTTACTGAGCACCGCTGAAGGTAACATGCACCCACGGGGATGACACCCTTGTGAGTGAGTCAGCCTCTGGGGTGATCCTTAATGAGCACAGCTGCAGGTGACATGCACCCGTGGGGATGACACCTCTGTGAGAGAGTTAGCCTCTAGGGTGATCCTTACTGAGCACCGCTGCAGGTGACATGCACCCATGGGGATGACACCCTTGTGGGTGAGTCAGACTCTGGGGTGATCCTCACTGAGCACTGCTGCAGGTGACATGCACCCGTTGGAATGACACCCCTGTGAGTGAGTCAGCCTCTGGGGTGATCCTTACTGAGCACTGCTGCAGATGACATGCACTCGTGGGGATGACACCCCTGTGGGTAAGACAGCCTCTAGGGTGATCCTTTCTGAGCACCGCAGCAGGTGACATGTGCCCATGGGGATGACACCCCTGTGAGTGAGTCAGCCTCTGATGTGATCCTTACTGAGCACCGCTGAAGGTGACATGCACCCATGGGAATGACACCCCTGTGAGTGAGTCAGCCTCTGGGGTGATCCTTACTGAGCACTGCCGCTGCAGGTGACATGCACCCATGGGGGTGACACCTCTGTGAGTGAGTCAGCCTCTGGGGTGATCCTTACTGAGCACTGCCGCTGCAGGTGACATGCACCCATGGGGGTGACACCTCTGTGAGTGAGTCAGCCTCTGGGGTGATCCTTACTGAGCACTGCCGCTGCAGGTGACATGCACCCATGGGGGTGACACCTCTGTGAGTGAGTCAGCCTCTGGGGTGATCCTTACTGAGCACAGCTGCAGGTGACATGCACCCGTGGGGATGACACCTCTGTGAGTGAGTTAGCCTCTGGGGTGATCCTTACTGAGCACCGCTGCAGGTGACATGCACCCATGGGGATGACATCCTTGTGGGTGAGTCAGCCTCTGGGGTGATCCTCACTGAGCACTGCTGCAGGTGACATGCACCCGTGGGAATGACACCCCTGTGAGTGAGTCAGCCTCTGATGTGATCCTTACTGAGCACCGCTGCAGGTTACATGCTCCCATGGGAATGACACCCCTGTGCGTGAAACAGCTGCTGGGGTGATCCTTACTGAGCACCGCTGCAGGTGACCTGCAACAATGGGGATGACACCCCTGTGAGTGAGACCGCCTCTGGGGTGATCCTTACTGAGCACAGCTGCAGGTGACATGCACCCGTGGGAATGACACCCCTGTGAGTGAGTCACCCTCTGGGGTGATCCTTACTGAGCACCGCTGCAGGTAACATGCACCCGTGGGAATGACACCCCTGTGAGTGAGTCAGCCTCTGGTGTGATCCTTACTGAGAACCGCTGCAGGTAACATGCACCCGTGGGAATGACACCCCTGTGAGTGAGTCAGCCTCTGGGGTGATCCTTACTGAGAACCGCTGCAGGTAACATGCACCCGTGGGAATGACACCCCTGTGAGTGAGTCAGCCTCTGGGGTGATCCTTAATGAGCACCGCTGCAGGTGACATGTGCCCATGGGGATGACACCCCTGTGGGTGAGTCAGCCTCTGATGTGATCCTTACTGAGCACCGCTGAAGGTGACATGCACCCATGGGAATGACACCCCTGTGAGTGAGTCAGCCTCTGGGGTGATCCTTACTGAGCACTGCCGCTGCAGGTGACATGCACCCATGGGGGTGACACCTCTGTGAGTGAGTCAGCCTCTGGGGTGATCCTTACTGAGCACTGCCGCTGCAGGTGACATGCACCCATGGGGGTGACACCTCTGTGAGTGAGTCAGCCTCTGGGGTGATCCTTACTGAGCACAGCTGCAGGTGACATGCACCCGTGGGGATGACACCTCTGTGAGTGAGTTAGCCTCTGGGGTGATCCTTACTGAGCACTGCTGCAGGTGACATGCACCCGTGGGAATGACACCCCTGTGAGTGAGTCAGCCTCTGATGTGATCCTTACTGAGCACCGCTGCAGGTTACATGCTCCCATGGGAATGACACCCCTGTGCGTGAAACAGCTGCTGGGGTGATCCTTACTGAGCACCGCTGCAGGTGACCTGCAACAATGGGGATGACACCCCTGTGAGTGAGACCGCCTCTGGGGTGATCCTTACTGAGCACAGCTGCAGGTGACATGCACCCGTGGGAATGACACCCCTGTGAGTGAGTCACCCTCTGGGGTGATCCTTACTGAGCACCGCTGCAGGTAACATGCACCCGTGGGAATGACACCCCTGTGAGTGAGTCAGCCTCTGGGGTGATCCTTACTGAGAACCGCTGCAGGTAACATGCACCCGTGGGAATGACACCCCTGTGAGTGAGTCAGCCTCTGGGGTGATCCTTACTGAGAACCGCTGCAGGTAACATGCACCCGTGGGAATGACACCCCTGTGAGTGAGTCAGCCTCTGGGGTGATCCTTAATGAGCACCGCTGCAGGTGACATGTGCCCATGGGGATGACACCCCTGTGAGTGAGTCAGCCTCTGATGTGATCCTTACTGAGCACCGCTGAAGGTGACATGCACCCATGGGAATGACACCCCTGTGAGTGAGTCAGCCTCTGGGGTGATCCTTACTGAGCACCGCTGCAGGTGACATGCAACAATGGGGATGACACCCCTGTGAGTGAGACAGCCTCTAGGGTGATCCTTACAGAGCACTGCTGCAGGTGACATGCACCCATGGGGATGACACCTCTGTGGGTGAGACTGCCTCTGATGTGATCCTTACTGAGCACCGCTACAGGTGACATGTGCCCATGGGAATGACACCCCTGTGGGTGAGACTGCCTCTGTGGTGATCCTTACTGAGCACTGCTGCAGGTGACATGTGCCCATGGGGATGATACCCCTGTGAGTGAGACAGCCTCTGGGGTGATCCTTACTGAGCAACGCTGCTGGTGACATGTGCCCATGGGGATGACACCCCTATGAGTGAGACAGCCTCTGGGGTGATCCTTACTGAGCACTGCTACAGATGACATGCACTTGTGGGGATGACACCCCTTTGGGTAAGACAGCCTCTAGGGTCATCCTTACTGAGCACCGCTGAAGGTGACATGAACCCATGGGAATGACACCCCTGTGGGTGAGACAGCCTCTGTGGTGATCCTTACTGAGCACCGCTGAAGGTGACATGTGCCCATGGGGATGACACCCCTGTGAGTGAGACAGCCTCTGGGGTGATCCTTACTGAGCACCGCTGCAGGTTACATGCACCCATGGGGATGACACCTCTGTGAGTGAGGAAGCCTCTGGGGTGATCCAAATTGAGCACTGCCACTGCAGGTGACATGCACCCATGGGGATGACACCCCTGTGAGTGAGACAGCCTCTGGTGTTTTCCTTACTGAGCACCGCTGCAGGTGACATGCACCCATGGGGAGGACACCCCTGTGGGTGAGACTCCCTTTGGAGTGATACGAAGCACCGCTGAAGGTGACATGCACCCTTGGGGATGACACCCCTGTGAGTGAGTCAGCCTCTGGGGTGATCCTTACTGAGCACCGCTGCAGGAGACATGCATTCATGGGGATGACACCCCTGTGGGTGAGTCAGCTTCTGGGGTGATCCTTACGGAGCACTGCTACAGGTGACATGCACACATGGGGATGACACCCCTGTGAGTGAGTCATCCTCTGGGGTGATGCATACTGATCACCACTGCCGCAGGTGACATGCACCCATGGGGATGACACCTCTGTGGGTGAGTCAGCCTCTGGGATGATCCTTACCGAACATCGCTGCAGGTGACATGCACCCGTGAGGATGATACTACTGTGGGTGAGCCAGCCTCTGAGGTGATCCTTACTGAGCACTGCCGCTACTGGTGACATGCACCCATGGGGATGACACCACTGTGAGTGAGTCGGCCTCTGGGGTGATCTTTACTTAGGTCTGCTACAGGTGACATGCACCCATGGGGATGACACCCCTGTGATTGAGTCAGCCTTTGGGGTGATCCTCACTGAGCACCGCTGCAGGTGACATGTGACGCGCCCCCTGGGCCGAGTGTACACGTGTGTGGGTTACCCGGAGCCGGGTCTCTGGGGATTGTAGTCTCTGTGGCGGCGACCCGGTCCCGTGGCCAAACCAGGGTGGTCAAACCAGTCGCGGTCGTGTATGAGTTTTAGGTTAATTGTCCGACTACGCCACCCGTGGATTGCGGTCAGGGTGTACCACCGCTGCGAGGCAGTCCACTGAGGCTGGTGTGGTGTGCGCAGCAAAGGATGGAATAACTCCCTACGGGAAGAGTATAGCCTCAGGGCAGTGAATGTGGATGATGGGAGTGATGGTGCACAGGCGCAGCAGGAACGACTCAGAGTCTTTGCAGTGCAGTTAAGGGTCTTTACTGGTGATAATAAGGCAGACTCTCCCGGGAGTACTGGCTAGCATAAGAGGCCTGGTCAGTCTGTGAGCAAGCAGGAGCTCCCCTGGCCAGGTGGAGTTGTAGGCCTCCCCGTCTGTCTGCACTCTTCCTGGCTACCTTGCTGTAAGCGAGTGGAAGTAGCCCACGTCCCTGAGTGTACCGTGTTGTGCTCACCCGTATGGCTGGTGACTTGGGGCCTTCTGATAGCCTCCGCTCCTCGATGGCGGTGCTGGTCCCTTCCTTGTGACTGAGCCTCCGGGCTTCTATGGCCAGAGGACCTGGAATCCCCTGCCGGCTGGTTTCTGCTGTTGGACTTAGAGATCCTTACAGCCTCAGACTCCGGTGTCCGGTTCTTAGATTCTTCTGCCAGGCCGAGCTCTGCTTAGCTCCAGCCCCTGGCACTCAGCTCCTACTCCTACAGAGCTCCTAGCTGTCGCTTTCCCTGTGTCTTTCTCTCCTAACCCCACCCCAGATCCAGTTTATATAGGGCAGGTTCCTCCCCTATCTGCCCTGGGACAGGAGGTTTTGGATGTTTAAGGGCTCCTGACCAGGAAACCTCCCACTTGCTCTCAGACGTGATATTTCTATCACTGTGGTAACCAGACCCCTGGGGTGCCACATTCCCCCCTAGTGAAATTTAGTACTCTGGGACTAAACACATTTTTAAAACATACACGAATACAAGGGTATAAACAATAATACAACAACATATGTACAAGAAGTTTTAGTCTTTAGAGGTCATGGCGTGTCCGTGACCGGGTGTCCATGTCACCCAACAAGGTGAAGTCTTGGAACAAAGTAGGGGACCTGTCCAAAGCAAACCCCAAACGTTGGCCCTGGGCATGGCTGCAAGGCTGAGGCTAGCTACTTTGGGCCACAAGGAGGCCACGTCAGACAGGTTTTTCTCTTCCGCGGCCATAACCTGTCAGTCCAAATAAACCTGAAGGGTAACTAGAGAAACATAATCATTGAACAGGCAACAAAAACATAAACCATTTTCAGCATTTGCAATTTACAGGTAAATTCACATTACATTTTTGACTCTCCAGCAAGCGGGCATCTGTCCTCTAGTGCTCCTTGTGGACCTACGTAACCCACTATCTGGTTCTGCACTACAGGGTGTAGAAGGTGTTGCGGGTAGGCCTGGCAGCTTTCTGCATACTCTTTGGCTTACTAGGGGCACGGCAGGCTCACTACTAGCAGAGGGTTGATTCTCCTGGGCTGCTGGTATGGATTCTTCTGCCTCCTGGGCCGGCTGCTCTTCTGACACTCCCTGTTCTACTGTAGGCCCTTGAGGGGCTGGCTGGAGAAAGGTGAGGACGGGTGCCACGACTGCGTTGTTGATTTGAGTCCAGGACCTCGGAAAGTCTCCGAGTACGGTACTGATCATTTCTTCCCTTTCCTCTGCGGGTTGAGGGTTCTCTCGATCTTCGTCAGGGCTTTGCAGCTGCTCGGGACCCTTTTTCAGGTGGTCTCTGGAGACAATGGCTGTGGTCTCTCCTCCATCCTTACTGATTACGCAGACTTTTGGATTATCATGACTTGAAGGCAGTACTGTGTACGGGTCCTTCTCCCATTGGTCGTCCAACTTGTGGAGCCGCCTCTTTCTCTTCAAGACCTGCTCTCCAGGTACCAGGGAAACAGCGGGAGCATGCTGGTTATAAGCCTTCTCTTGCCTTTCTCTTGCTTGAGACAGACTTCGCTCGACGCTCTCCTGTACTTTCCGGTACTGCTGCTGCCGTTCTGTATCCCAGTCTGCCTCTGGCGAGGTGTCCTCAGGTGTCAGGACTCCCATATCCAGGTCAATAAGCAGCTTACCAGGTCTTGCTCTCATTAGGTAAGCCGGGGTACAGTTGGTGGAACCTACGGGGATGTGATTATACAAGTCCACCAGATCAGGCAGTTTTTCAGGCCACAGACTGCTTTCTTCCAGGGGCAACGTTTTTAGCAAGTCTATCACCACCTGGTTCATTTTCTCACATAGTCCGTTGGTCTGAGGGTGATAGGGCATTGTTCTTATCTTCCTGCAGCCATGCAGGTTGCAGAACTCCTGGAAGACCTCCGCTTCGAAGGCTGGTCCTTGGTCCATCAGCACTTGCTCCGGATACCCGTGTGGACGGCAGAAGTGCAGCTGGAAGGCTCTGGCTGATGTTTGAGCCGTTAAGTCTTTGACAGGGACCATCACCAGGAACCGGGAGTAGTGATCTACGATGGTGAGGGCGTAGACGTATCCAGATTTGCTTGGAGCCAGTTCCACATGGTCCAGGGCTACCAGTTCCAGTGGCTGCCTGGTGATGATGGACTGCAGGGGAGTCTTCTGGCTAGCACGATCCTTTCTTCTTAGGTTGCACGGGCCACAGTCTCTGCACCATCTCTCGATGGCTCCTCTCATGCCTACCCAGTAGAACCGTCCACGCAACAGGAACTCCAGCTTCTTCCATCCGAAGTGCCCTGCTCCGTCGTGGCATGCCTCCAGAACCATAGCCACGTCTCGTCTTGGACCACTACCTGCCAGGTCAGCTCATGTGTTCGAGAGTTGACCATTCTCCGGCACAGCTTCTCCTTGTAGAGAAACAGCTTACTTTTCTCCTTCCACAGTTGCTTGGTCTCCTCCGGAGCGTCTGAGTCAAGACGGGCATCAGCCTGTGTCAGCATTTCCTTTACCAGACGGACTGCTGGATCACTGTCTTGTGTTTCCGCCCAGCTGTAGTGGGGTAAGGGATTGAACGTAGCAGAGCGCCTGTCCCTCACACGGTGGGAATACAGGGTAATCCCATGACGGTGGAACGCAGGGAGTTCGACTTCTTCCAATTCTTCTGGATCTTCCCCTACGTCTGGTAAGTTTGGCATTCTGGACAGGGCATCCGCGTTGGCATTTGAGCGTCCCGCCCGGTATTTGATGGTGAATTCATAGTTAGACAGGCGGGCCATCCATCTCTGCTCCAGGGCACCAAGTTTTGCAGTGTCCAGGTGTGTCAACGGGTTGTGTTATCCGTGTACACGGTGAACTTGGAAGAGGCAAGGTAATGCTTGAAACGTTCGGTCACTGCCCATACCACTGCCAGGAACTCTAGCTTGAATGAGCTATAATTCTCAGGGTTTCTCTCTGTGGGCCGTAGTTTTTGGCTGGCGTAAGCGATTACCCATTCTTTCCCCTGCTGGATCTGGGACAGTACGGCTCCTAGCCCGATGTTGCTCGCGTACGTGTGGAGGATAAAGGGCTGGCCGTAGTCAGGGTACACCAGGATTTCATCCCCTGTGAGGGCCATCTTCAGCTGGCGGAAGGACTCCTCTTCCAGCTTTTCCCACCTGAAGGGCGGCTTCTGGTTTTTGGCCTTCCTGGATTGACCTATCAGGAGGTCCTGCATAGGGGCTTCCATTTTGGTGAAACCGGGAATGAATCTTCGGTAGTAGCCTACCAACCCGAGGAACTGCCGCACTTCCTTTATGCTGGAGGGTCTTGGCCAGTCTTTAATCACGGTGATCTTATCGGGGTCAGGAGGCACTCCGTAAGCACTCACCACGTGTCCCAGGTACTGCACCTTTTGGTTTCAGGAGGTGACACTTGGAGGGTTTCACCTTTAGGCCGTAGCTTGCCAGGGCGTCAAACACTTCTGCCAGGTGTTTCAGATGGTCCTTGTAGGTTTTGGAACGGCATACAGTTGAATTCGCTGAGACCCATCGGGGTGGTGAATGCAGTCTTCTCCTTGTCTGCCTCTGCTACAGGAATCTGCCAGTACACGCTAGTAAGATCCAAAGTGGAGAAGAAGTTAGCAGATTTTAATGCAGCTAAAGATTCTTCTATTCTAGGTAACGGGTACGCATCTTTGTGTGTGATACGGTTGACCTTTCTGTAGTCTACACACATTCTCATTGTGTTGTCCTTCTTTTTCACTAGAACTAGTGGAGCTGCCCAGGGGCTACAGCTGTCCTTGATTACCCCAGCCTCCTTCATGTCCCGCAACATCCCCTTTGCATGCTGATAGTGTGCAGGGGGTACAGGTTGGTATCTTTCCTTTATGGGTGGATGATCTCCTGTGGGGATGTGATGTTCTACCCCCTTTACCCGCCCGAAGTCTAGCGGGTGTTTACTAAAGACTCTTTCGTACTCCTGAACCACCCGGTAGACTCCCTGTTTTTGGTGTGAGGGAGTGGAGTCAGTACCCACATGCAGTTGCTGACACCAGTCCTCCATTTGTTTCTTAGAGCCGTTACCTTCCTCTCGTTGAGATGGAGGCAAGGGTTCCACGGCCCTTACAGAATTTTGGTTTATGGTGAACAATTTGGCTAGCGCTACATACCGGGGCAGGTATACTTCTCTCTCCCCGATATTTATGATGCGGACGGGCACCCTCCCATGGCGTACATCGACCACCCCCCGTGCTGTCAAAATGGTGGGCCTGCTGTCTGAGTAGACGGGTTCTACCATTGCTTGGTAGTCTCTACCTCTTAGACCAATAGCTGCCCGGCACCAGACCACCATCTCACTTTTCAGGGGCATGGCAATAGGGAACGGGTCACACATTTTCACGCTACCAATCTCACCACCAGATAGTTCCACTTGATGCCGTTTCATCAGTGCCCGGATCTCTTTTTGGAGAACACGCTACTGGCTGGAACTGGCGTTCATGGCAACCTGCTGTAAAATGTGAATTATCTCTACAAGACAATTTTCAATCACATTAGTACCCAAGGTTATTTTAGGGTGACTCTCACGACGGTCAATATCCACAATAATCAGTCCTTGTGCCGCCAGTTCGACTTTACCAACCTTAATGGTCACCTCTTTGAATCCCACCTGCGGCACGGGCTGACCATTGCTGGCGATGATACTCAGGTCGTCATCTGGGTAGCGGGTTATGTCCGAGTCATTCCAGTACCGCTTAAAGAGCACATACGGGATGGTAGTCACCTGTGACCCAGTGTCTAGTAGGGCACTCATAGGAATGTCATCCAGTACCACAGGCAAGAACGGACGTCCCCCTACGTATTTATCACGCCACTTCGATGGGCCTGATGATCTTATGCCTGGGGGTTGGCCCTCTACCCCAGGTTGTGCCCGTTTAAATGACAGTACCTTGCCATATGTCCGGGTTGATTGCAGCGGCGGCAGATGGGCTGTCCGTCCTCGTTGTAGCCGTCGCTGGGTCTTCCTCTGGACGGCGGGATCCTCCACTGTCGGCGCCATGGGACGTCCTCCGGTCCGGATGCCAGCTGGATCTTTCCTGGAGAGGATACCTGTAACGACTGCACAGTCCTGGTTAATGCGGCAACGCTTTTGGTCAGTTCTTGGACCTGATGGTGCAAGTCTGCAGCCGGGTATTTTTCCAAAGCCTGCGCACCAGCTCCCACAGGCTCTGAAGACAAGGTCGCCGCCGCCTGGTGATGGGTAATAGCAGGACGCCGGTAGGTTACAGCGCTAACCGGTGCCGGTTCTCGGAGCACCCGGATGGCCCTGTGTTTGAACTTTGCAAAGTCTAAACCAGGGTTCTGCAAGGCCATTGCACGTAACTGGGTTCGGTGGGCGTTGGACAGCAGACCCTCAATGAATTGCTCAGTTAACAGTTCATCTGCATTCCGCACACTGTCAGGGTCCACCTGTTTAATGGCTCCCAGGGCCTCTTGCAAATTCAAAGCATAGTCTCTTATACTGTCTTGGGCCCGCTGCTTGCACCCATAAAATCTCATTTTGATCTCTGCTGAGGTGCGGGTATCGAAAGTGTCCCTCAGACGGGCTAAGATCTCCTTCACGATCTCCTTGTCCCTGACTGACCAGGACTTTACTTCACGTTGGGCTGCGCCGGTTAGCTGGCCTACCAATATGCTCACTTTTTGTCCCTCCGTCTGGGGGTATACTTTAAACAGGCTGTACAGTCTCTCTTTAAAGTCGCTTAGGGTATGTGACTCCCCTGAGTATTGGGGCAGCCAGGCCGCTCCAGGGATGTAAGGCATAGTGAACGGCATTACTGCGGCAGCGGCCGCGCTGGTGGTAGAGGGTCCCTCCGTGTCTGTCATCTTCCTCCCCCCTAGTTAAGTGTGGCCTACCTTCTGTTGCTTCTTCTCTGCAGGCTGCAGCTCCGCAGACGATCGTCAGGGTGAAGGACCTTGCGTCGCGCTCCGATGACGTCAGCGTCGCTCCCTCTCCTTCCAGGACCTTGCGCAGTGTCGGTGCGTAGGGCGGAGCTTCAGGTCTCGGGTGCTTTTGGCGTCCACGCCCCTCTTCTTCCCGCGCGGTGTTCCGAAGATGGCGCCCGATGGCGGGAAAATGACTGCGGATGGCAGGAAAACAGCTGCGGATGGCGGGAAAACGGATGAAGATGGCGGGAAACGGCTCCGTATGGCGGGAACCTTCACCACGGCAGGTATGACAGTCTTTTGAAGGCGCGCAGTACCCGGTGGTTGTGGGCACGGATCCTGCCGACTATGCCAAAGCTGACGCGCCCCTGGGCCGAGTGTACACGTGTGTGGGTTACCCGGAGCTGGGTCTCTGGGGATTGTAGTCTCCGTGGCGGAGACCCGGTCCCGTGGCTCAGGGTGGTCAAACCAGTGGCGTTCGTGTATGAGTTTTAGGTTAATTGTCCGACTACGCCACCCGTGGATTGCGGTCAGGGTGTACAGCCGCTGCGAGGCAGTCCGCTGAGGCTGGTGTGGTGTGCGCAGCAAAGGATGGAATAACTCCCCACGGGAAGAGTATAGCCTCAGGGCAGGAAATGTGGATGATGGGAGCTCTGCTTAGCTCCAGCCCCTGGCACTCAACTCCTGCTCCTACAGAGCTCCTAGCTGTTGCTTTCCCTGTGTCTTTCTCTCCTAACCCCGCCCCAGATCCAGTTTATATAGGGCAGGTTCCTCCCCTATCTGGCCTGGGACAAGGAGGTGTTGCATGTTTAAGGGCTCCTGACCAGGAAACCTCCCACTTGCTCTCAGACGTGATATTTCTATCACTGTGGTAACCAGACCCCTGGGGTGCCACACATGCACCCATGGAGATGAGACCCCTGTAAGTGAGTCAACCTCTGAGGTGATCTTTACTGAGCATCGCTGCAGGTAACATGCACCCATGGGGATGACACCTCTGTGGGTGAGTAAGCCTCTGGGGTGATCCTTACTGAGCACGGCCGCTGCAGGTGACATGCACCCATGGGGATGACACCCCTGTGGGTAAGTCAGCCTCTGGGGTGATCCTTACCGAACATCGCTGCAGGTGACATGCAACTGTGGGGATGACACCTCTGTGGGTGGGTCAGCCTCTGGGGTGATCCTTACTGAGCACCGCTGCAGGTGACATGCAACTGTGGGGATGACATCTCTGTGGGTGGGTCAGCCTCTGGGGTGATCCTTACTGAGCACCGCTGCAGGAGACATGCACCCATGGGGATGACACCCCTGTGAGTGAGGCAGCCTCTGGGGTGATCCTTACTGAGCACCGCTTGCAGGTGACATGCACCCATGGGGATGACACCCCTGTTAGTGAGTCAGCCACTGGGGTGATCCTTTCTGAGCACCGCTGCAGGTGACATGCAACTGTGGGGATGACACCTCTGTGGGTGGGTCAGCCTCTGGTGTGATACTTACTGAGCATCGCTGCAGGAGACATGCACCCATGGGGATGACACCCCTGTGGGTGAGACAGCCTCTGGGGTGATCCTTACTGAGCACCGCCGCTGCAGGAGACATGCACCCATTGGGATGACACCCCTGTGAGTGAGTCAGCCTCTGGGGTGATCCTTACTGAGCACTGCTGCAGGTGACATGCACCCATAGGGATGACACCCCTGTGGGTGAGTAAGCCTCTGGGGTGATCCTTACTGAGCACCGCTGCAGGTGACATGCACCCATGGGGATGACACCCCTGTGGGAGAGTCTGCCTCTGGGGTGATCCTTACTGAGCACCGCTGCAGGTGACATGCACCCATGGGGATGACACCCCTGTGGGTGAGTCAGCCTCTGAGGTGATCCTTACTGAGCACCGCTGCAGGTGATATGCACCCATGGGGATGACACCCCTGTGAGTGAGACAGCCTCTGGGGTGATCCTTACTGAGCACCCCTGCAGCTGACCAGGCATCCGACTTCTGCTAAATGAGGCTACCCATATTGTGCTGCTGATAGCTCGACTTGTGAAGGTCACAGCTGCCCCAAGCTTGCAGTGTGTACAGAGCTCAAGTAGACCTACACAATGAGCGGTGGCACTTTTTAATTGTCAGAGCGGTTCTGGTACCAGACATGTCCAAACTCCATTACCGTTTGCTCCGGTTCTGAAGGTCCAATCGAAAATTGGTTACATACACTTTGTAGCCCTCTCTCTCCCCTTTCCATAGACACCTCATATGTGCATGTGCGACATTTTCCCAAGAATCGGCAACCCAAGAAGTGAGGCACCCCTACCCGGAAAATGGTAAGTGAAAGAATGACATTGAGCTTTTTTTTCTTAAGTCTGAAGTGAATGGGTACAAGTGTTCAGGGCCTGTTTATGGAGCTAAGAAGGGGCCACCGTCCCAAAACTTTCAGCGTGAATAGAGGTCGCCGAGACGCACAGTTAGAGGGGCTACATGACCCACTTTGCACAAATGTTATCTAGGGGGCGGAGCACCTTGCATATTTCTTGGGTACAAGTTGTCAGGGCCTGTCTATGGAGCTATGAAGGGGCCACCATCCCCAATTTTTCAGGGTGAATAGAGCTTGCTGAAACGCACAGATAGAGGGACTACATGACCCACTTTGCGCGGATTTAATCTAGGGGGCGGAGCACTTTGCACATTTCTTAGGTGCAAGTTGTCAGGGCCTGTCTATGGAGCTATAAAGGGGCTACCGTCCCCAAACTTTCAGGGTGAATAGAGTTTGCCGAGACGCAGATTTAGAGGGGCTACATGACCCACTTTTCTCGAAGTAAAAAAAAAAAAAAAAACAACATAAAGATACATGAATAGACTATATATTTTTTTTATTTAAAAGTGTGACAGAACCAGGCTGTTCCCTAGCTCCTAGAGCTCCCACCCATCTTCCAATTGTGAGACACGTTCCTGATCGGGATGAGCAGAATCTGCTGGACGCTTGGCAGCTCAGTGTGCTGAGATACCGCACAGACGATTTCTCTGCGGTGCTCCTGCAGATTCTCCATATGATTGGTTTAGCTGACACTGATGACTGTCTGGTTCTGTAGTCTTCCCCTGAATTTACCACCAGGTCACGGGCAAGACACATATCTTCAAGTGTCTTCTCTCGATAGACTCTCTCAGCCATTTAGTTAGTGTGTGACAAGTACCTGGCAAACATGTGCTTTTCAGCATCAGAGTAGTGTGGCATCGTCCATGTCTCACACACCCGTCGTACAAGCTGGCTGGTGATGTTTGGCAGGCTGTACCTGTAGAGGAAGATAGGACAGGGTCAGGACTAGTGATGAGCGAGTACTAAAATGCTCGGGTGCTCGAAGCTCGGGCCGAGCTCACCGTGATACTCGGGTGCTCGACCCGAGGAACGAGCCCAATGTTAGTCTATGGGAGACCCGAGCATTTTTGCGGCGGCACCTCCAGCAGTCTGTAGAAAGCCTAAAAAGTGCCCAAAACGATAGTGACAGTGCTCAAATGACATGGGGACAGCATGGGGACGCCCCAGGAAGCATTTCTGACCCCCAGGTTACTGCTGTCAACAACGTGGTCAGAGGTATTAAGCCACTTTTACGGGCTCACAATAAAACGTTCAAAAACGAAACAAACTGTTTTCCTGTGAAATATGTTAAGGAACATCCTTTCCAGGGTAAAGACTTGTGTATAAGTGTGGCACCCGTGAGGGTTCAGTCGCCACAGAGGTACTGCACCTCACCCAGAGGTGTGGCATCTCCTTCTCTCAGGTAAGGATGGAGTACTGCCCGGGACCCCAACACCTGCACTCAGCACTACACTACTCCAGGCCTGCTGGAAGGGCATTATGCACTTCTTTTGCTGCCCTGTCCCTGGCTGGACTGGGGGGAACCAAAAGTGAGGGGGAACCAGTAGTGGGTGTGGGTGGAGGACGCAGAACAGGGGAGCACTTGAATGGGAGGTATATATAAAGAGGAGCCATCTTAGTTAGTCAGGTCAGTGAGTAGTAAGTGAGAGAGAGGAGGAGAGGAGAGGAGCAGAGTCTCTTCAGGAGCTCTGCTCCAGAGTGGGGTCTAGTAAGAGAGGCCCAGGAGTGAGAGGGGAATCAAGGAGGAAGGCTCCAGGAACTGAAGGGATCCCAGGGGGTACGGTGAGTGCAGGACGAATCTGCCAGGCGGTGGAGGGATCAGGCCGCAAGAAGGGAACTGGTCCCTGGACTAGCCGAGTTACTCCAGGTCTCGGCTGGAAAACCGAGGCTTCTGCACTTTCATGGTGCAGTTGCCACAACCGCACCTAAGCTGCCGTGAAGGGCACCAAGTCAGGTCCGGGAACTTCAAATTGCCCAGAGGGATCTCAGTGTCCCCGATTGGGACTTTGTGTGGCGGGGCGCAGGGCAGGAGGGAGAAGACCCAGTGTGGGAAGTCTGCTAAGGAAGGAACATAAAGAAAGGGGGTCCCGTTAACTGCTTCTGATATACTTGAGGGAGTGCTAAACCCCTGCCTGGCAAACGCAGTGCGACATGGGAGGCTGACACCTGTACAGTGCACCTGAGGAATCTAAAGAACTGTGAGTAAACTCGGATGACTGCACCCCACTGTTTGTCAGTTATTTCTACCACGCTACCGCTTCTGCACTACAACACCCAGCATCACCATCTGCACCTACACTGCCCTGGAGCTGTGCTCTGCCTGTGGAGAGCCGCACCAACCCATCTGCCCTAACATCTGCTCCGTAGGTCTGCAGCAGTGCTGGTACCCATTACCGGTAACCACAGGTGGCGTCACGAGACAAAACTGTTATTCAAGTAACAAACCCCTTTTAAAGAGTGACCCCAGGGTACGGGCCCGGGAGCCGACTGCCATGACCTCTCACAGAAGGTCAAGGCCCGGGTACCGAGTTTTCCCCATACCCCCCTGGGCGAGTCATAAGGTAAAATAACCAAAAACAAAAATACTCCTCCACACCTTGGGCTATAAACATAGCAAGTAGCATTTTTTATGCGTTTTTGCACTTTTGTATTGCTTTCAACCGTGACAAATGCATTCACCGGGAAATGTCATTTTAGCATTTTACAACCTTATCTGGCCATGTGCTGTGTGACACATGCATACAGTGCTGAAAAGACATGGGAACAGCATGGGGAAGACCCTTGGAAGCATCTCTGACACCCAGGTCACTGACTGAAAGTGTGCCCATCAGAAGTGATCCTTGATGCATCAGAAGATGCAGACTTGCAACAATCCCCGTGCAAGTCCTTGTCCCAGGGCAGTGTTCAATTGCACCTCCCTCATTCCTTGCAATGCAAGCACAAGTATGCAGCCAACCACCCACCCACAGGCTGCAATACTATACTGCTTGCTTGCTTGCACTTGAAATTGGGCCTTTTAGGCATGTGGAGGCGGAATCTGGCCACCACGTCATGGCTGCATCGGCGGCCTGGTATCCATACTCAGTCCCCAGCTGCCTGGCGGCCAGGTGTCCACACTTGGTCCCCAGCCGCCAGGGGGCGGCCGGGTGTCCATAACCTATTTCTCCCGGTGCAGCTTATACACAAGCGCGCATACCAAAACATTACCTGTGCCCTCCCCAGTGCATTTAGTGGGAAGGACAGCCTAACCACAAACACGTGGACAAGTGAATGTGGCCAGGGATGGTCCATCTCACTGACGCCTTGACACTGGGTTAACAATGCGGAAGCCAGGACACAGTTGGACACTGGGATGCAAAACGTCCTCCAGACATACAGGATTGCGGGTCCTGGGTCAATCGGGCTTCAACACAAAGTTCAGAAGGTAGACAGCAGCAGTGGTCGGCCTCCTACACAACGAGTAAATTATTCATGATCATGAGGCCATCCATCTCCTTAGCGTTCTGTTCCTTGGAATGTAAGCGCATGTATGTAGTATCGGATAGGCCTGAGGTGGTCAGCGTTTTGGCGCATATCCTACCTCCTCCGAGGATTGCTGAATGTTTTCCTGCTACTATCCCAGTTCTATGACTCCCATTAAAACAAAGCTTCAGGTGATGAATGATGGATGAGGTGGTGGCAAAGGAGAAAGAGCAGGAGGAACAGGGACCGTTCACATCAATATCAGGCCAGTCAACCACACATGTCTTGTAAGATATGTTTCTGTACCAAAAGGAGCGGTTCGGCTACACTGTTATAGGGCATACAGTGAGTACAATGCCTACCAAAAATTTCGAGGCACTCCAATGCCCCTTCGAAGTGACATGGAGGTCAGAGGGCCTTAACTAAACCGTTTTTTCCATTTATAGCAACTGGGTCTCCTGTACACTGTTGGCCTAAGCAGTGAATGGAAGGCTTCCAAAAATTATGAGGAACTGCAATGCCCCTTGAAACAGACGTGGATTACAGCGTACTAAAAACCTTCTACCCATTATTGGGGAGTGGGTCTCCCTTAGTGTTTGCCTATGCATTGAAAAGCAAAATCTGACTAAAATTAGGAGGAAATGCAATGCCCGTTGGAAGAGTAGTGGAGGTTAGAAGTAATTAAAAACAACATTTCAATGCCCCTTGGAAGAGCTGTGGAGTTCAGAGTGGTTTAACAAGACGGTTTTAATGCCCCTTGGAAGAGACGTGGAGGTCACAGTAGCTTAACAAGACTGTTTTAATGCCCCTTGGAAGAGACGTGGAGGTCACAGTAGCTTAACAAGATGATTTTAATGCCCCTTGGAACAGACGTGGAGTTCAGAGTAGTTTAACAAGATGGTTTTAATGCCCCTTGGAAGAGATGTAGAGGTCACAGTCACAGTAGCTTAACCAGACGGTTTTAATGCCCCTTGGAAGAGACCACGAGGTCACAGTAGCTTAACAAGACGGTTTTAATGCCCCTTGGAAGAGACGTGGAGTTCAGAGTGGTTTAACAAGACTGTTTTAATGCCCCTTACAAGAGCCATGCAGTACAGCATATTAAAAACATTAGTCCCATTATTGGGGAGTGGGTCTCCCATAGTCTTTGCCTATGCCTTCCAAGCAAAAGCTGCCAAAAATTAGGACGGAGGAACTTGCAATGCTGGCAACACGGACCACGGTCACCCTGGTGGTATAGTGGTGGTGGAGGCTGAGGATAAGGAGAAGAGCAAAAAACAGCCGAAATGAGGAAGCGTATACCCATGTGTGGGTGTGAAGCGGTGCATGGGAATACACCTCCTGAAATAACACAGTGGATTTGACTTTGTTACTCTGCTGTCATTTGGTGGTGATGAGAAGCCTGGCCCAATCCAGCCCTTGTTCATTTTGATAAGGGTCAGCTTGTCAGCATTGTCAGTTGACAGGCGAGTGTGCTTATCAGTTATAATTCCCCCAGCGGCATTAAAATCACGCTCCGATAACATGCTAGCGGCAGGGTAGGCCAGGACCTCCAAGGCGTACAGAGTGAGTTCATTCCAAGTGTCCAGCTTGGATACCCAATAATTAAAATGCACAGAGGAATTCCGGAGGACACTGGTACGGTCAGCAAGGTACTCCCTCACCATCTTTTGAAACTTTCCACTCCTTGTGAGAGTACCCCGCGCCTCAGGGCCTGTAAGCTGGGCGGGTCTCAGAAAACTGTCCCAGAACGTTGACAGTGTTCCCCTGCCTCTGCTGGATTGGAGTTGCATCTCTCTCGCCTGTGCACTTTGATTGGGCAACGAACTGTGACCTCTGCCGCTAGCGTGTTCAGATGGGAATTTTTTTTAACAGTTCTGCAGCAAGGGCCTTCTGGTACTGCCCCATTTTTGTAGACCTCTCCACCTCAGGAATAAGAGAGTGAAAGTTCTCCTTGTAGCGGGGGTCTAAAAGTGTCACCAACCAGTAATGACTGTCACCCAACATTTTGACAACGCGAGGGTCACGGTTAAAGCAGCGTAACAAAGTCAGACATGAATGCCAGACTGGTAACGGGCAAGATTTCCGTGTCCTCACCAAGATGACGACTGACCATGCTCTCCTTCTCCTCCTCCCCCCTGTCCTCAGGCCACCCACGCTGAACCGACGGTATGACACTTGTACAGGTACTACTGTCTACAGCGCAAGATAACAGCTCCTGTTCTTCCTCCTCCTCCTCTCCCTCATTGTCCCCCAATGCACGTTGGGATGAGATGAGGCTGGGCTGTGTGTAATCGCCCACTACGGCTTCTTGATCCATCTCATCATACTCTGGCTGCAATGCCTCCTCTTTAATTCTCTGCAGAGAGCGTTGCAAAAGACAGACAAGTTGGATGCTGACGCTAATGATGGCGTCATCACCACTCACCATCTTGGTCGACTCCTCAAAGTTGTCAGGATGGTACATATGTCAGACATCCAGGTCCACTCCTGAGGTCTTATGTGTGGAGTCTGACCTGAATATCGACGGCTTTGTTGCAGCTAGTACTCCACAACTGCTCTCTTCTGCTCACAAATCCTTTGCAACATGTGGAGGGTAGAGTTCCAACGTGTGGGGACATCACACACCAGTCGGTGTGCCGGAAGCTGCAAATGCTGCTGCAACACAGCAAGGGCGGCGGAAGCTTTAGCTGACAGGCGGCGTACTTTGACAAGCAGATCTGGCAACTCGGGGTACGATTTAAGAAACCATTGAACCACGAGGTTAAGCACATGAGCCAGGCATGGTACGTGTGTGATCTCGCCTCGCCTCAGAGCCACCACCAGGTTACGGCAATTGTCACACATGACCATGCCTGGATGTAGGTTCAGCGGTCTCAGCCACAGATCTGCCTGCTCTTTCACAGCTGTCCACAACTCACAAGCAGTGTGAGGTTTATCACCTAAGCTTATGAGTTTCAACACAGCCTGTTGCCGCTTGGCTGAGGCAGTACTGCAGTGCTTTCAGCTTGTAACTGATGTGGTGATATCTGAGATGGAGGCTGAACATGAGGAGGAGGAGGAGGATGATGCGCAGGAGCTGTACACTGTAGGGGCAACTCTGACTGACACAGGGCCCGCAATCCTTGGTGTTGGGAGGATGTGTTCCGTCCCAAGGTCCGACTGGGTCCCAGCTTCCACTATGTTTACCCAGTGTGCCGTCAGGAAGATGTACCGTCCCTGGCCACAAGCACTTGTCCACGTGTCCGTTGTCAGGTGGACTCTCCCAGTAACTGTGTTGTTGAGGGCACGGCAGATGTTTTGGGACACGTGCTTGTGTAGTGCGGGGATGGCACACCGGGCAAAATAGTGTCGGCTGGGGACCGAGTACCGAGGGACGGCCACCGCCATAAGGTTGCGGAAGGATTCCATCTCCACCAGCCTAAAAGGCAGCATTTCCAACACAAGCAGTCGTGAAATGTGCGAATTTAGGACTGTGGCCTGTGGGGCGTTGGCTGCGAATTTGCCCTTTTGTTCAAAGGTCTGAGATATGGACAATTGAACGCTGCGGTGGGACGTGGACGTGGACGTTGATGCTGTTTCTTGAGAAACTGCTATAACAAGTGAAGACTGAGAGGAGGAGTCATCTTTGCATGCGGTATGGACAGGGGATTGCCTTGCACGCACAACAGCGGAAAAAACAGTGGTGACACCCGCTGACACTGGTCGTGGACCCTGGGGTTCACCCCACAAAGTCGGGTGCTTTGCTGCCATGTGCCTGATCATGCTGGTGGTAGTCAGGCTGGTAGTTTTGTCACCCCTGCTGATGCTGGCATGGCAGGTGGTACAAATGGCCTTTTTGGGGTTATCAGCAGAGTCTTTAAAAATATTCCAGACTCTGGAAGACCTACAGGTTGTACTGGCAACATCCCTCGTGTTGGTGTTACGGGGAACTGTTGCCCGCCTTCTGTGTGCGGCCACCACACTGCTTCTTCTTGCCTGTTAGGGTACTCTGCCTCCCTCACCCTGTGTGCTGCTGGCCTCGCTCTGCATGTTCTCCTGCCACATTGGGTCAGTTACTAGATCATCCAACACCTCCTCCTCTTCCACTTGTGCACCACGGTCCTCCTCCTCACTTCCTGGCAATTGTCTCATCATCGTCCACCTCTTGGGACAAATTGCCAGCGTCGACTTCCTGTGGCCATGGCTGTTCAAATATTTGGGCATCGCTACATGGGATCTCCTCTTCCACCACTTCAAGCGGAGCAGGCGAGGGGCACAAATCTGGAAATGGACCAGTGAACAGCTCTTCAGAGTGTCCAAGTGTGGGATCAGTTGCTGTCTGACGACACTCTGCATGGTGGGAGGAAGGAGCATCAGGGTGAGGAGGAGTATGCGATCGAGACTCAAGGCTACTAAGAGTTGACCGTGTGGAAGACAGACCGGAGACGGTGGTGCCCAGGTAACTGGATGTATTAGCTGCTATCCAATTAATAACCTGTTCACACTGATTAGTTCGCAATACTGGTGTTGTTCTGTGCTTCCCTAGTAATTCGGTCAACAAGTGGGAGCGAGAAGATGTGGCTGTTGGTTGTGGCACATTTTCACCTTGGCCACGGCCCCGTCCTCTGCACGCACCATCACCAGAACGTCCAGTTCCACGTCCCTTGCCACGCGCCTTGCCCATTGTAAATGAAGTAAAATAGCTTACACTCGCACTATCAATGGCAAAAGGGTAATAAAAAAGAGATTTGAACCGTGGGAGAGGAAAACCACATTTCTAGTTATCTGGCCTACACCAGAATCTCATAATCTTTTAAACAGATATATTTGTGTCTGAACAGTCAGCGAGACACTCAAAATGATTTTTTTAATGCAAAAAAAGTGGATAATACAGAGATTTGAACCGTGGAACTGCAAAACCACAGTTCTAGTTATCTGGCCTACACCAGACTCTTTTAAACAGATATATTTGTGTCTGAACAGTCAGCGAGACACTGAAAATGGTTTTTTTTATGCAAAAAGGTGGATTACACCCAGATTTGAACCGTGGGAGAGTAAAACCACAGTTCTAGTTATCTGGCCTACACCAGACTCTTTTAAACAGATATATTTGTGTCTGAAAACACTCACAGACACACTCAATTTTTTTTTTTTTTTTGGGGGGGGGAGGGGATACCAAAAGGTTAATAAGACGGGTATTTGTACAGTCTGACTGAGGGAAAAAAAAAGAGGATTTAGATGAAAAAAAAAAAGGATTTTTCCTGGCCCCTGAGACCTGGGGCTAAGTCTAGCAATTTGAGCAGCGGTAGCACACAGGACTGTAATGCAGCGTTTGTTGGTATAACCACTGCGTCTCCAATACAGCCTGTCTGCCTGCCTGATATCTGGGATGGATATTAGTCCTGAGAAGGACTGTTTGTTTGATTTGGCAGGCTTTACAGACCCTACACTACCTATTTTGCACTATATATCTCTCCCTAACTCAGCAGCACTGACCCTACACTGTCTGATCCTGGGCGACTGTGTCCAAGATGGTTTTAAATACTCGAGGTGACGCTGTGCGGCCAGCCAATCACAGTAATGCCCACAACCAACATGGCTGCGGCATTACAGTGACTGGCTGGCAATCCCTGCATGTTAATTAGCTCTGTAAAGAGCACCAAACATGCAGGGCGGAGACCCGAGCTCCCTCCCGAGTAACCCGGAAATGCTCGGTGCTCACTGAACATCCCGAGTAGTGAGATGCTCGGGCGAGTACCGAGCAGTGTCGGGCATGCTCGCTCAACACTAGTCAGGACCTGTTGCATGAGAGGTCAGGATAAAGGGAGCTGAATGAGAAGCTTACCTCATGTGTTAACGCCTGAGGGTATCAGATGGGTTAACAAAGGCCTTGCCAGTACAGGTTACAAAGAATTTTTCGATGGGGTCGTTACCAGAGGTATGAGTGGTCCTGACCCATTCTGCATAGACACCAAACCACTATAAAAGAAAAATCCTGTCAACCCAATTGAGCCTGAGGGAACCACTCAGCTTTTGCATAGGGACAACCGGTGGGTGGCATCCAGGTGAACTTACTGCTTCTTCTTCCTCCGAGAGAACGAAGAAGGCCACTTGAGTGGATGAGCACTTGTGAGTCTTCACATCAATAATAGCCCTGCGACGGCCGCCAAGCTCATAATGTGTTCTCTCATTCCACTCTGAGACCTGTGGGGTAATATATGGGAAATCAGTATAATTGTACAGCAATGGCAGATGACCGACAGAGTGGGACATCACTACTTACAGTCATGTGGGCCACTGCATTGGGCCTATGGAGGTGTTGGAAATTGATGAGAGGTAGTAGATAGGAGGTGACTTCTAAGCGGTCTGCAGTTGTTCTTCCGTTTTGTTCAGCCTGTATGCACTGCAAAAATTTTGGTCTTTCCACCTCCTGTAGTCTTCTGCGCTCTGAGGGTGTCTTTGAGGGGCGCATCAATGAATCGTACCTGTGGAGCAAAAGTCAACAAATGTTAGCCATTAGTGTTGAGCGAGCATGCTCGACACTGCTCGGTACTCACCTGGGCATCTCACTACTCGGGATGTTCGGCGAGCACCGAGCATTTCCAGGTTACTCGGGCGGGAGCTCGGGTCTCCGCCCTGCATGTTTGACGCTCTTTAAAGAGCCAATGAACATGGAGGAATTGCCAGCCAGTTACTGTAGTGCCACCGCCATGTTGTTTGTGGGCATTAGAGTGATTGGCTGGCTGCACAGCTTCACCTCGAGTATTTAAAACCGGGCGCCGCCATCTTGGACACAGTTGCTCCGGATCAGACAGTGTAGGGAGAGTGCTGCTGAGCTAGGGAGAGATTTATACTGCGAAATAGGTAGTGTAGGGTCTCTAAAGCCTGCCAAATCAAACAAACAGTCCTTCTCAGGACTAATATCCATCCCAGATATCAGGCAGGCAAACTGTATAGGAGACGCAGTGGTTATACCAACAAACACTGCATTACAGTCCTGTGTGCTCCTGCTGGTCAAATTGCTAGACTTATCCCCAGGTCTCAGGGGCCAGGAAAAATCCTTTTTTTTTCATCTAAATCCTGTTTTGTTTCTTTTCCTCAGTCAGACTGTACAAATACACATCTTATTAACCTTTTGGTATTTAGCCCCCCCCCCCCCCAAAAAAAATTGAGTGTGTCTGTGAGTGTTCAGACACAAATATATCTGTTTAAAAGAGTCTAGTGTAGGCCAGATAACTAGAAATGTGTTCTTCCTCTTCCACGGTTCAAATCTGGGTGTTATCAACCTGCTTGCCTTTTTTCCCTAAAAAAAACAGTTTGTGTGTGTCGCTGACTGTTCAGACACAAATATATCTATTTTAACAAGTCTGGTATACACCAGGAAATTATAACTGTGGTTTTCCTCTTCCACAGTTCAAATCTCCTTTTTATTACCCTTTTGCCATTGATAGTGCGAGTGTAAGCTATTTTACTTCATTTACAATGAGCAAGGTGCGTGGCAAGGGACGTGGAACTGGACGTTCTGGTGATGGTGAGGACGGGGCCGTGGCCAAGGTGAAAATGTGCCACAACCAACAGCCACATCTTCTCACTCCCAGTTCTTGACCGAATTACTAGGGAAGCACACAACAACAAGACCACTATTGCGAACTGATCAGTGTGAACAGGTTATTAATTGGATAGCAGATAATACTTCCAGTCACCTGGGCACCACCACCTCCGGTCTGTCTTCCACACGGTCAAGTGTTAGTAGCCGTGAGTATCGACCGCATACTCCTCCTCACCCTGATGCTCCTTCCTCCCACAATGCCGAGTGTCGTCAGACAGCAACTGATCCCACACTTGGATACTCTGAAGAGCTGTTCACTGGTCCATTTTCATATTTGTGTCCCTCGTCTGCTCTGCTTGAAGTGGTGGAAGAGGAGATCCCATGTAGCGATGGCTAAATATTTGAACAGCCACGGCCACAGGAAGGCGACGCTGGCAATTTGTCACAAGAGGTGGACGATGACGAGACACAATTGCCACTAAGTGAGGAGGAGGAGGACCGTGGTGCGGAAGTGGAAGAGGAGGAGGTGGTGGATGATCTAGTAACTGACCCAATGTGGCAGGAGGACACGCAGAGCGAGGCCAGCAGCACACAGGGGGAGGGAGGCAGAGTACCCCAACAGGCAGGAAGAAGCAGTGTGGTGGCCGCAGACAGAAGGGGGACAACCGGTTCCCGTAACACCAACACGAGGGACGTTGTCAGTACAACCGGTAGGTCTTCCAGAGTCTGGAATTTTTTTAAAGACTCTGCTCTCCAAAAAGGCCATTTGTACCACCTGCCAGGCCAGCATCAGCAGGGGTGACAAAACTACCAGCCTGACCACCACCAGCATGATCAGGCACATGGCAGCAAAGCACTCGACTTTGTGGGGTGAACCCCAGGGTCCACGACCAGTGTCAGCGGGTGTCACCACTGCTTCTTCCGTTGTTGTGCGTGTAAGAGAACCCCCTGTTGTGCGTGCAAGGCAATCCCCTGTCCATACTGCATGCAAAGATGCCCCCTCCGCTTCACTTGTTATGGCAGTTTCTCAAGAAACAACATCAACGTCCACATCCACGTCCCACCACAGCGTTCAATTGTCCATATCCCAGACCTTTGAATGAAAGCGCAAATTCGCAGCCAATGCCCCACAGGCCACAGTCCTAAATTCGCACATTTCACGACTGCTTGTGTTGGAAATGCTGCCTTTTAGGCTAGTGGAGACGGAATCCTTCCGCAACCTTATGGCGGTGGCCGTCCCTCGGTACTCGGTCCCCAGCCGACACTATTTTGCCCGTTGTGCCATCCCCGCACTACACAAGCACGTGTCCCAAAACATCTGCCGTGCCCTCAACAACGCAGTTACTGGGAGAGTCCACCTGACAACGGACACGTGGACAAGTGCTCGTGGCCAGGGACGGTACATCTCCCTGATGGCACACTGGGTAAACGTAGTGGAAGCCAGGACCCAGTCGGACCTTGGGACGGAACACATCCTCCCCACACCGAGGATTGCGGGCCCTATGTCAGTCAGAGTTGCCCCTACAGTGTACAGCTCCTGCGCATCATCCTCCTCCTTCTCCTCATGTTCAGCCTCCATCTCAGATATCACCACATCAGTTACAAGCTGGAAGCACTGCAGAACTGCCTCGGCCAAGCGGCAACAGGCTGTGCTGAAACTCATAAGCTTTGGTGATAAATCTCACACTGCTTGTGAGTTGTGGCCAGCTGTGAAAGAGCAGGCAGATCTGTGGCTGAGACCGATGAACCTACATCCAGGTATGGTAATGTATGACAATGGCTATAACCTGGTGGCGGCTCTGAGGCGAGGCAAGATCACACACGTACCATGCCTGGCTCATGTGCTTAACCTCGTGGTTCAGCGGTTTCTTAAATCGTACCCCGAGTTGCCAGATCTGCTCGTCAAAGTACGCCATCTGTCAGCTCATTTTCGCAAGTCGGCTACAGCTTCCACCGCCCTTGCTGTGTTGCAGCAGTGTTTGCAGCTTCCGGCACACCGACTGGTGTGTGATGTCCCCACACGTTGGATCTCAACCCTCCACATGTAGCAAAGGATTTGTGAGCAGAAGAGAGCAGTTGTGGAGTACCAGCTGCAACAAGGCAGTCGATATTCAGGTCAGACTCCACACATAAGACCTCAGGAGTGGACCTGGATGTCTGACATAAGTACCATCCTGACAAACTTTGAGGAGTCCACCAAGATAGTGAGTGGCGATGACGCTATCATTAGCGTCAGCATCCAACTTGTCTGTCTTTTGCAACGCTCTCTGCAGAGAATTAAAGAGGAAGCATTGCAGCCAGAGTATGATGAGATGGATCAAGAAGCCGTAGCGGGCGATTACACACAGCCCAGCCTCCTCTCATCCCAACGTGCATTGGGGGACAATAAGGGAAAGGAGGAGGAGGAAGAACAGGAGCTGGTATCATGCGCTGTAGACGGTAGTACCTGTACAACTGTCATACCGTCTGTTCAGCGTGGGTGGCCTTAGGACAGGGGGGGGAGGAGGAGAGCATAGTCAGTCGTCATCTTGGTGAGGACATGTAAGTCTTGCCCGTTACCAGTCTGGCACGCATGGCTGACTGTTATGTAGCGCCCCGAGGGCTCGGCCGCTACAGGGGTATTGCACCTCAGACTAGAGGTGTGATATTCCACTCCCGGGTAAGGATGGAGAATGGACCAGGGCTCAGTTAGCTGCATGCAGCACACACACCCCATTTCCCAGGGACAGCTCAACGGTGCTCCCACTAGACAGAAGTGCAGGCACGACCGACCATGTCCCTACTGGAGTCGGGAGGGAGGGGTGGAACACCCAGTGCTGTAGGGGCAGATAGGGGGCGGTTCCTGAGCGTAGGAAGGAGCCCATTGGTTGCTGGTCACCTGGGCTCATGGCTAGAGGGAGGTATAAAAGGTGGGCACCATCTTAGAACAGTGTTCAGTCTGTGAGGAGAGGAGAGCTGACAGGGAGCAGCAGCTCAGGCTGAGTGCTGCTCCAGAGGCAGGCCTAGGGAAGAGGCCGGGGCCTGAGAGGAGAAGGAGAAGTGGGCCTAGAGAAGAGGCCGAGGAGGAGGTGAAGGGGAGCTGAGATTCTAGCTCATCTCAGCTCCAAGAGAAAGGAACAGAAAGGAACAGAACAGGAAAGAAAGAGAAGAAGAGACAGAGAAACAGAAGGGCTCAGGAACAAGAAGGTGGAAGGGACCCTAAGAACCCACGAGAATCCAGGGTGCAGGGTCAGGCAGATTAAGGGTACCGGATCCCAAGTTGGTGGAGGAGAAACAACCCTCAGCCAAAGACCGGTCGTCGTGATCATATATTGGTGCGACACCTCATCAAACCTGCTAGGAAGGCACCATATAGGACAGCGGAGGACGGGGCCCACGTTTAACCGCACAGGTCCGCGGCAGCTGGACAAAAGTGGGTCACTGGTGAGGCAGGCCAGAGAAAGGATAAAAGGGGTCCTGTGCCATGCTCCTGAACTGCCTGGGAGTTGACCGAGCTCCACACCTGGTGGACGCAGCACGGCTCGGGCAGTCATTGCCAGCTGAAGTGACTTGGATATTAACCGTGAGTAAAGACGCTGGACTGCAGTACGTTGTCTGTGTGCTTTTTCGCTCCTCCGGCACTACCGGTACTGGGACTCTCACTACCATCCCTCCCAGCATCCACTACACTGCCCTGGGGCTGCACTCTTCCCGTGGGGAGTCACATCACCTCAGCTGCACCCATCATCAGCCCCAGCGGACTGCCTTGCAGCGGCGGTTCCTAATAACCGCAATCCACGGGTGGCGTAGTCGGACAATTATCTAAAGTACGTAGCAGACTACCATTGGCCTGACCACCCTGAGCCGCGGGACCGGGCCGCCACCACTACTACCCCCAACGTCTCCCTATCGCCCGGTTCCGCGTGCCCCAGGGGGCGAGTCAGCTTTGGCGTAGTCGGCAGGATCGTGACCAACCCGCCACAAACGGATATTGCGTGCCTGAAGAGAATTACACATGTACCTTAAAAAGAAGTTTCCCGCCGTCCGGAGTCGTTTCCCGCCATCCGGAGCCGATTCCCGCCATCAGACGCCATCTTGGACCGTTTCCCGCCATCTTCATCCGTCTTTCCCTCCCTGGCAGAGCGGACGCCATTATGGGCGCACCAAAAGACAGCAGGAAGCCACCTCCCATCGTGGGCCAAGTCCCAGAATGGCGCCAAAGAAGAAGCCCGCCCCCACCAGCCATGAATGCAGCAGTGGAGATGTCCATCAACATGGGGGGGCTGCCCCTGAAAGTGATTGTCAGCAGAATGCCCCAGGACCACCCCCTCTGGGGGCGGAAAGAGAAGAAAACTGTGGGGCAGGGTGCGGTCTGGATCAGTCTGGCCAGGCCGCACCCGGAGATGGAGGGGGAAATCAGTGCCGGTACCCTGGTAAAGGGCCTGCTGCAAGCAACACCACCATGCAGCCTCACCGAGCTGTTAGCCCATCTCCCCAAGGAGGATCCCGAATACACACGGGCGGCGCTGGAAGAACTGGACCGGAGGATGGTCCGGGCGCAGCAAGAAGTGATCGCCGGATGGAAGGAGGAAGTGGCCCGGCGGGCTGTGATCCTGCAGCCGAAGGCGCCATCAACGAGCAGCGCACCAGCCACCGAGGGCAGTGAAGGCCGAGCGGAGGCCGAGGACGACGCCGCGGAGGAGGCCGCGACAGCAGAGGCAGGTAACGGAGATGCCCCTACCCCGAACCCTGGGGCCGCCGACCTGCCCCTGCACCCTGTTGCGGAGCCCAACGTACCTGAACCCGCCATCAACACCGTGCCTCCACCGCTACCAACCGGTTCCCAGGCCATCGACACCACCAGCGAGCCCCGCCCCACACCGTGCCCTCTGACCCCGGGCGTGATCAGCAGACCACAATCGCAGGCCCGGTCGCAAGGCCTAGCGCCCCCGTACGCCACCCGTCGACGGGAGTACTGCCGCCAACAGCTGGAGGTGTTCGAGAGGGAGCAGCGGGAGCGGCGCATGTGACTCGCCCCCTGAGCCGTGGGGCACGCGGATCCGGGCGATAGGGGAACGATGGGGGTAGTAGTAGTGGCAGCCCGGTCCCGCGGCTCAGGGTGGTCAGGCCAATGGTAGTCTGCTACGTGCTTAGATAATGTCCGACTACGCCACCCGTGGATTTGCGGTTATTAGGAACCGCCGCTGCTTGCAGACCGCTGGGGCTGATGATGGGTGCAGCTGAGGTGATGTGACTCCCCACGGGAAGAGTGCAGCCCCAGGGCAGTGTAGTGGATGGTGGGAGTGATGGTAGTGAGAGTCCCAGTACCGGTAGTGCCGGAGGAGCGAAAAAGCACACAGACAACGTACTGCAGTCCAGCGTCTTTACTCACGGTTAATATCCAAGTCACTTCAGCTGGCAATGACTGCCCGAGCCGTGCTGCGTCCACCAGGTGTGGGGCTCGGTCAACTCCCAGGCAGTTCAGGAGCATGGCACAGGACCCCCTTTTATCCTTTCTCTGGCCTGCCTCACCAGTGACCCACTTTTGTCCAGCTGCCGTGGACCTGTGCGGTTAAACGTGGGCCCCGTCCTCCGCTGTCCTATATGGTGCCTTCCTAGCAGGTTTGATGAGGTGTCGCACCAATATATGATCACGACGACCGGTCTTTGGCTGAGGGTTGTTTCTCCTCCACCAACTTGGGATCCGGTACCCTTAATCTGCCTGACCCTTCACCCTGGATTCTCGTGGGTTCTTAGGGTCCCTTCCACCTTCTTGTTCCTGAGCCCTTCTGTTTCTCTGTCTCTCCTTCTTTGCAGTTCCTTTCTGCTTCTGTTCCTTTCTCTTGGAGCTGAGATGAGCTAGAATCTCAGCTCCCCTTCACCTCCTCCTCGGCCTCTTCTCCAGGCCCACTTCTCCTTCTCCTCTCAGGCTCCGGCCTCTTCTCTAGGCCTGCCTCTGGAGCAGCACTCAGCCTGAGCTGCTGCTCCCTGTCAGCTCTCCTCTCCTCACAGACTGAACCCAGATCTAAGATGGTGCCCACCTTTTATACCTCCTTCTAGCCATGAGCCCAGGTGACCAGCAACCAATGGGCTCCTATCTATGCTCAGAAACCGCCCCCTATCTGCCCCTACAGCACTGGGTGTTCCACCCCTCCCTCCCCACTCCAGCAGGGACATGGTCGGTCGTGCCTGCACTTATGTCTAGTGGGAGCACCGTTGAGCTGTCCCTGAGAAATGGGGTGTGTGTGCTGCATGCAGCTAACTGAGCCCTGGTTCATACTCCATCCTTACCCGGGAGTGGAATATCACACCTCTGGTCTGAGGTGCAATACCCCTGTAGCGGCCGAGCCCTCGGGGCGCTACACATGAAACAGGAGAAGCTGCAGGCCCAAAGTGCGGAGCAGAAGATGAAGGCCCGACGAGATCCCCGAGCTGCCCGCGGTCCCCGAGTCACCGGGACTGTCGTGAAATTTCACATGGAACATGGCTGCGGTTTCATCCGAGACCCTGAGACCATCAGCGATGTGTTTGTGACGAGGAGAGATGTGGAGAGCCACCTGCCGGAGGGTCATCGAGGACGAGATCTGTTTCCAGGGGATGTGGTGTCTTACACCCGACACCAAGGCATGAAGGGATGGTACGCCCTCCACGTCCGCCGAGTAGTAGAGGAGGAGGAACAACACTACTCGGACGCCGAGTACCAGGAGGGCCCGGACGGGCCTGAAGATCCGTACTAGGAGGAAGAAGGAGCGTCACGAAGACACCGTTACCAGTGAACGGTCAAGTGGCATTGTAAGTAGTTACCCGTAAGGGTGCAAAGGAACTGTGTGGGACTGTTACTAGATTGAAGTGTGGTCCCCGTTGGGACTGATATAGGACTGTGTGAACGTTATCCCCTATCCCCTAAGTAGCCAGGCTGAGGACTGTGAGCAGCCATCCCTCTTCCCCTAACAGGCTGAGGACTGTGAGCAGCCATTCCCCTATCCCCACCGGCCGAGGACTGGGAACGGCCAATCCCTTGTATATAGTTGCGCTTCTTAAAGCGCCCCCTACTGGTTTTATAAAAGAACTGCAACGTCTACCTCAAGACAAGTTCGCTAGAGTGTTGCACCTTTAAGAAGAATGAACACCTGGTCGCAAGTTGCACCGTGACCGTGAACCAAGAATACAAGAATGTGCTTTAATTAAAAATGTTTTAGATTTTATATGCTGCTAAATAGTAATGTGAAAGTTTTCTATAATGTTTTATACAAAAGAGTTCTGGAAGTATTGAAAAAGTTTTCTATAATGTCTAGTGAAAAGAAAAGTATGTCCCATAAAGGGAACTGAACCGTATTGTCTGTTTCTAAATGTGAAAAGTTTTAAAAAAGTTTGCATGTCCTGTAATTACCTGTTTTTGCTCTTTTCCAGCCCGAGGACGTGCTGTGCTTTACCAGGGGGGAATGTAGCGCCCCGAGGGCTCTGCCGCTACAGGGGTATTGCACCTCAGACCAGAGCTGTGATATTCCACTCCC
Organism: Phyllobates terribilis; assembly: GCF_046119375.1. Taxonomy (NCBI): domain Eukaryota; kingdom Metazoa; phylum Chordata; class Amphibia; order Anura; family Dendrobatidae; genus Phyllobates; species Phyllobates terribilis. Next base: position 1,227,960,232 of record NW_027362761.1, on the reverse strand, counting down.
GGGTAAGGATGGAGAATGGACCAGGGCTCAGTTAGCTGCATGCAGCACACACACCCCATTTCCCAGGGACAGCTCAACGGTGCTCCCACTAGACAGAAGTGCAGGCACGACCGACCATGTCCTTGCTGGTGTGGGGAGGGAGGGGTGGAACACCCAGTGCTGTAGGGGCAGATAGGGGGCGGTTCCTGTGCGTAGGAAGGAGCCCATTGGTTGCTGGTCACCTGGGCTCATGGCTAGAGGGAGGTATAAAAGGTGGGCACCATCTTAGAACAGTGTTCAGTCTGTGAGGAGAGGAGAGCTGACAGGGAGCAGCAGCTCAGGCTGAGTGCTGCTCCAGAGGCAGGCCTAGGGAAGAGGTCGGGGCCTGAGAGGAGAAGGAGAAGTGGGCCTAGAGAAGAGGCCGAGGAGGAGGTGAAGGGGAGCTGAGATTCTAGCTCATCTCAGCTCCAAGAGAAAGGAACAGAACAGGAAAGAAAGAGAAGAAGAGACAGAGAAACAGAAGGGCTCAGGAACAAGAAGGTGGAAGGGACCCTAAGAACCCACGAGAATCCAGGGTGCAGGGTCAGGCAGATTAAGGGTACCGGATCCCAAGTTGGTGGAGGAGAAACAACCCTCAGCCAAAGACCGGTCGTCGTGATCATATATTGGTGCGACACCTCATCAAACCTGCTAGGAAGGCACCATATAGGACAGCGGAGGACGGGGCCCACGTTTAACCGCACAGGTCCGCGGCAGCTGGACAAAAGTGGGTCACTGGTGAGGCAGGCCAGAGAAAGGATAAAAGGGGGTCCTGTGCCATGCTCCTGAACTGCCTGGGAGTTGACCGAGCTCCACACCTGGTGGACGCAGCACGGCTCGGGCAGTCATTGCCAGCTGAAGTGACTTGGATATTAACCGTGAGTAAAGACGCTGGACTGCAGTACGTTGTCTGTGTACTTTTTCGCTCCTCCGGCACTACCGGTACTGGGACTCTCACTACCATCCCTCCCAGCATCCACTACACTGCCCTGGGGCTGCACTCTTCCCGCGGGGAGTCACATCACCTCAGCTGCACCCATCATCAGCCCCAGCGGACTGCCTTGCAGCGGCGGTTCCTAATAACCGCAATCCACGGGTGGCGTAGTCGGACAATTATCTAAAGTACGTAGCAGACTACCATTGGCCTGACCACCCTGAGCCGCGGGACCGGGCCGCCACCGCTACTACCCCCAACGTCTCCCTATCGCCCGGTTCCGCGTGCCCCACGGCCCAGGGGGCGAGTCAGTTACACTGCCTTAACCGTGACCCTCTTGTCAAAATGTTGGGTGACAGTCATTACTGGTTGGTGACATTTTTAGACCCCCGCTACAAGGAGAACTTTCACTCTCTTATTCCTGAGGTGGAGAGGTCTACAAAAATGGGGCAGTACCAGAAGGCCCTTGCTGCAGAACTGTTAAAAAAATTCCCATCTGAACACGCTAGCGGCAGAGGTCACAGTTCGTTGACCAACCAAGGTGTAGAGGCAAGAGAGACGCAACTCCAATCCAGCAGAGACAGGGGAACACTATCAACGTTCTGGGACAGTTTTCTGAGACCCGCCCAGCTTACAGGCCCTGAGGCGCGGGGTACTCTCACAAGGAGTGGAAAGTTTCAAAAGATGGTGAGGGAGTACCTTGCCGACCGTACCAGTGTCCTCCGTGATTCCACTGTGTTGTTTCGGGAGGTGTATTCCCATGCACCGCTTCACACCCACACATGGGTATACTCTTCCTCATTTCGGCTGTTTTTTGCTCTTCTCCTTATCCTCCGCCTCCACCACCACTATACCACCAGGGTGCCCGTGGTCCGTGTTGCCAGCATTGCAAGTTCCTCCGTCCTAATTTTTGGAAGCTTTTGCTTGGAAGGTATAGGCAAAGACTATGGGAGACCCACTCTCCCAGAATGGGAATAATGGTTTTAATATGCTGTACTGCATGGCTCTTGTAAGGGGCATTAAAATCGTCTTGTTAAGCTACTGTGACCTCCACATCGCATTGATATTGTCTTTTTATTCCGCTGCGACCTCCACCACTCTTCCAAGGGGCATTGATATTGTCTTTTTATTCCACTGCGACCTCCACCACTCTTCCAAGGGGCATTAAAACCGTCTTGTTAAGCTACTGTGACCTCCACGTCTCTTCTACGGGGCATTGATATTGTCTTTTTATTCCACTGCGACCTCCACCACTCTTACAAGGGGCATTGGTATTGTCTTTTTATTCCACTGTGACCTCCACCACTCTTCCAAGGGGCATTGATATGGTCTTTTTATTCCATTGCGACCTCCACCACTCTTCCAAGGGGCATTAAAACTGTCTTGTTAAGCTACTGTGACCTCCACGTCTCTTCCACGGGGCATTGATATTGTCTTTTTATTCCACTGCGACCTCCACCACTCTTCCAAGGGGCATTGATATTGTCTTTTTATTCCACTGCGACCTCCACCACTCTTCCAAGGGGCATTAAAACCATCTTGTTAAGCTACTGTGACCTCCAAGTCTCTTCCACGGGGCATTGATATTGTCTTTTTATTCCACTGCGACCTCCACCACTCTTCCAAGGGGCATTAAAACGGTCTTGTTAAGCTACTGTGACCTCCACGTCTCTTCCAAGGGACATTAAAACCGTCTTGTTAAATGACTCTGAACTCCACAGATCTTCTAAGGGGCATTGAAATGTTGTTTTTAATTACCTCTAACCTCCACGACTCTTCCAACGGGCATTGCATTTCCTCCTAATTTTATTCATCTTTTTTTTTCAATGCATAGGCGAGCACTAAGGGAGACCCACTCCCCAATAATGGCTAGAAGGTTTTTAGTATGCTGTAATCCACGTCTGTTTCAAGGGGCATTGCAGTTCCTCATAATTTTTGGAAAGCCTTCCATTCACTGCTTAGGCCAACAGTGTACAGGAGACCCAGTTGCTATAAATGGAAAAAATGGTTTAGTTAAGGCCCTCTAACCTCCATGTCACTTCCAAGGGGCATTGGAGTGCTTCAAAAGTTTTGGTAGGCATTGCACTCACTGTATGCCCTATAACTGTGTGGTTGACTGGCCTGATATTGATGTGAATGGTCCCTGTTCCTCCTGCTCTTTCTCCTTTGCCACCACCTCATCCATCATTCATCACCTGAAGCTTTGTTTTAACGGGAGTCATAGAACTGGGATAGTAGCAGAAAAACATCCAGCAATCCTCGGAGGAGGTAGGATATGCCCAAAACGCTGACCACCTCAGGCCTAGCCACTACTACATACATGCACTTGCATTCCAAGGAACAGAAAGCTAAGGAGATGGATGGCCTCATGATCATGAATAATTTACTTGTTGTGCAGGAGGCCGACCACTGCTGCTGTCTACCTTCTGAACTTTGTGTGAAGCCTGATTGACCCAGGACCCGTAATCCTCTATGTCTGCATCCCAGTGTCCAACTGTGTCCCGGCTTCCACAATATTAACCCAGTGTGAAGGCGTCAGTGAGATGGACCATCCCTGGCAACATTCACTTGTCCACGTGTTTGTGGTTAGGCTGTCCTTCCCACTAAATGCACTGGGGAGGGCACAGGTAATGTTTTGGTATGCGCGCTTGTGTATAAGCTGCACCGGGACAAATAGGGGCGGCTGGGGACCGTTTATGGACACCTGGCCGCCCCCAGGCGACTGGGGACTGTGTGTGGATACCAGGCAGCCAACGCAGGCATGACACTTTTTTTTGGTTATTTATTTTACCTTATACACAAGTCTTTACCCTGGAAAGGATGTTCCTTAACATATTTCACAGGAAAGCAGTTTCAGTTTCGTTTTTGATCGTTTTATTGTGAGCCCGTAAAAGTGGCTTAACACCTCTGACCACGTTGTTGACAGCAGTGACCTGGGAGTCAGAAATGCTTCCTGGGGCGATCCCCATGCTGTCCCCATGTCATTTGAGCACTGTCACTATTGTTTTGGGCACTTTTAAGGCTTTCTACAGACTGCTGGAGGTGCCGCCGCAAAAATGCTCGGGTCTCCCATAGACTAACATTGGGCTCGTTGCTCGGGTCGAGCACCCGAGTATCACGGTGAGCTCGGCCCGAGCTTCGAGCACCCGAGTATTTTAGTGCTTTCTCAACACTATTAGCCATGCATTTTACATGACCCAGCATCCAAGGCTGGTCAAAATTGGTCTACCTCTTGCACCATGTACCTCTTGCCGAATATCTCACAGCTGACTGATTTTTTTGCAGATCCGTCGTATAATTTATGAAGGCCTCACAGGCCTTATACAGTCGAGGTCTCTCTATACTCAATTGTGTGCCTCTCATCTGGAATAGGGTGAATCTCCGAACATGTTTCAATACGTTGAGGCTGGTCCGTTTACACAGAGGTAGGCTGGCCAGCTTTCTGAAAAACGCTCTGACCTCTGACCTTGCTCGGTCTTGTTAGGTACTCGAGACTGGCACATCTAGGGTTCAAGTAGTAAAGAAACCTTGCAGCGCTCAAAGCCACCCTCTGAAACTCGGGCACCTCCATGACATCCTTCAGATATGAGGAGAATTTCTTCAGCAAGGGATGATTCAGTGAATGACGCTTGTACAAGCCTGCAGCCCTTGTAGCCGCACAGGCTGATGACTTCCATCAGGTTTTCTTAATCCATAACGTGCTGCCATCAGTGGCCTCCTCGTCTGCACTGTGCACTGCATTCACCTGTGAATCCAGCTCAACCGGGGAAGTGGAGATCGGGCAGCGCCCCAACTGGGCAGACGTTACCTGTCCTTGAGTTTCAGAGGTAGATGTCCTGTTTTGCTGATCACACCCAGGCTTGTCCCTGACAAAATATCCATGTCCTTCCATAAAGGTGATGATCTGCTCCACGGATTGTATGTTCTGTAGATCGCTGTACTGAATGGTGGTGCCTTTACCAGCTATCTGCTGAAGGAGACACCTTGATCGTAGAGCTGCCCTCAAACCTCATGCACACCCTCCTCAAGTTCGTGGACAGATATTTGGTCACAAGGTGACATACCGGGCACGTTAGAGAGGTCTATTGGTGCCTGTGGAGTAAAAAGAGCAGAGTGACATGACAATTTGGGGGCAACAGAGATATACATTAGGCTTAATTCACACAGCAGCACATCTATGCCTAGATCAGGAGTTTCTCCAAAAACACAGAACAGGTGTCACTTTCAAGCATAGTTTTTTTTTCTCTAAAATCCTTACGAAGGGCTTACAGAGGCTGGGGTGATCCTTACTGAACACCGCCGCTGCAGGTGACATGCACCCGTGGAAATGACACCCTTGTGGGTGAGTCAGCCTCTGGGGTGATCCTTACTGAGCACCGCTGTAGGTACCCTAACCCTAACGTACCCGTACCCTAACCACCCTAACCCGCTTCTAACCCTAACACCTTAACCCTCTAACCCTTAACCCTCTAACACCTAACCCTAGCCCTAACTCTAACCCTAAAACCCTAACGTACCCTAACCCTCAAGCGCCAGAACTCACGCATTAAGCCCAGTCTCACGGTTATCCCTCAAGCGCCAGAACTCGCACATTAAGCACAGAACTCACGCATTAAGCTCATTAAGCACATAGCTCGAGCATTAAGCGCATTAAGCACCAGAACTCGTGAATTAAGTGCATTAATCACAACCTCGCACATGCAGCGCATTAACCCCTCGCGCGTTAGAACTCATGCATTAAGACCTACTTTGCACATTAACCCGTCGAGCACCAGAACTTTAGCATTAAGCCCAGCCTCGCGGTTAACCCCTCGAGCGCCAGAACTGGCACATTAAGCACATTAAGTGAAGGACTCACACAATAAGTGCAACCACGCACATTAAGCAAGGAATTTGTGCATTAAACGCAACCTCGCGGTTAAACGCTCAAGCTCCAGAATTTGGGAATTAAGCACAACCTCGTCGTTAACCCCTCGCGCGTCAGAACTAATGCATTAAACCCAACCTCGCGGTTAACCCCTCGAGTGCCAGAACTCGTGCATTAAGCGCAAACTCCCGCATTAAGTGCATTAACCCCTCAAGCGTCAGATCTCCCGCATTAAGCCAAACCTCACGGTTAACCTCTTGAGCCCCAGAACTCACACATTAAGCGCAGAACTAGCACATTAAGCGCATTAAGTGCAAAACTAGCACATTAAGCGCATTAGGTGCAGAACTTGCGTATTAAGCTCAAAACTAGCACATTAAGCGCATTAGGTGCAGAACTCGCGCATTAAGCGCAACCTCACGCATTAAGCACATTAATCGCAATCTCGCGCATTAAGCGTATTATCCTCTCGAGCTCCAGAACTAACGCATTAAGCCCAACCTCGCTATGAAGACGCGGGGTCTTCCGTGGGCATAATACCACTCAGACAACACAGGGTGAGGGTAAAACAGCGTGGCATTACTTTATTGAACCACAAAGCGGACAATAAACACACAGAACAGTCCCAGCAAATACCCAAGATGGTACAACATTACACAGTCTCACCCTTCCACTGGCCCGCCAGGAATAGAAAGTCAGATATGTGGCCAGGTGACCTGATTGACCCAACTTGGATTTCTTCATAGTGTCTTCCAGAGTTCAGTGATTTTAAATGGAGCAGATCTTTATTTCCTCTTGATGAAGCCATGTGTTCTCGCTTCTGTCCTCAATAGTCTAACTTGGCTGTGTCTTTTTCAAGTCTGTCTGCTACAGAGGCCTTGTCCCTTAAATAGTTCACAATTGTTTTTTGAAACAAACATTCACAGGTCAAGGATTAGGAATGATATTATTCCACAGGGCTCCAGTATCCACAGCTAATCCCCCACAAGACTGACTGGCAAACAGGTATTTAACATATCTAACAAACCTTCATTATTCAGACTCCCTGTGTGAGGACCTGGCCACTTTCTAAATACAGGCCACCTGGGCAAGCTGAAGATATGGATGAACTCTTTATGTATCAAATGACCAAGTTCTCCAAAAAATATGACGTAGTGGTCATGGGAGATTTCAACTATCCAGACATTTGTTGGGAATCTCTCTCAAGTAAAACTAACAGGTCAAGCAAATTCTTATCCTCTCTTGCTGACAACTTTATCTTCCAAAAGGTAGGGGAGAAAACAAGGGGATCTGCTACTTTGAATCTAATCCTTATAAACAGGGAGGAAATGGTTGAGGAGGTAAAGGTGGCTGGGACCCTAGGAGGCAGCGATCATGCTATTATAGAATTTTGGATAACTAGAGGAGGAAGACATGTGAAGACTCAAACTTCAAGGTTAGATTTTCGAAAGGCAGATTTTAAGAGACTCAGAAAGAGAATAGGAGGGATCCAATGGCTGAATGTCCAGGAAGGATGGGAAATTTTTAAAAATGAGATTCTCAAAGCACAATCGTTAACAATCCCGAAAAGTAGGAAGAATGGGAAGCATTTAAGGAAACCAGGATGGATGAACACAGAACTTAAACACATGCTAAAAAGAAAGAAAGAAATGTTTATTAAATGGAAAGAGGGAGGCATATCTAAAGAAGATTATAATGCAGCCTGCAGATCCTGCAGGGCACGTATCAGGTTAGCTAAAGCTGACAATGAATTAAGGCTTGCAAGAGATGTCAAAAGCAATAAAAAAGGATTTTGGGGGTATGTCAAAAGTAAAAGAAAAGTCAAAGATGCTATAGGATTTTTACAGGATGAAAATGGAGAAATGGTAAGAGAGGATGTTGAGAAGGCCGAACTTTTTAATTCCTATTTTGCATCTGTTTTCTCTCAGAAAGAAAATGTAACATCAACTGATCTTCACTGTCCTTTTAAAGGAATAGAGGAATCCAAGTTATCTGTAAACAGAAAGATTGTGAGGGAATATTTAGCTAACATAAATGAGTTCAAGTCTCCAGGTCCAGATGAATTACACCCCAGAGTACTGAAGGAGATCGTAGAAGAAATTTTAGAACCACTCTCCATAATCTTTGAAAATTCTTGGAGAACAGGAGAAGTCCCAGAAGACTGGAGAAGAGCAAATGTTGTTCCTATCTTCAAAAAGGGGAAGAAGGTGGACCCAGGGAACTATAGGCCGGTGAGTCTGACTTCTATACCAGGAAAGATCTTTGAACAAATTATTAAACAACATGTATGTAAGTACATGGATAAGAATGAAGTGATTAACCAGAGTCAGCATGGGTTTGTAACTAACAAGTCATGTCAGACTAACTTAATTTTCTTCTATGACAGAATCACTGACTGGGTGGATCAGGGAAATGCTGTAGATATAGTATATCTTTACTTCAGCAAAGCATTTGACAAAGTATCTCACATCATCCTTATTGAAAAAATGACCAAGTATGCAATGGACCAGGCAACTGTTAGGTGGATTCATAACTGGCTTAGTGATCGGACTCAAAGGGTGGTTGTAAATGGCTTCACATCCAGCTGGATGAATGTCTCAAGTGGGGTACCACAGGGCTCCGTCCTGGGACCTGTATTGTTCAACATCTTTATCAATGATTTAGATGAAGGAATTGAGGGTAAACTGATTAAATTTGCTGATGACACAAAGCTAGGAGGGATAGCTAATACTAGAGAAGAGCGAGAGAGGATTCAAAAAGACCTAAATAAACTGGAGCAGTGGGCAGCAACCAACAGAATGGTTTTTAACAGGGAAAAATGCAAAGTACTACATCTGGGCAATAAAAATGAAAAAAGCATAATAGAATGGGAGGAATAGAGCTGAGCAACAGTACATGTGAAAAAGACTTGGGTATACTAATAGATCATAGACTGAAGATGAGTCAACAGTGTGATGCAGCAGCAAAAAAGGCAAACACAATTCTGGGATGTATTAACAGAAGCATACAGTCTAGATCACGTGAAGTCATTATCGGTCTTTACTCCTCTTTGGTCAGACCTCATCTGAAATACTGTGTACAGTTTTGGGCACCACATTTTAAAAAAGACATAGACAAACTGGAGCAAGTTCAGAGAAGAGCGACCAGAATGGTGAACGGTCTGCAAACCATGTCCTATGAGGAACAGTTGCAGGATTTGGGAATGTTTAGCTTGCAAAAAAGAAGACTGAGAGGAGACTTAATAGCTGTCTACAAATATGTCAAGGGCTGTCACATTGTAGAAGGATCATCTTTATTCTCATTTGCACAAGGAATGACTAGAAGCAATGGGATGAAACTAAATGGGAGGAGACACAGATTAGATATTAGAAAAAACTTTTTGACAGTTAGGGTGATTAATGAGTGGAACAGGCTGCCACGAGAGGTGGTGAGTTCCCCTTCAATGGACGTCTTCAAACAGAGGCTGGACAGACATCTGTCTGAGATGATTTAGTGAATCCTGCTTTGAGCAGGGGGTTGGACCAGATGACCCAGGAGGTCCCTTCCAACTCTACCATTCTATGATTCTACTTTTCCAGCACTGAGCACCCCTTTTCGTCAATCTTAATTTTGTGTTTTGTTAGAAATTTGCTTGCTGTGTTTTGTTAGTGATTTGTTTGCTCATCAGTTGAACCTCCGGTATCTATTCCCTTCACTGACCATATCTCCGAGACCTTGGGCCATTGTTCTCTCCGTCACCACAGGTAGTCTCACATGCAAACCCAGGGGATGGGCTCCACCTGAGAAAATATCTCCACTAAGGCACAGTAAGCTGGGGGAGGGAGGGGTGAGCTCTTCTGCCGATTCAGGGGGCTGAACCCTGTGAAGGAGAAAGGGAAGATTCATTGCTAGTCGCATTGAGAGCTGGGTGGTATCACGGGCTGCGGTCGTGATATCCATCATCCGAAGGAGCATATGCTGTGACTGCCAACATACCAGCGGGAGATACAAAAAGCTGTGGGCCAACCAAAAGTTTGGGGACAGTGGGTATCACCTGGTACGGGGTAGTGGAACTACTGAGTCCAGGTTGGAAACTCGAAGGACTAAGAGAATTGCCTGTTGGACATTTACCTGGAATTGCTGTTCACCGTGGTCAGAAGGAATAAAACTAATTGCATCAATAACCTGCCTAGGTGATTATTAAAATCCACAACCGCACATCTTTACAAGTCCCTGTATGTCAGATGACACATTGTAAGAGCTGATATAAGATGTACATAACAGCCATTCATCAATTACCAATATCACCTCAAGTGATCAGCATCCAAGTTTATACAAACTAGCTATTGAACCCGTTCTACGCCCGGGTGGCGAGCATTTTTATTGGTATATGGTCTCCCATGCTGTTATGTGCTGCCCCCCTCCTGGTATTTGTGCTGCCTCCATCATGTCCCCACCATCCATCGTGGCTCCCCTCATCCCCGATCCCGGTATGCGTGGCTCCCCTCATCCCCGATCCCGGTATGCGTGGCTCCCCTCATCCCCGATCCCGGTATGCGTGGCTCCCCTCATCCCCGATCTCGGTATGCGTGGCTCCCCTCATCCCCGATCCCGATATGCGTGGCTCCCCTCATCCCCGATCCCGGTATGCGTGGCTCCCCTCATCCCCCCAATCCTGGTATGCATGTTACCCCTCATTCCCCCAATCCTGGTATGCGTGGTACCCCTCATCCCCCCAATCCTGGTATGTGTGGTACCCCTCACCTAACAATCCTGTTATATTTCTTGTCCCCTCACCACTTTCACACTGTACACACATACAAAAAAAAACTAAACAGTTATACTCACCTTTCTTCCCTGAACCCGTTCTACGCCCGGGTGGCGAGCATTTTTCTTGGTATATGGTCTCCCATGCTGTTATGTGCTGCCCCCCTCCTAATATTTGTGCTGCCCCCATCCTGTCCCCACTATACTATCCCGGTATGCGTGGCTCCCCTCATTCCCGATCCCGGTATGCGTGGCTCCCCTCATCCCCGATCCCGGTATGCGTGGCTCCCCTCATCCCCGATCCCAATATGCGCGGCTCCCCTCATCTCTGATCCCGGTATGCGCGGCTCCCCTCATCTCTGATCCCGGTATGCGCGGCTCCCCTCATCCCCGATATGCGTGGCTCCCCTCATCCCCGATCCCGGTGTGCATGGCTCCCCTCATCCCCGATCCCGGTATGCGTGGCTCCCCTCATCCCCGATCCTGGTATGCGTGGCTCCCCTCATCCCCGATCACGGTATGCGTGGCTCCCCTCATCCCCCCAATCCTGGTATGCGTGGTACCCCTCATCCCCCCAATCCTGGTATGTGTGGTACCCCTCATCCCCCCAATCCTGGTATGTGTGGTTCCCCTCATCCCCCCAATCCTGGTATATACATGGTCCCCTCACCACTTTCACACTGTACACACATACCAAAAAAAACTAAACGGTTATACTCACCTTTCTTCCCTGTGCTCCAGTGCTGCAGCGTCCTGTTCTGCCGGAGGCCGGGGAGGAGTGTGGCGTCGGAGCACCGCGCTGTCCGGCGCCATTTTGCTGAAGACACACTGTAAATGTGTCTTCAGTAAAATGGCGCCGGATAGCGCTGTACGCACGCGCCGGTTCGACGCCTTCACTCCGCCCCCGGTCTCCAGCGAAGAGAGGCGCTGCGGCAACGCTCCTACCGGTCAGGTAAGTTTGTAAGTATGGCGCCGGAGATGGCGGTATGCGTTCAGTGTCTACGCATACCGCCATCTCCGGCGCCATACCTCCTCTTACCTGTAACGGCTGGATGCCTGCTTCTGTCTGGAGCCGGACTGCGCATCACGCATGCGCAGTCTATCGAGGCTTCGGACAGAGACACGCTTAGCCGGTTATATTATAGATAGCTTGTGTTGAGCAACCAAATAAGAACAGAAGTTAAAAAGTCAACATAAAAATAAAGGTATATTGCTCTTGGCCATCAGAAAGTATGCCTGGCATAATTTAGAAGAAAAGCCGGGTTGTCACATACCTCCCCCTTCTTAATTAGCCAGAAGTGATAGGTTTCCTATCACCCTTATTGGGATCAGTCCATGTGAAGACCTGGGGCCTTCCGTGGGCGTAACGCTACTCAGACAACACAGGGTGAGGGTAAAACAGCACGCCAATACTTTTTTGAACCACAAAGCGGACCGTAAACACATAGAACAGACCCAGCAAATACCCAAGATGGTACAACATTACACAGTATCACCCTTCCTTCTCCACCCACCTGGGATAGAACAGCCGTGACTAGAGACTTCCATGGCCGACTACCTCAACCAGTGGCCCCCCGCTTCTAGGGGGCCAAAACAGAGAGAAGATAGCAGCAAGCTTAGGAAACTAGCAGTCCATCGAGGTACAAGGCCAGGAGACCCGAGCATCCCAACCTGGCCGACTACCTCAACCAGTGGCCCTCCGCTTCTGGTGGGCCTCCCCAGAGGATAGGTAGCAGCAAGCTTAGGAAGCTAGCATTCCATCGAGGTACAAGGCCAGGAGACCAAAGGGTCCCAACCTGGCCTCTCTGAGAGTTTCCATGGGGCAGGCAACCGGTGGGTCCCTCTTGGCACGTCCAAATGTATCCATGGGTTCTAGGCGACCGGTGGGTCCCTCCCAGCAACCCCAAAACAACATATCCATGGGACCAGGTGACTTTTTTGTCCTCTCCTGGACACCCCAAAATGTATCCATGTCTCTCTGATGGTTAATGGAGCAGATCTGAATCTTTCAAGTCAGGGCCGGTACCCTTAGGCTAGAATCATATACAATTCAAATCTGTGTCTCTTTGGAAGCCATGCAATCCATCTGTTGTCCTGAATGATTCCTCATTCTTCTTCTAAAGTCTTTCTGATGTTCCTTGATTCTCTGTCTCAAGTCTCATTCTGTCTCCAGCACTACAGACATCCCTGTTTATATTTACATCTGTGTGAGGTCATCAGGCACAGGTAAGAGGTAAAGGTGCAGGGCTCTTATTGTTTGAGCTAATCTATTTACATAGTTGGTATCATAGGGGCTGTTGTAAATAGCTGGCTTTTAGTACAATTTGTCATTAGCATAGTAAACATGATTGTTTCCAAAAGAATAGAATTCAACATTCAGGGTTATACAAATACTGGTCTGTTCTTATTGACCAGACACAACTACACAAAGATAATAGGGTATTTCTTTTGGATTAACAAATCTAAACGTCTGGCTTTTTAAGATTTTACTCTTTATCGTCACATGGGGTATCAGCATACTCAGGAGACATTGTATAACAAATTGTGTTGTGAAATTTCTCCGGTTACACTTGTGAAAATGCAAAACTTGGGGCTAAAAAAACATTTTTGTGGGAAAAATGTGATTTGTTTATTTTCACATCTCAATGCTGTAAACTTATGTGAAGCACTGGGGGTTAAAGGGACACTCACCACTAGAGATGAGCGTTGTTCTACTTGAACTGTTCGCCAATCTCAAATTCGAGCTGTTTTGGGCGGTGTTCGAGCCGTTCGACGAACACGAACAATTTGTGAAAAATTCGGCTGTTCGAGGTTATGTTCGATAACTGTTCGTGCACCAAAATCATAACTGGATTTTTTCTCAGTAATGATGAAAATTAATGTTAATATGCAGTTTGAGTGTAAAGCGGGGTGGGGGGAGGGGCAGGGGATGGATCTCTGCAGGAACAATGAAGATCTCCATTTTTTTTTTCTCTTTCCCGCATTTACAGTGGGGAGGTGCAATCTGTCAGCCTATCAGCAGCGCACACACGGAGCGAAGTGCTTTTTTTCACACAAGCAAGGGCATGTGTCATTGGCAGTGTATGTCACATGTCCTTGCCCTATAAGACCAAGCTATTTTCCCTGTCGCCACCATTTTCTCACTGCTGCAGCTGCGTGTTAGACGGCACCGCTGTTGCTGTGTGCGCTATACCTTGTTAATTTCAAGCCAATTTTCGCACAAATCTACAGATAGCTTGGGAGTAGCGAATAGTTGTGATTGCAGTCCTTTTAAGGACTAGGTTACAGCATTTCCTATGACTTTTATCAGGCAGGTCTGTGCTCTTAAATAGATAGATTGTGGGAGTAAAGACCAATTGTAATTGGAGTCCTTTTCAGGACTAGGTTACATCAGTTCCTATCAGTTTTTGCCAGGCAGGTCTGTGCCAGTGCTATGCAAGTTTTTTTCACAGCATTTGGCTGAATCTAGCAAAGCTAATCCTTTTTGGCCTATTGCAGAGTGTGTTAGTCAGTGGAGTAGCCTATCTGTGTTGCAAGATATACCACATGTGTATAGAATACCAATTTTTTTACTGCACCTAGTGAAGTAAAATCTTTTGGGCATAGCATCATTCTATTAGTCCATCTATACTGACCTCCATCAGGTTGCAAATTGAATATAATTTTTTTCTGCATCTAGCTCTGAAAAAATATTGGGCTTCTAGCTGTGTGTGGGACTTGTTGTATTAGTCCATCTATACTGACCTCCATCAGGTTGCAAACTGAATATATTTTTTTCTGCATCTACCTCTGAAAAAATATTGGGCTTCTAGCTGTGTGTGGGACTTGTTCTATTAATCCATCTATACAGACCTCCATCAGGTTGCAAACTGAATATATTTTTTTCTGCATCTACCTCTGAAAAAATATTGGGCTTCTAGCTGTGTGTGGGACTTGTTGTATTAGTCCATCTATACTGACCTCCATCAGGTTGCAAACTGAATATATTTTTTTCTGCATCTACCTCTGAAAAAATATTGGGCTTCTAGCTGTGTGTGGGACTTGTTCTATTAATTCATCTATACAGACCTCCATCAGGTTGTAAACTGAATATATTTTTTTCTGCATCTACCTCTGAAAAAATATTGGGCTTCTAGCTGTGTGTGGGACTTGTTGTATTAGTCCATCTATACTGACCTCCATCAGGTTGCAAACTGAATATATTTTTTTCTGCATCTAGCTCTGAAAAAATATTTGGCCTTCTAGCAGTGTGTGGGACTTTCTCTATTAGTCCATCTATACTGACCTCCATCAGGTTGCAAATTAAAAATAATTTTTATCTGCATCTACAGTACCTCTGAAAAAATATTTGGGCTTCTAGCTGTGTGTGGGACTTGTTCTATTAGTCCATCTATACTGACCTCCATCAGGTTGCAAATTGAATATAATTTTTATCTGCATCTAGCTCTGAAAAAATATTTGGCCTTCTAGCAGTGTGTGGGACTTTCTCTATTAGTCCATCTATACTGACCTCCATCAGGTTGCAAATTGAATATATTTTTTATCTGCATCTAGCTCTGAAAAAATATTTGGCCTTCTAGCAGTGTGTGGGACTTTATCTATTAGTCCATCTATACTGACCTCCATCAGGTTGCAAATTAAAAATAATTTTTATCTGCATCTACCTCTGAAAAAATATTTGGGCTTCTAGCTGTGTGTAGGACTTGTTCTATTACTCCATCTATACTGACCTCCATCAGGTTGCAAACTGAATAAAAAAAATTTCTGCATCTACCTCTGAAAAAATATTTGGGCTTCTAGCTGTGTGTGGGACTTGTTCTATTAGTTCATCTATACTGACCTCCATCAGGTTGCAAATTGAATATAATTTTTTTCTGCATCTAACCCAGCCAATAGTTTTGGCCTAATACCACAGTTTGGCCACTCAGCTCTGCTCGGTTCCCATCCATTGTTTTTTTGTGCAAACAACTCCAGAGTTGTGAATTAGTTAACCACCAAAATGAGTGGAAAAAGGCCTGCTGCTGGTGGAAAGGGGAATAGGCATGTTGGGAAGGGGAGGTTGTGTCCGTGGGGTAGGTGTTAAAGCAACAGTAACATCTGCAGAAGAAAGACCATCTTCCAGCCAAACTAAAATGTCTACTTCTTTTAGCGGACAATGTGATAAGATCCCTTTCTTACGGCCACGCCAATCGCTACAAATTCCAGATGAGGCACAAAAACAGCAGGTGCTTCAACGGATATCAAGTGCTCCTTTAAGTGGGCTCTCCTCCACATCAACTTCAACATCACAAATACTCCAGTCCTCAAAGGTGTCACCCCAATCGCACTTGCTTCCTCACAGCTCCCAAATCTCCAGCTGCCCGTCTGAGTATGAGGTAGAACAGATGGTTGAGTCTGCAGAGCTGTTTACTCATACTATAGCCTGGGAATCAGAGGTCGACTCCAGCGCTTCTGTGAATCCAGACGAGGAAATGATCTGCACTGATGCCCAGAATCTTTATGAGTCGGATCCAGTACCAGACGCAGAAGGTTCTGACCATAATGTAGACCCTCATTCCCAAACTGTAACTCCTGTTGGTGGAGACAATGAGGAAGACGATGATAAGACTCAAATACCTGATTGGAGCGACAACTTTAGTTTTTTGTCAGGGCAGGAACAGGTTGGCTCTGAGGACGACGGGTGTGATAACGCACAGGGTGATGATGATGAGGTTGGAGATCCCACTTACTGTCAACCCACAGTGAGCCAAGAGATGAGGTCAGCAGAGGAGGTGGAGGAAGATGCTAGTGACGACGAGGTCAGGTTGCGCCTTCCTGGACAGAGACGTAGTACTGGAAGCACGTCAACCACTGCATCCTCAAACACAACTCTGCCTCTCACCACAAGTCGTGGTGGCTCTTCAGGTCACATGGGTGCTAAGCCTTGCATAGCCTGGGCATTTTTTCAGATCGATAAAGATGACCCAACTCATGTTATCTGTAACATTTGTCAGCAAAAGCTAAGTAGAGGCCAAAAAATACATAGTTTGAGTACTTCATGCATGAACCGGCACATGGACATGAAGCATAAGTTGCAGTGGGAAGCTCCGTGTGCTACAATGCGACCTAGCCGGCCGGGCCAACCACCGTCTGCCATATCTTGTGCATCCGCGGCCTCTTCATCCTCTGTGACTGGGGGGACAGCAGTCACACCTGTTTTGGGGCGCAGACCTGCCACCTCTTTACCCGCAACAGCCAGCGTGATTGGCAGGTCATCATTTTCTTTGGAGGTGGTAACACCAGCTGGTGTTGAGCGCTGTCCGACATCGATAGCACCACCTTTGGATCAAGGCAACCTAACATGTCCGCCTGCATCTTCCTCACAGACCGGCAGTTTGCCGGGGACACCCTTATCAACCCCGTCTAAGCACAATAGCCAGCCCTCGGTCCCTCAGATGTGGACAAGTAAAAGACCATTTCCTCCTAGCCATGAGCAAGCTAAGAGGTTGAATTTCACCATCTGCAAGCTCTTGGCTACAGAAATGCTGCCTTTCCGCCTGGTGGACACAGAGAATTTTCGAGACCTTATGTCCGTCGCAGTGCCCCAGTACCAGATGCCCAGTCGGCACTACTTCTCAAAGAAAGGTGTGCCTGCGCTCCACCAGCATGTCGCACACAACATCACCGCTTCTTTGAGAAACTCTGTGTGTGACAGGGTGCATTTCACCACAGACACTTGGACGAGTAGGCATGGACAGGGGCGTTACATGTCGCTGACTGGGCACTGGGTAACTATGGTGACAGCAGGACAAGGGGCTGCTGTCCAAGTCTTGCCGTCCCCACGAGTTGTGCGTCAATCCTCTTTATGTCAAAGTTCCTCCACTGCTTCTGCCTCCTCAACCTCCTCTCGGTCTTCCACCTGCACCCAAAGCCTGTCTGGTCATGCCACAAGCTTTCTAGCTGCGCAGAAGGGATCCTGCACACCACCTTACTATGCTGGCAGTAGGGCTCAACGTCATCAGGCGGTTTTTACATTGAAATGTCTGGGAAATGTGAGTCACACAGCTGAGGAGTTGTGGTCAGCTCTGGAGAACCAATTTCATGAATGGTTGTCTCCACTGGACCTTAAACCAGGGAAGGCCGTGTGCGACAATGCTGCAAACCTGGGTGCGGCCCTTCGCCGGGGCAATGTCACACACGTGCCTTGTATGGCTCACGTGTTGAACCTGGTTGTCCAGCAATTTTTAGCCCACTATCCCAGACTAGATGGCCTTCTGCAGAGGGCACGGTCGCTGTGTGCTCACTTCCGCCGTTCGCATCCCGCAGCTCAGCGACTTACATCTCTACAGAAGTCGTTGGGCCTGCCACTTCACCGGCTAAAATGCGATGTGCCTACTCGGTGGAATTCAGCTCTGCACATGTTGCAGCGACTGTGGCAGCACCGACAAGCCCTGGTGCAATACGTTCTGACGTATAGCCTGGGCCAACGAGATCCAGAGGTGGGGCAAATCACGCTGGGGGAGTGGTCTCAGATCAGGGACCTATGCACCCTTCTGCACAGTTTTGAAATGGCGACGAAGATGTTTAGTGCTGACGATGCCATTATCAGCATGACTATTCCGGTGATTTACATGCTGGAGCACATGTTAAACAGAATTCGGAGTCAGGTGGTGGCACAAGAGGAGGTGGAGGAAGTAGAGGAGGAGGAGTTGTATGCGGAAGGGCTAACATCTGCAAGGTCCAGACGGTCGGCAGCACCAAGGCGGCAGGCATGTGAGGGTGGGGGAGATGGTTTTACCAGGGCGCATGGTAGCAGCCAAACTAGTGAGGAAGGTGCAGGAGCCCAGGAAGAAGTGGAGGACGAACTGATGGAAGACTCATCAGATGAGGGAGACCTTGATCACATTTCTGTTGTGCGAGGTTGGGGGGAGAGGACAGAGGAAGGAAGCATGATTGTTACCTCGCCACCAACACAACAGGGACTTGGTGCTCCTGGATGCGCAACACACATGAGTGCCTTCTTGCTGCACTACCTGCAACATGACCCTCGAATTGTGAGAATTAGAAATAATCCTGACTACTGGGTTGCCACACTGTTAGATCCCCGGTACAAAAGTAAATTTGCAGAAATTATTCCTGCCATAGAAAGGGATGCACGCATGCAGGAGTATCAGCAGAGACTGTTGCAGAATCTTACATGTGCTTTTCCACAAAATACCAGTGGTGCACGTAGTGAATCTCACAGTTCCAACTTGCCAACCGTGAGACCGTCAAGTGTTCAGCACTCAAACCGTAACAGAACCACAGTATCTGCTGGTAACATCAATTTTGCGGAATCATTTCACCACTTTTTTAGCCCATCCTTTGCAAGGCCACAGGAGACAAGAAGTCTGACACATAGTCAACGCCTAGAGACGATGGTACAGGAGTATCTCCAAGTAAACATTGAAGCCATGACTGTGTCACTGGACCCTTGCTCTTTTTGGGCTTCCAATCTGGATAAATGGCCGGAGCTAGCCACTTACGCCTTGGAGATCTTGTCATGCCCCGCAGCCAGCGTTCTGTCTGAACGTGTGTTCAGCGCTGCTGGTGGTGTGCTGACAGATAAGCGCACGCGGCTCTCCACTGATAATGTAGACAGACTCACGTTCATAAAGATGAACAAATCATGGATCCGAAATGACTTTTCTACCCCTGTGTCATCCTGGGGAGAGTAAAAGCTTGATGATTGGTTAAAATCACCCTACCAACCGTTTTAAGCTTTCAAATTACTAATCATGTTTATCTGTATCTTGGCTGGAAAATAATTTGGGCTTTGTAGCAGTGTGCAGCACTGATTCTATTAGGCCATCTATAATAAGCTCCACCAGATTTAAAATTACTAATCATGTTTATCTGTATCTTGACTGGAAAATAATTTGGGCTTTGTAGCAGTGTGCAGCACTGATCCTATTAGGCCATCTATACTAAAGCTTCACCAGATTTAAAATTAATAATAATTTTTAGCTGCATCTAGCCCGGAAAATAATTTTGGGGCTCCGAGATGCGCAAGACACATAAGTGCCTTCTTGCTGCACTACCTGCAGCATGACCCTCATATTGTCAGAATTCGAAGTAATCATGACTACTGGGTTGCCACACTCTTAGATCCCCCAAACTTTTCGATCAACCTTTTCATTTTAATAAAGACCAAAAAAATGGTCATTTTTGAAATTATAAGTAGTGTTGAGCCACCCCCGTAGTGTTCGAGTTCGGTTCGGTTCGTCGAACACCCGTGTGTTCGCCGAACTGTTCGTCGAACTGTTCGTCGAACACCTTCGAACACCGTTAAAACCAATGGCAGGCAAACAAAAACACATAGAAACACATAGCAAACACCTTCAAAGGTGTCCAAAAGCTGACAAACTGCTCAGAAGACATCACTAACACATGGAAAAGTGACAAGTACATATAGTCATGCGAAAATAAAAGAGGTGGAGGAGTAAAAGGATGGGGAGACACAGATATAGGCATGTCATGCCCTTCTAAAATCCAAAAAGTGAGAAGCCGACACGGCCAGTCCGCTCCTGCCCGTGCCACCTCCGTGTCGCCGGGTTTGTGCCAGAGCCGCGGTGAACCCTGATGGCCAGCCCCCCTCTCCCAATACTGGTGCCTGTCCGCTGGTGGGTCGAGCGAGCCCCCCTGTGGTGGAGGCAGCTCTAAGCTTTTTAATTTAAATTGTCTCTCTAATTTGAATGAATACACTTTAAATCCATTTACAAGGATCTATTGGAGGGCAAGTCTCATGCCAGCAGCCGCGTAATTCCAGCTCCAGTAGCGTCCACTAATGCTGCTGCAGTTAAAAAGCTTTTATAAGGATCGAGCTCGGCTGTCCACCGCAAAGCATCCTACTGCCAGTCCCAGCCCCTATGCCTTGGGGTGCCTCCTGATGCTCTTCACTGAGTATCCCGTGGTCCCGAAGCATTTCCTTTGAAAAAATGAAGTGTCCAAACTACAGGTGGTGTAGCTTGCTTAACAGCCGGGATAATCCGCTGACTAGCAGACCCTGCTACTAGGCACAAAGTATTTCCTGGGCTAGATGCAGTTAAAAATTTGTAATTAGATACTCTCGTTGGATGCTGAGAAAGCATTCCATAGAGTCTCCTGGCACGCCATATATGATTCTCTTAAAAAGCTTGGGGTAGGGGTCTAGGGGACCCTTTTATAGCCAAAATCACGGCCCTGTATCGCAATACGTCACCTAGGCTGAAGATTAATGGAACTGTAGCACCCTGAGGGCTCGGTTGCTACAGAGGTATTGCACCTCACCCAGAGGTGTGATATCTCACTCTCAGGTAAGGATGTAGTGTGGATCAGGACCCGACACCTGCATGCATTACACCACATTGCCGTGGAGCAGGGCGACCAATATGCCCCTGAGATGGGCACGACAGTCCCTGTCCCTGGCTGGAGTGGGGGGAGGGAACACTGAGGAAGGGGAACCCTGTAGTGCAGGAGCAGGGAGGAAGCAGTTCCTGGGTGCATTGAGAAGGGAGTATAAAAGGTGGGCACCATCTTAGTTCAGTGCAGAGAAGTCTGAGCAGAAGTGGCAGGGAGCAGGGGCTCTGCATGAGCTCTGCTCCGGAGGCGGGCCTAGTAACAGAGGCCCAGGCCTGGAAGAGGGAGAAGAAAGGAAGAGGAGCGGAGAAGGCTCCAGGAACGAGGAACGAAGGGATCTCAGGGGTGCGGACGGGTGAGTCGCCACCGCACACCAGAATCCACCTGCGTGGAGGGGTCAGGCCAAAGGGGGAGACCGGTCCCCGAAACTAGTGGAGGCAGGAAACGACCCTCAGCTAGAAACAGGAGGCTGTGACATTTTATGTGGCGCAGCCCCTCGCTACACCCGCTAGGAAGGCACCACATAGGGTCAGGGAAACTGGCGCCAAGTTTACCAAGAGGAGGCCCGAGGCAGCCGGACAGAAGGGTTGGTAAGAAAGGCCAGACAAAGGACACACAAAGGGGGTCCTGTGAAGCGCTCCAAAGTTATCTGGGAGTTGTCTGAGCCCCTCACCTGGTGAGCACAGTACGACGTGGGCAGCCGTTACCTGCAGACGTGGTCTGGATAATAAGAACTGTGAGTAAAGGCCCTGGACTGCATCACTGACTCCGTGTCATTACTGCTGCTGCTCTGCACCATCACCCCCATCCTCCGCATACACTGCCCTGAGGCTATACTCCTCCCGTGGGGAGTTATGCTACGCTCTGCTGCACCCACAACACCAGCCTCAGCGGTCTGCCCTGGAGCGGCGGTTCACTCTGACCACAATCCACGGGTGGCGTAGTCGGACATTTAAACATCAAAACCACATAAATAGTTCCGCCACTGGTTTGACCGCCCTGAGCCACGGAACCGGGTTGCCGCCACGGAGACTACAACCACCAGAATCCACCAAAAAGGGTCCGGCTCCGGGTGTCCCAAGGCCCAGGGGGCGCGTCAGAACATTTTCATCACCTTTCACAATCACCAATGGGACAAGGCAGGGATGTTCTCTGTCCCCTCTCTTATACATCCTAGTGACGGAGCACCTGCTCTCATCAATTCGCCATAACCCCAATATTAGGTGGATTGAGGTGGGAGGCACCGAGTACAAATGCTCTCTATGCAGCGAAGTCTGAGGCCCTCGATGTCTCCCTCCCCAAATCCATATAGGATTCCATCCAGTCCAACTTTCCCTTTGCCTGGCCCTCACAGGGTATCAAATACTTAGGAATTCCTATTCATAGAGACCTCTCCCATCTATGTTATCTTAATTTTGGGCCCTTTATTGAACAACTCCATACAGACCACGGTTGGCAAGTTAGAACTGTAAGATTCACTACGTGAACCACTGGTGTTTTGTGGAAAAGCACATGTACACTGTGTTCCAAATTATTATGCAAAAAGTGTTTAGGAGTGATAAGGGAAGAATTTGTTTGTTTGTCAGTTAAACTCATTGATGGTGATGTGTGTCAGGGCTCTTTATATCACTGTAAGCAATTGCAGACACCAGTGCTAATTAGTTTGTCAGGTGTGTCCAATGAAAGGCAAGACTACTTAAGAAGGCTCTCTCACATTATTCAGCAGCCTACATTTTCTGCCAAAATGGGAAAGAAAAAGGATGTGTCGGCTGCTGAGAAGCAACAAATTGTGGAGTGTTTAGGTCAAGGCATGACTACAATCAACATTGTGCGATGATCAGGATGAAGTGTCTTGGCAATCAAGAAGTATGTAGCTGATTCACAGTACACACGTGTGCGTGCTGATAAGGGCAAATTGAGGACTCTTTCCTACAGGCAATTACGTCAGGTTGAAAGAGCAGCGGCAAAAAAGCCTTGTCATAGCAGCAGACAAGTTTTTGAAGCTGCTTGTGCCTCCAACGTCCCCCGAACAACAAGATGCAGGGTCCTTCAGAGGTTTGCAGCTGTGCATACGCCATCCTGTCGACCTCCTCTATCCACTTCACACAAGCAGAAACGGCTCCAGTGGGCCAAACATTACATGAAGACTGATTTCAAAACTGTTTTGTTCACGGATGAGTGCCGTGCAGCGCTCGATGGTCCAGATGGATGGAGTGGAGGATGGCTGGTTGATGGACACCCCACGCAAACACGGCTACAGCGCCAACAAGGAGGAGGTGGAGTAATGTTTTGGGCTGGAATCATGGGGAGAGAGATTGTTGGCCCCTTTAGGATCCCTGAAGGCGCTAAAGATGAACTCCATAATGTATGTGGATTTTCTCAAACAGCACTTCCTGCCATGGTTCAAGAAGAAGAACCGTGTATTTCACAGCAAGATCATTTTTCTGCATGATAATGCACCATCTCATGCTGCACATAAAACATCTGCATCTCTGGCTGATATGGGCATAAAAGGGGACAAACTTATGGTGTGACCCCCATGCTCCCCTGACCTCTACCCCATTCAGAACCTTTGGAGCATCATTAAAAGGAGTGTCTATGATGGCGGGAGGCAGTTCACATCTAAGCAACCGCTCTGGGAGGGTATTCTGTCCTCATGCAAAACAATTGAAGCAGAAACCATCCAAAACCTGACAAATTCAATGGACGAGAGAGTTCAGAAGCTCCTTTCGAACAAGGGGTCCTATGTGAAAATGTAACATCACCTAGAATAAAGTTTTGAGTTGAAAACTGTTTGATTTCAGTTTCTAACAACCTGCTAATGCTTATAATTTCAAAAATGACCATTTTTTTGGTCTTTATTAAAATGAAAAGGTTGATCGAAAAGTTTGGGGGATCTAAGAGTGTGGCAACCCAGTAGTCATGATTACTTCGAATTCTGACAATATGAGGGTCATGCTGCAGGTAGTGCAGCAAGAAGGCACTTATGTGTCTTGCGCATCTCGGAGCCCCAAAATTATTTTCCGGGCTAGATGCAGCTAAAAATTATTATGGCTGCGGGGCATGACAAGATCTCCAAGGCGTAAGTGGCTAGCTCCGGCCATTTATCCAGATTGGAAGCCCAAAAAGAGCAAGGGTCCAGTGACACAGTCGTGGCTTCAATGTTTACTTGGAGATACTCCTGTACCATCGTCTCTAGGCGTTGACTATGTGTCAGACTTCTTGTCTCCTGTGGCCTTGCAAAGGATGGGCTAAAAAAGTGGTGAAATGATTCCGCAAAATTGATGTTACCACCAGATACTGTGGTTCTGTTACGGTTTGAGTGCTGAACACTTGACTGTCCCACGGTTGGCAAGTTGGAACTGTGAGATTCACTACGTGCACCACTGGTATTTTGTGGAAAGCACATGTAAGATTCTGCAACAGTCTCTGCTGATACTCCTGCATGCGTGCATCCCTTTCTATGGCAGGAATAATTTCTGCAAATTTACTTTTGTACCGGGGATCTAACAGTGTGGCAACCCAGTAGTCAGGATTATTTCTAATTCTCACAATTCGAGGGTCATGTTGCAGGTAGTGCAGCAAGAAGGCACTCGTGTGTTGCGCATCCAGGAGCACCAAGTCCCTGTTGTGTTGGTGGCGAGGTAACAATCATGCTTCCTTCCTCTGTCCTCTCCCCCCAACCTCGCACAACAGAAATGTGATCAAGGTCTCCCTCATCTGATGAGTCTTCCATCAGTTCGTCCTCCACTTCTTCCTGGGCTCCTGCACCTTCCTCACTAGTTTGGCTGCTACCATGCGCCCTGGTAAAACCATCTCCCCCACCCTCACATGCCTGCCGCCTTGGTGCTGCCGACCGTCTGGACCTTGCAGATGTTAGCCCTTCCGCATACAACTCCTCCTCCTCTACTTCCTCCACCTCCTCTTGTGCCACCACCTGACTCCGAATTCTGTTTAACATGTGCTCCAGCATGTAAATCACCGGAATAGTCATGCTGATAATGGCATCGTCAGCACTAAACATCTTCGTCGCCATTTCAAAACTGTGCAGAAGGGTGCATAGGTCCCTGATCTGAGACCACTCCTCCAGCGTGATTTGCCCCACCTCTGAATCTCGTTGGCCCAGGCTATACGTCAGAACGTATTGCACCAGGGCTTGTCGGTGCTGCCACAGTCGCTGCAACATGTGCAGAGTTGAATTCCACCGGGTAGGCACATCGCATTTTAGCCGGTGAAGTGGCAGGCCCAACGACTTCTGTAGAGATGTAAGTCGCTGAGCTGCGGGATGCGAACGGCGGAAGTGAGCACACAGCGACCGTGCCCTCTGCAGAAGGCCATCTAGTCTGGGATAGTGGGCTAAAAATTGCTGGACAACCAGGTTCAACACGTGAGCCATACAAGGCACGTGTGTGACATTGCCCCGGCGAAGGGCCGCACCCAGGTTTGCAGCATTGTCGCACACGGCCTTCCCTGGTTTCAGGTCCAGTGGAGACAACCATTCATGAAATTGGTTCTCCAGAGCTGACCACAACTCCTCAGCTGTGTGACTCACATTTCCCAGACATTTCAATGTAAAAACCGCCTGATGACGTTGAGCCCTACTGCCAGCATAGTAAGGAGGTGTGCAGGATCCCTTCTGCGCAGTTAGAAAGCTTGTGGCATGACCAGACAGGCTTTGGGTGCAGGTGGAAGACCGAGAGGAGGTTGAGGAGGCAGAAGCAGTGGAGGAACTTTGACATAAAGAAGATTGACGCACAACTCGTGGGGACGGCAAGACTTGGACAGCAGCCCCTTGTCCTGCTGTCACCATAGTTACCCAGTGCCCAGTCAGCGACATGTAACGCCCCTGTCCATGCCTACTCGTCCAAGTGTCTGTGGTGAAATGCACCCTGTCACACACAGAGTTTCTCAAAGAAGCGGTGATGTTGTGTGCGACATGCTGGTGGAGCGCAGGCACACCTTTCTTTGAGAAGTAGTGCCGACTGGGCATCTGGTACTGGGGCACTGCGACGGACATAAGGTCTCGAAAATCCTCTGTGTCCACCAGGCGGAAAGGCAGCATTTCTGTAGCCAAGAGCTTGCAGATGGTGAAATTCAACCTCTTAGCTTTCTCATGGCTAGGAGGAAATGGTCTTTTACTTGTCCACATCTGAGGGACCGAGGGCTGGCTATTGTGCTTAGATGGGGTTGATAAGGGTGTCCCCGGCAAACTGCCGGTCTGTGAGGAAGATGCAGGCGGACATGTTAGGTTGCCTTGATCCAAAGGTGGTGCTATCGATGTCGGACAGCGCTCAACACCAGCTGCTGTTACCACCTCCAAAGAAAATGATGACCTGCCAATCACGCTGGCTGTTGCGGGTAAAGAGGTGGCAGGTCTGCGCCCCAAAACAGGTGTGACTGCTGTCCCCCCAGTCACAGAGGATGAAGAGGCCGCGGATGCACAAGATATGGCAGATGGTGGTTGGCCCGGCCGGCTAGGCCGCATTGTAGCACACTGAGCTTCCCACTGCAACTTATGCTTCATGTCCATGTGCCGGTTCATGCATGAAGTACTCAAACTATGTATTTTTTGGCCTCTACTTAGCTTTTGCTGACAAATGTTACAGATAACACGAGTTGGGTCATCTTTATCGATCTGAAAAAATGCCCAGGCTATGCAAGGCTTAGCACCCATGCGACCTGAAGAGCCACCACGACTTGTGGTGAGAGGCAGAGTTGTGTTTGAGGATGCAGTTGTTGACGTGCTTCCAGTACTACGTCTCTGTCCAGGAGGGCGCAACCTGACCTCGTCGTCACTAGCATCTTCCTCCACCTCCTCTGCTAACCTCATCTCTTGGCTGACTGTGGGTTGACAGTAAGTGGGATCTCCAACCTCATCATCATCACCCTGTGCGTTATCACACCCGTCGTCCTGAGAGCCAACCTGTTCCTGCCCTGACAAAAAACTAAAGTTGTCGCTCCAATCAGGTATTTGAGTCTTATCATCGTCTTCCTCATTGTCTCCACCAACAGGAGTTACAGTTTGGGAATGAGGGTCTACATTATGGTCAGAACCTTCTGCGTCTGGTCCTGGATCCGACTCATAAAGATTCTGGGCATCAGTGCAGATCATTTCCTCGTCTGGATTCACAGAAGCGCTGGAGTCGACCTCTGATTCCCAGGCTATAGTATGAGTAAACAGCTCTGCAGACTCAACCATCTGTTCTACCTCATACTCAGACGGGCAGCTGGAGATTTGGGAGCTGGGAGGAAGCAAGTGCGATTTGGGTGACACCTTTGAGGACTGGAGTATTTGTGATGTTGAAGTTGATGTGGAGGAGAGCCCACTTAAAGGAGCACTTGATATCCGTTGAAGCACCTGCTGTTTTTGTGCCTCATCTGGAATTTGTAGCGATTGGCGTGGCCGTAAGAAAGGGATCTTATCACATTGTCCGCTAAAAGAAGTAGACATTTTAGTTTGGCTGGAAGATGGTCTTTCTTCTGCAGATGTTACTGTTGCTTTACCACCTACCCCACGGACACAACCTTTTTTCCCCTTCCCAACACGCCTATTCCCCTTTCCACCAGCAGCAGGCCTTTTTCCACTCATTTTGGTGGTTAACTAATTCACAACTCTGGAGTTGTTTGCACAAAAAAACAATGGATGGTAACCGAGCAGAGCTGAGTGGCCAAACTGTGGTATTAGGCCAAAACTATTGGCTGGGTTAGATGCAGAAAAAAATATATTCAGTTTGCAACCTGATGGAGGTCAGTATAGATGGACTAATAGAGAAAGTCCGACACACTGCTAGAAGGCCAAATATTTTTTCAGAGCTAGATGCAGAAAAAAATTATATTCAGTTTGCAACCTGATGGAGGTCAGTATAGATGGACTAATACAACAAGTCCCACACACAGCTAGAAGCCCAAATATTTTTTCAGAGGTACTGTAGATGCAGATACAAATTATTTTTAATTTGCAACCTGATGGAGGTCAGTATAGATGGACTAATACAACAAGTCCCACACACAGCTAGAAGCCCAAATATTTTTTCAGAGGTAGATGCAGAAAAAAATATATTCAGTTTGCAACCTGATGGAGGTCAGTATAGATGGACTAATACAACAAGTCCCACACACAGCTAGAAGCCCATAATATTTTTTCAGAGGTACTGTAGATGCAGATACAAATTATTTTTAATTTGCAACCTGATGGAGGTCAGTATAGATGGACTAATACAACAAGTCCGACACACAGCTAGAAGCCCAAATATTTTTTCAGAGCTAGATGCAGAAAAAAATTATATTCAGTTTGCAACCTGATGGAGGTCAGTATAGATGGATTAATAGAACAAGACCCACACACAGCTAGAAGCCCAATATTTTTTCAGAGGTAGATGCAGAAAAAAATATATTCAGTTTGCAACCTGATGGAGGTCAGTATAGATGGATTAATAGAACAAGACCCACACATAGCTAGAAGCCCAAATATTTTTTCAGAGGTAGATGCAGAAAAAAATATATTCAGTTTGCAACCTGATGGAGGTCAGTATAGATGGATTAATAGAACAAGACCCACACACAGCTAGAAGCCCAAATATTTTTTCAGAGGTAGATGCAGAAAAAAATATATTCAGTTTGCAACCTGATGGAGGTCAGTATAGATGGACTAATACAACAAGTCCCACACACAGCTAGAAGCCCAAATATTTTTTCAGAGGTACTGTAGATGCAGATAAAAATTATTTTTAATTTGCAACCTGATGGAGGTCAGTATAGATGGACTAATACAACAAGTCCCACACACAGCTAGAAGCCCAAATATTTTTTCAGAGGTACTGTAGATGCAGATACAAATTATTTTTAATTTGCAACCAGATGGAGGTCAGTATAGATGGACTAATACAACAAGTCCCACACATAGCTAGAAGCCCAAATATTTTTTCAGAGGTAGATGCAGAAAAAAATATATTCAGTTTGCAACCTGATGGAGGTCAGTATAGATGGATTAATAGAACAAGACCCACACACAGCTAGAAGCCCAAATATTTTTTCAGAGGTAGATGCAGAAAAAAATATATTCAGTTTGCAACCTGATGGAGGTCAGTATAGATGGACTAATACAACAAGTCCCACACACAGCTAGAAGCCCAAATATTTTTCAGAGGTACTGTAGATGCAGATAAAAATTAGTTTTAATTTGCAACCTGATGGAGGTCAGTATAGATGGACTAATAGAATGATGCTATGCCCAAAAGATTTTACTTCACTAGGTGCAGTAAAAAAATTGGTATTCTATACACAGGTGGTATATCTTGCAGCACAGATAGGCTACTCCACTGACTAACACACTTTGCAATAGGCCAAAAAGGATTAGCTTTGCTAGATTCAGCCAAATGCTGTGAAAAAAACTTGCACAGCACTGGCACAGACCTGCCTGGCAAAAACTGATAGGAACTGATGTAACCTAGTCCTGAAAAGGACTCCAATTACAATTAGTCTTTACTCCCACAACCTATCTATTTAAGAGCACAGACCTCCCTGATAAAAGTCGTAGGAAATGCTGTAACCTAGTCCTTAAAAGGACTGCAATCACAACTATTCCCTACTCCCAAGCTATCTGTATATTTGTGCGAAAATTGGCTTGAAATTAACAAGGTATAGCGCACACAGCAACAGCGGTGCCATCTAACACGCAGCTGCAGCAGTGAGAAAATGGTGGCGACGGGGAAAATGGCTTGGTCTTATAGGGCAAGGACATGTGACATACACTGCTAATGACACATGCCCTTGCTTGTGTGAAAAAAAGCACTTCGCTCCGTGTGTGCGCTGCTGATAGGCTGACAGATTGCACCTCCCCACTGCAAATGCGGGAAAGAGAAAAAAAAATGGAGATCTTCATTGTTCCTGCAGAGATCCATCCCCTGCCCCTCCCCCCACCCCGCTGTACACTCAAACTGCGTATTAACATTAATTTTCATCATTACTGAGAAAAAATCCAGTTATGATTTTGGTGCACGAACAGTTATCGAACATAACCTCGAACAGCCGAATTTTTATCAAATTGTTCGTGTTCGCCGAACGGCTCGAACACCGCCCAAAACAGCTCGAATTTGAAATTGGCGAACAGTTCGAGTAGAACAACGCTCATCTCTAATTATAAGCATTAGCAGGTTGTTAGAAACTGAAATCAAACAGTTTTCAACTCAAAAATTTATTCTAGGTGATGTTACATTTTCACATAGGACCCCTTGTTCGAAAGGAGCTTCTGAACTCTCTCGTCCATTGAATTTGTCAGGTTTTGGATGGTTTCTGCTTCAATTGTTTTGCATGAGGACAGAATACCCTCCCAGAGCTGTTGCTTAGATGTGAACTGCCTCCCGCCATCATAGACACTCCTTTTAATGATGCTTCAAAGGTTCTGAATGGGGTAGAGGTCAGGGGAGCATGGGGGTCACACCATAAGTTTGTCACCTTTTATGCCCATATCAGCCAGAGATGCAGATGTTTTATGTGCAGCATGAGATGGTGCATGATCATGCAAAAAAATGATCTTGCTGTGAAATACACGGTTCTTCTTCTTGAACCATGGCAGGAAGTGCTGTTTGAGAAAATCCACATACATTATGGAGTTCATCTTTAGCGCCTTCAGGGATCCTAAAGGGGCCGACAATCTCTCTCCCCATGATTCCAGCCCAAAACATTACTCCACCTCCTCTTTGTTGGCGCTGTAGCCGTGTTTGCGTGGGGTGTCCATCAACCAGCCATCCTCCACTCCATCCATCTGGACCATCGAGCGCTGCACGGCACTCATCCGTGAACAAAACCGTTTTGAAATCAGTCTTCATGTAATGTTCGGCCCACTGGAGCCGTTTCTGCTTGTGTGAAGTGGATAGAGGAGGTCGACAGGATGGCGCATGCACAGCTGCAAACCTCTGAAGGACCCTGCATCTTGTTGTTCGGGGGACATTGGAGGCACAAGCAGCTTCAAAAACTTGTCTGCTGCTATGACAAGGCTTTTTTGCCGCTGCTCTTTCAACCTGACGTAATTGCCTGTAGGAAAGCGTCCTCAATTTGCCCTTATCAGCACGCACACGTGTGTACTGTGAATCAGCTACATACTTCTTGATTGCCAAGACACTTCATCCTGATCATCGCACAATGTTGATTGTAGTCATGCCTTGACCTAAACACTCCACAATTTGTTGCTTCTCAGCAGCCGACACATCCTTTTTCTTTCCCATTTTGGCAGAAAATGTAGGCTGCTTAATAATGTGAGACAGCCTTCTTAAGTAGTCTTGCCTTTCATTGGACACACCTGCCAAACTAATTAGCACAGGTGTCTGCAATTGCTTACAGTGATATAAAGAGCCCTGACACACATCACCATCAATGAGTTTAACTGACAAACAAACAAATTCTTCCCTTATCACTCCTAAACACTTTTTTTGCATAATAATTTGGAACACAGTGTACATGTGCTTTTCCACAAAACACCAGTGGTTCACGTAGTGAATCTTACAGTTCTAACTTGCCAACTGTGGTCTGTATGGAGTTGTTCAATAAAGGGCCCAAAATTAAGATAACATAGATGGGAGAGGTCTCTATGAATAGGAATTCCTAAGTATTTGATACCCTGTGAGGGCCAGGCAAAGGGAAAGTTGGACTGGATGGAATCCTATATGGATTTGGGGAGGGAGACATCGAGGGCCTCAGACTTCGCTGCATTGATTTTAAAATTTGACCATGTAACAAAGTGATCTATTTCAGCCATAACAGCATGGATGGATATATGTGATTGAGTGATATATACTAGGACATCATCAGCAAATAGAGAGCACTTGTACTCGGTGCCTCCCACCTCAATCCACCTAATATTGGGGTTATGGCGAATTGATGAGAGCAGGTGCTCCGTCACTAGAATGTATAAGAGAGGGGACAGAGAACATCCCTGCCTTGTCCCATTGGTGATTGTGAAAGGTGATGAAAATGTTCTGACGCGCCCCCTGGGCCTTGGGACACCCGGAGCCGGACCCTTTTTGGTGGATGCTGGTGGTTGTAGTCTCCGTGGCGGCGACCCGGTTCCGTGGCTCAGGGCGGTCAAACCAGTGGCGGAACTATTTATGTGGTTTTGATGTTTAAATGTCCGACTACGCCACCCGTGGATTGCGGTCAGAGTGAACCGCCGCTCCAGGGCAGACCGCTGAGGCTGGTGTTGTGGGTGCAGCAGAGCGTAGCATAACTCCCCACGGGAGGAGTATAGCCTCAGGGCAGTGTATGCGGAGGATGGGGGTGATGGTGCAGGGCAGCAGCAGTAACGACACGGAGTCAGTGATGCAGTCCAGGGCCTTTACTCACAGTTCTTATTATCCAGACCACGTCTGCAGGTAACGGCTGCCCACGTCGTACTGTGCTCACCAGGTGAGGGGCTCAGACAACTCCCAGATAACTTTGGAGCGCTTCACAGGACCCCCTTTGTGTGTCCTTTGTCTGGCCTTTCTTACCAACCCTTCTGTCCGGCTGCCTCGGGCCTCCTCTTGGTAAACTTGGCGCCAGTTTCCCTGACCCTATGTGGTGCCTTCCTAGCGGGTGTAGCGAGGGGCTGCGCCACATAAAATGTCACAGCCTCCTGTTTCTAGCTGAGGGTCGTTTCCTGCCTCCACTAGTTTCGGGGACCGGTCTCCCCCTTTGGCCTGACCCCTCCACGCAGGTGGATTCTGGTGTGCGGTGGCGACTCGCCCGTCCGCACCCCTGGGATCCCTTCGTTCCTCGTTCCTGGAGCCTTCTCCGCTCCTCTTCCTTCCTTCTCCCTCTTCCAGGCCTGGGCCTCTGTTACTAGGCCCGCCTCCGGAGCAGAGCTCATGCAGAGCCCCTGCTCCCTGCCACTTCTGCTCAGACTTCTCTGCACTGAACTAAGATGGTGCCCACCTTTTATACTCCCTTCTCAATGCACCCAGGAACTGCTTCCTCCCTGCTCCTGCACTACAGGGTTCCCCTTCCTCAGTGTTCCCTCCCCCCACTCCAGCCAGGGACAGGGACTGTCGTGCCCATCTCAGGGGCATATTGGTCGCCCTGCCCCACGGCAATGTGGTGTAATGCATGCAGGTGTCGGGTCCTGATCCACACTACATCCTTACTTAAGAGTGAGATATCACACCTCTGGGTGAGGTGCACTACCTCTGTAGCAACCGAGCCCTCAGGGTGCTACAGTTCCATTTATCTTCAGCCTAGGTGACGTATTGCGATACAGGGCCGTGATTTTGGCTATAAAAGGGTCCCCTAGACCCCTACCCCAAGCTTTTTAAGAGAATCATATATGGCGTGCCAGGAGACTCTATGGAATGCTTTCTCAGCATCCAACGAGAGTATCTAATTACAAATTTTTAACTGCATCTAGCCCAGGAAATACTTTGTGCCTAGTAGCAGTGTCTGCTAGTCAGCGGATTATCCCGGCTGTTAAGCAAGCTACACCACCTGTAGTTTGGACACTTCATTTTTTCAAAGGAAATGCTTCGGGACCACGGGATACTCAGTGAAGAGCATCAGGAGGCACCCCAAGGCATAGGGGCTGGGACTGGCAGTAGGATGCCTTGCGGTGGACAGCCGAACTCGATCCTTATAAAAGCTTTTTAACTGCAGCAGCTTTAGTGGACGCTACTGGAGCTGGAATTACGCGGCTGCTGGCATGAGACTTGCCCTCCAATAGATCCTTGTAAATGGATTTAAAGTGTATTCATTCAAATTAGAGAGACAATTTAAATTAAAAAGCTTAGAGCTGCCTGCACCACAGGGGGGCTCGCTCGACCCACCAGCGGACAGGCACCAGTATTGGGAGAGGGGGGCTGGCCGTCAGGGTTCACCGCGGCTCTGGCACAAACCCGGCGACGCGGAGGTGGCACGGGCAGGAGCGGACTGAACGTGTCGGCTTCTCACTTTTTGGATTTTAGAAGGGCATGACATGCCTATATCTGTGTCTCCCCCTCCTTTTACTCCTCCACCTCTTTTCTTTTCGCATGACTATATGTACTTGTCACTTTTCCATGTGTTAGTTGTGTCTTCTGAGCAGTTTGTCAGCTTTTGGACACCTTTGAAGGTGTTTTCTATGTGTTTCTATGTGTTTTTGTTTGCCTGCCATTTGTTTTAACGGTGTTCGAAGGTGTTCGACGAACAGTTCGGCGAACACACGGGTGTTCGACGAACCGAACCGAACTGGAACACTACGGGGGTGGCTCAACACTACTCACCACACATCTAGATACATTCCTTGAGGGCTCTAGTTTCCAAAATGGGGTCACTTGTGATGGGTTTCCACTAGTGATGAGCGAGCATGCTCTACACTATTTGATACTTGCCTGAGCATCTCAGTGCTCAAGATGCTCGGTGCTCGTCCTGTATTTTTGAAATGCTCGAGCGTCAGCTCGAGTCACCACCCCACATGTTTGGCGCTGTTTAGACAGCAAATTAACATGCAGGGATTGACTCCCAGTCACTGCAATGCAGCAGCCATGTTGGTTGTGGCATTACAGTGATTAGCTGGCCGCATAGTGTCATCGGGTCTATATAACACCCAGACACTAAGCTCGTCACAATCTACCTGTCAGGCAGAGTAGGGAGAGGTGCTGCTGAGTCAGGGAGAGAATTGGCATTTATTCTAGTGAGGTGTTCCACTCTATTATAAATCTAAACTAACAGTCTTTCTAAGGACTAATTCTGATGCATATTAATCCTGGTGATAGAAGTAGTTAGGTAGGCCGAGTTTGTGGAGAGCGTATTGTAATGCAGCGGCTTGCGGCATTACTATAATGGTCCAGGGTGTGTTCTGGCTGACCATGTACCTCTCCCTCAGGTGACTGATCACATGACTGTGACATCAGCACAGGTCCTATGCACACAGAAGGACTGATCACATGACTGTGACATCAGCACAGGTCCTGTGTGCACTGGAGGATATATAAATCTTGGTGCTTTTGAAACAAGGCGGGTGTGAAAGGCGTGAGGCCTGTTCCCCGTGTGTGGGACACCGTTAGAGTGTGAGGCCTCGTGAAGCCTGAAAGTCAGAGACTGGATCCCCCTGTGTTTAGGATGACAGTAGCTTTGGAGGGCGAAAGGCCTGGTCCCTGTGTGGGCTGGATCTTCCCTGTGTTTTGAGATACCAGTAGCCTTTGAAGGTACGAGGCCCGGAGGCCCATCTAGGAAGCTGTGAAGCCACAGCGGTGGCAGAACTGAGCTGAGAGAAGCAGCTAAAACCCGGCAAAGGTAAAAACGCTGCTTGATGTGGACATTTATATTGTTACCTTGCTGAAGGCTGTAACTGGAGCCGAGTGGACATATCTGTCACTGGAAAAGCTCTTGGACGTTATATGTGTAATATGTCGGCGAGCCACTGAGATGGACTCGGTTATGAGCGGTTTATGATAAATAATAAACTGCTGGATTGTGAAATACCGGAAAGACGTTGCATGTGTGCTTTAATTGACCCGATGAAGCGAGTGCCCCTCAGCATGATGACTAGCGCTGCCTTACAGTATACAACAGAATAGGGTCCATTGCACATTCTTTCTGCTGCTGTTGCTCATATCCATAGCCCTAGAGATGTGGCGCCCAGGGGATGGGGACTACTCGGCGCCCGGTCCTTGATGCCTGGTCTTGGGGGATGCCGCGGTGGTCGGCTCCCGGGCCCATACCCTGGGGTCTCTCTTACAAAAGGGGGAAATCAAATGTCAAAGTTCGTGACGCCACCCTAAGGTTCACCAGCGCTGCGGTAGTCCACTGAGGCCGGTGTTAAAGCAGCTTGGGTGGTATAGCTCCCCACAGGTGGAGCTGGGTCTCAGGGCAGTGTACGAAGGGGGGATGCAGGACAGAGGGGACCCAGCCGGGTGAGGGCAAGAATGGGAGCACACAAGAAAGTCGCTTCTGTACCTTTACTGGGATTAGTTCAGGAACACCCCGGAGCACACTAGGGTGAGGGGTGCACGTCCCGATTCTCCCCAGTAAGTGTGTGTACGGCCTCCTGTTTCTTGCCTCTCTGTAGTAAGTTTCTGACCTGCCTGGAGCTAGGCCTAACTTTGTTTCTGTCCTGCACCGGCTGATCCTGTGGTAGGGCCTTCTGTTGGAGTACGCACTCCCTGGTATATGGGGCCTCGGTAACTCCTGACCCTGGTATAACAGTCAGCGTTTAGTATTCCTGGGACATGTAGTTCGCGGTTTCCGGTTGTCTTCTGCTGGGTGTAAAGAATCCCTGAAGACTCGGACCCGGTGTTCGGGATATGGTTTCTGGGGTGAGCTGGTAAAGCTCCTCTGCCCCCAATGCTACTCACTCCTCTAGCCTTCGGCCTACTCGGGCCATCACTAGGCTATACACACTGGCAGTTGGCTGGCTGCCTCTTCTGCTCTCTGAGCGTCAGCAACGCTCCTAGCTCACTTAACTCGAGCTGCTTGAGTCTGACTAAGCTCCACTGCAGACTGACCTGTTTCTCTGTCTCACTCTGCAGGAACTGGCTGTGGACTCCAGACTGTTCTGTCTGAACTCACTTCCTGAGGAGAACTAACTAACTCTCTAACTCCACCCTCCTTTATATATCCCTATCCGGGCTCCCTCTGGTGGACTGAGGTAGGGTGGAGGTGTGTGTATGCTCTGAGGGCCTCTTGTGGAGAAATCCTTTAATGCACCCCTCCAGGATCTGTAGCTCCATGCACAGCAGGGCGTCACATTCCCCCCGAGTTGAACTCGGCACTCCCGGGCTGAAGCACATTTTGTAACAATAAACATTATCAATCTTCCCTTTATGGGAGGTTAGGACACTTTGAACGTTGCATAACCAAAACATGGATAAATATGTATATATAGTTCAATAAACAGTAGGCCGTGAGCAACCAGAAAGTCCAAGTCTCTTCCGGAAAGGTTGCTCAAAAGGGGCACTCCAGGGAGTGCAAATATGTACAAAGGAAGTCTTTGGGCTGCACAAAGTCCTCAGCCACAGAGTTTTTAGATACCCAAGCGGGTAAGGGGAAGCAAATAAGTAAGTGTCCATTTCACTTGGATTGTCCATTAGAGGGGCAAAATATAAGTTAAAGGCATATAAAAGGCAATAAATACATAGCAATACATACACCGGATAATGCTATAATATACAGTATTATACAATACAATACCCCAGGGGTAACTATTAGTGTTAAGTGAGCATGCTCGACACTGCTCGGTACTCACCCGAGCATCACGCTACATGCAGGGATTGCCAGCCAGTCACTGTAATGCCGCAGCCATGTTGTTTGTGGGCATTACAGTGATTGGCTGGCCGCACAGCGTAACCTCGAGTATTTAAAACCGGGCGCCGCCATCTTGGACACAGACGCTCCGGATCAGACAGTGTAGGGACAGCGCTGCTGAGCTAGGGAGAGATTTTTCCTGCGAATTAGTTAGTGTAGGGTCTGTAAATGCTGCCAGAACAAACAAACAGTCCTTCTCAGGACTAATATCCATCCCAGATATCAGGCAGGCAGGCTGTATAGGAGACGCAGTGGTTATACCAGCAAACGCTGCATTACAGTCCTGTGTGCTCCTGTTTCTGAAATTGCTGGACTTAGCTGCAGGTCTCGGTGGCCAGTAAAAATCCTTTTTTTTCATCTAAATCCTCCTTTTTTTTTTCTTCCTACACACTGTACAAATACCCGTCTTATTAACCTATTGGTGCCCCCCCCCACCCCAAAAAAAAAAAAAGGGTGTCTGATTTTTCAGACACAAATATATCTGTTGAAAAGAGTCTGGTATAGGCCACAGAAGCAGAAGTGTGGTTTTGCAGTTCCTTTGGTATCTAAAAAAAAAACAGCTCGAGTGTGTCGCTCACTGTTCAGCCGCAAATCTGTATTTTTAAAAAAGTCTGGTATATATACCAGTAAATTAAAACTGTGGTTTTGCTGTTCCATGGTAAAAAATCTCTATTATCCTGCTTTTCGCATTTTTTGCAGTAAAAAAAAACAGTAGTGTCTCCTGAGTGTTCTGACACAAAAATATATCTGTTGAAAATAGTCTGGTGTACGCCTGACAAATCCCAGTGTGGTTTTGCAGTTCTACGGGTAAAATCTCTGTAGTATCCAGTTTTGGGCCTTTGGGATCTAAAAAAAAACAGTTAGAGTGTGTCGCTCACTGTTCAGCCGCAAATCTATATATTTTAAAAAGTGTGGTATACACCAGTAAACAATAACTGTGGTTTTGCCATTCCACAGTAAAAAATCTCTATTATTCAGGTTTTGGTATTTTTTCTGTAAGGAAAAACAGTAATAGTTTCTCCCTGATTGCTCTGATTGTTTAAAAGAGTCGGGTGTAGGCCAGAGAAATAGAACTGTAGTTTTCCTCTTCCACGGTTCTAATTTACTTTTTATTACCCTTTTTCCATTGATAGTACGAGTGTAAGCTATTTTACTTCCTTTACAATGGGCAAGGCGCGTGGCCAGGGTCGTGGAACTGGACGTTCTGGTGATGGTGCGTGCAGAGGACGGGGCCGTGGCCAAGGTGAAAATGTGCCACAACCAACAGTCACATCTTCTCGCTCCCACTTCTTGACTGAATTACTAGGGAAGCACAGAACAACACCAGTATTGCGAACTGATCAGTGTGAACAGGTTATTAATTGGATAGCAGCTAATACTTCCAGTTACCTGGGCACCACCACCTCCGGTCTGTCTTCCACACGGTCAACTCTTAGTAGCCGTGAGTCTCGACCGCATACTCCTCCTCACCCTGATGCTCCTTCCTCCCACCATGCCGAGTGTCGTCAGACAGCAATTGATCCCACACTTGGACACTCTGAAGAGCTGTTCACTGGTCCATTTCCATATTTGTGCCTCTCGCCTGCTACGCTTGAAGTGGTGGAAGAGGAGATCCCATGTAGCGATGCCCAAATATTTGAACAGCCACGGCCACAGGAAGTCGACGCTGGCAATTTGTCACAAGAGGTGTACGATGACGAGACACAATTGCCAGGAAGTGAGGAGGAGCATCGTGGTGCGCAAGAGGAAGTGGAGGAGGTGGTGGATGATCTAGTAACTGACCCAACGTGGCAGGAGGACATGCAGAGTGAGGCCAGAAGCACATAGGGGGAGGGAGGCAGAGTACCCCAACAGGCAGGAAGAAGCAGTGTGGTGGCCGCAGGCAGAAGGAGGGCAACCGTTCCCCATAAAACCAACACGAGGGACGTTGCCAGTACAAGCGGTAGGTCTTCCAGAGTCTGGAAATTTTTAAAGACTCTGCTGATAACCCCAAAAAGGCCATTTGTACCACCTGCCATGCCAGCATCAGCAGGGTTGACAAAACTACCAGCCTGACCACAACCAGCATGATCAGGCACATGGCAGCAAAGCACCCGACTTTGTGGGGCGAACACCAGGGTCCACGACCAGTGTCAGCGGGTGTCACCACTGCTTCTTCCGCTGTTGTGCGTGCAATAGAACCCCCTGTTGTGTGTGCAAGGCAATTCCCTGTCCATACTGCATGTAAAGATGCCCCCTCCTCTCAGTCTTCACTTGTTATGGCAGTTTCTCAAGAAACAGCATCAACGTCCACGTCCCACCGCAGCGTTCAATTGTCCATATCCCAGACCTTTGAACGAAAGCGGAAATTCGCAGCTAACGCCCCACAGGCCACAGTCCTAAATTCGCACATTTCACGACTGCTTGAGTTGGAAATGCTGCCTTTTAGGCTGGTGGAGACTGAATCTTTCCGCAACCTTATGGCGGTGGCCGTCCCTCGGTACTCGGTCCCCAGCCGACACTATTTTGCCCGGTGTGCAGCAGCCCTTGCTGTGTTGCAGCAGCGTTTGCAGCTTCTGGCACACCGACTGGTGTGTGATGTCCCCACACGTTGGAACTCTACCCTCCACATGTTGCAAAGGATTTGTGAGCAGAAGAGAGCAGTTGTGGAGTACCAGCTGCAACAAGGCCGTCGATATTCAGGTCAGACTCCACACATAAGACCTCATGAGTGGACCTGGATGTCTGACTTTGATGAGGCCACCAAGATGGTGAGTGGCGATGACGCCATCATTTGTGCCAGCACTTGTCTGTCTTTTGCAACGCTCTCTGCAGAGAATTAAAGAGGAGGCATTGCAGCCAGAGTATGATGAGATGGATCAAGAAGCCGTAGTGGGCGATTACACACAGCCCAGCCTCATCTCATCCCAACGTGCCTTGGGGGACAATGAGGGAGAGGAGGAGGAAGAACAGGAGCTGTTATCTTGCGCTGTAGACAGTAGTACCTGTACAAGTGTCATACCGTCGGTTCAGCGTGGGTGGCCTGAGGACAGGGGGGAGGAGGAGAAGGAGAGCATGGTCAGTCGTCATCTTGGTGAGGACACGGAAATCTTGCCCGTTACCAGTCTGGCATTCATGTCTGACTTTGTTACGCTGCTTTAACCGTGACCCTTGCGTTGTCAAAATGTTGGGTGACAGTCATTACTGGTTGGTGACACTTTGTAGACCCCCGCTATAAGGAGAACTTTCACTCTCTTATTCCTGAGGTGGAGAGGTCTCCAAAAATGGGCCAGTACCAGAAGGCCCTTGCTGCAGAACTGTTAAAAAAAAAAAATTCCCAGCTGAACACGCTAGTGGCAGAGGTCACAGTTCGTTGACCAACCAAAGCGTACAAGCGAGAGAGAGGCAACTCCAATCCAGCAGAGGCAGGGGAACACTGTCAACATTCTGGGACAGTTTTCTCAGACCCTGCCTTCGGACAGACCCTGAGGCGCTGGGTACTCTCACAAGGAGTGGAAAGTTTCAAAAGATGGTGAGGGAGTACCTTGCCGACCGTACCAGCGTCCTCTGTGATTCCTCTGTGCCTTTTAATTATTGTGTATCCAAGCTGGACACTTGGAATGAACTCGCTCTGTACGCCTTGGAGGTCCTGGCCTGCCCTGCCGCTAGCGTGTTATCGGAGCGTGTTTTTAGTGCCGCTGGGGGAATTATAACTGATAAGCGCACTCGCCTGTCAACTGACAATGCTGACAAGCTGACCCTTATCAAAATGAACAAGGGCTGGATTGGGCCAGATTTCTCATCACCACCAAATGACAGCAGAGTAACATAAAGTCAAATACACTGTTATTTCGGGAGGTGTATTCACATGCACCGCTTCACAACCACACATGGGTATACGCTTCCTTATTTCGGCTGTTTTTTGCTCTTCTCCTTATCCTCAGCCTCCACCACCACTATACCACCAGGGTGACCGTGGTCCATGTTGCCATTATTGAAAGTTCCTCCGTCCTTATTTTTGTCAGCTTTTGCTTGGAAGGCATAAGCAAAGACTGTGGGAGACCCACTCACCAATTATGGGAATAATATTTTTAAGATGCTGCACTGTATGGCTCTTGTAAGGGGCATTAATAGCATCTTGTTATACCACTCTGACCTCCACGTCTCTTGTAAGGGGCACTAAGAGTTTTTAGATACCCAAGCGGGTAAGGGGAAGCAAATAAGTAAGTGTCCATTTCACTTGGATTGTTCATTAGAGGGGCAAAATATAAGTTAAAGGCATATAAAAGGCAATAAATACATAGCAATACATACACAGGACAACGCAATAATATACAGTATTATACAATACAATACCCCAGGGGTAACTATTAGTGTTGAGCGAGCATGCCTGACACTGCTCGGTACTCGCCCGAGCATCACGCTACATGCAGGGATTGCCAGCCAGTCACTGTAATGCCGCAGCTGTTAGAACCTTGCTGTTAGGTTTTTTTTTCCTTTGCTGGTCACATGCCCTTGTTGGCCTATTTAATCCTGCTCCGCCCTTCTGGCTTTGCTGGACTTCATTGTATATCTACTTTCTAGCTAGCCTGTGCTCTGTATCTAGCTCTGTTAGTTTGCTTGGTCTACGGACCTCTATGTTCTATCTATTTTGTTTGTTCGTCTGTCTGCTACTATTTCTGTTAGGTGTCCCATATTCCTCCCAGTCCTTAGTACTTGTAGGGATTCCCTCCCCACATCTATAGGTCTCCGTACAGACTAGATTAGGACTTTAGCAGGTCTGATCGCAGGATCAGGTTCCCTGTTACATCGTAGGGATTCAGCTGAGTCCTATAGTAGGGACAGATCTCCTCTCTTTCCTTAGCTTTGGTAGCAGAACATAACAGTAAGTCCAGCCAGCAAATTCTCTAAGGAAAGATTTTTCTGTTCCATCATGGTGTCGGTTCAGGATTTGGTTCATCGCCTGCAGGGACTCTCTCTGGAGGTGGCCGAGCTCCGTCAGCACGTGAGTAACTGTCCTGGAGCACATTTCTTGGAGCCTAAGGTATGTTTGCCGGATTTATTTTTTGGTGAACACCGAGAATTTTTTTCATTTAAAAATGCTTGCTTATTGTATTTTCGTTTGAGACCTAAGTCCTCTGGGGATGAATCCCAGCGCGTAGGGTTCATAATGTCACTTTTGCGCAAAGAGCCTCAGGAGTGGGCCTTTTCTTTGCAACCTAGTGATTCATGCTTCAGATCAGTGGATAGTTTTTTTTCTGCTTTGGGACTATTATATGATGATCCTGACCGTGTCGCATCAGCTGAGACTGAGTTGAGACGTTTAAAACAAGGATCAGGTAATGTTGAAAAATATTGTACTCATTTCCGTCGTTGGTCGACTCAAACAGGGTGGAACGATTCTGCTCTGAAAAGTCTATTTCTTGCTGGGCTCAGTGAAAGGGTTAAAGACCTGCTAATTGCTTATCCTACACCTGAGGATTTGCAACAGGCTATGCAATTAGCTATACGGGTGGATAGAAGACTGCGTGCTAGGGTTAATGAGAGCAAATCCTCTGCTATGTCAGTTTCTGGTTATGATAATGTGTGTACTAACAGTGGTGAACCGATGGAGATTGGATCGGTGGCACCTCGCTCTCAAGAAAAAGACCGTCGTTTTTCGGAAGGCTTGTGTTTCTATTGCGGAAAATCTGGTCATTTGATTAAAGGCTGTGAGCTTCGTATGAAGAAAGAAAAAAAAAATGGTCAGTCACGCCCGTATTGCCTGTTTAAATTCCAAGGGTATATTTTTAGCTGCTTCCACGATTGCTCAGGAAAAATTAATGGAATTTCGGGTGTTTGTTGATTGCGGGTCTACACTGAATGTAATTGATGGGGGATTCGTGGAAAAACTCAATTTAAAACCTGAACCTTTATCATCCCCCATTGCTGTGGTTTCTGTGGATGGCTCCCCTTTGAAGAATATTACTCTCAAGGTCAGTGAATTTCCTCTCACTATTAATGGTGTTCACCATGAGAAATTGGATTTGGTAGTGTTGAATAACTTGCCTTCTCCAGTAATATTGGGTTTGCCCTGGTTAAAATTTCACAATCCTGTACTGGATTGGTCTACCAGTGAAATTAAATCCTGGAGCCATAAATGTTATGACAAGTGTTGTAACGGGCGTATTGCAGCTTTGGATAGGGGAGAATTGCCTGTTCCTATTCAGGATTTTTGGAGAGTTTTTTCTGAGAAAGAATCGCAGGTTTTGCCTCCCCATAGAGACTATGATTGTTCTATTGAATTTGTCCCTGGAGCGACTCTTCCTAAAAGTCGTTTATTTAACCTTACTATTCCTGAGAGGAAGGCTTTGGAGGAATACATACAGACAAGTTTGGCCGCCGGTCACATTAGGCCCTCTAAGTCTCCTGTGGCGGTTGGATTTTTTTTTGTAAAAAAAAAGGACGGCGGTTTACGTCCTTGTCTGGATTTTCGTGAGATTAACAAAATTACGGTACGCAATCCTTACCCAC
Organism: Phyllobates terribilis; assembly: GCF_046119375.1. Lineage (NCBI taxonomy): Eukaryota > Metazoa > Chordata > Amphibia > Anura > Dendrobatidae > Phyllobates > Phyllobates terribilis. The sequence continues at coordinate 1,227,916,574 of NW_027362761.1, read as the reverse complement.
TGCCATTGATTCCTGATCTGTTTAACCAGTTATTGGGGGCCAAATGGTTCTCGAAAATTGACCTTAAGGGGGCATACAATCTGTTGCGCATGAAGGAGGGTGATGAATGGAAGACTGCTTTTAACACTCCTGTGGGTCATTTTGAGAATCTGGTTATGCCTTTTGGTCTTACTAATGCTCCTGCATTTTTTCAGAATCTAATTAATGACATCCTTAGACCTTTAATCGGTAAAAATGTGGTTGTGTATTTGGATGACATTTTGATTTATTCGCCAGATCTGGAGTCTCATTGGCGGAGCGTGCGTGAGGTATTACAGTTATTAATGGACAATTCGCTTTTTGCTAAGCTGGAGAAATGTGAGTTCGCTGTACAGAGAATTAGTTTTTTGGGCTACATTATCTCCAGCAAAGGTTTTGAGATGGATCCGGTTAAGGTTCAGGCTGTGCAGGAATCGCCTAGGCCTATTGGTTTGAAATCGATACAGAGGTTTTTGGGTTTCGCCAATTACTATAGAAAATTCATAAAAAATTTTTCTAGTATTGTCAAACCTCTGACTGATCTCACCAGGAAAGGTGCTGATGCGGTTCAGTGGTCTTCTGAGGCCATTGAAGCTTTTGTGTATCTCAAGGAGAGGTTCACCTCTGCTCCCATCCTTATGCAGCCTGATGTTACTAGGCCGTTTTTGGTTGAGGTTGATGCTTCCTCTGTGGGGGTTGGCGCAGTATTGTCTCAGGATAACGGGGATGGATTACATCCCTGTGCCTTTTTTTCAAAAAAATTTTCGGAGACTGAATTGAATTACGATATTGGTAATCGGGAATTATTGGCTATTAAACTCGCATTTGAACACTGGCGCCACTTCTTGGAAGGTGCGGAATTTCCCGTTCATGTTCTTACGGATCATAAAAATCTGATATATCTTGATGCTGCCAAGCGCCTGAATGCCCGTCAGGCTAGGTGGGCACTGTTTTTCTCGCGGTTTAATTTCTCCGTTACTTACATCCCTGGTACTAAGAATGTTAAGGCGGATGCCTTGTCTCGCAGTTTTTCTCCCATAGTCGGTGCTGAGAAAGAGGAAAACATTTTACAAGAAGGTGTTGTGATAGCTGCTTTAGACTCCGTTTTGGAAGATGAGATTCTTAAAGCTCAGGAGAATGCCCCATCTAACACTCCTCATGGGAGGTTGTTTGTGCCTGGGACCTTTAGGAGAGATTTGTTTGAGTGTCACGAATCTCGGTTGGCAGGTCATCCCGGAATCTCTGAGACCAAGAGACTGGTGGGTCGCAGTTTTTGGTGGCCTGGATGGCAGAAGGAAGTCATTAAGTGGGTGCGCCAATGTACTATATGTGCTAGATCTAAGTCCTCACATACTCCTGCTGCAGGGTTGCTTTGTCCTTTGGAGGTCCCCAGTGCTCCTTGGACACATTTGGCTATGGACTTTATAACTGACCTTCCCCCCTCTGAGGGTTTTACTGTCATCTGGGTGGTCGTGGACCGTTTTAGCAAGATGTGTCACTTGGTTCCCTTCGTCAAACTGCCCTGCGCTAAAACTCTCGCTAAGGCCTTTGTCAAGGAAATTGTCAGACTTCATGGCGTTCCTACTGACATTGTTTCTGATAGGGGTCCTCAGTTCGTGGCTCGTTTTTGGCGTGCCTTTTGTGACAGGTTGGGAATTCATTTGTCGTTTTCGTCCGGATATCATCCTGAATCTAATGGCCAGACAGAAAGGAAAAACCAGGATGTTGAGCAGTTCTTGCGTTGTTTTGTGGCAGACAATCAAGAGGGGTGGTCTGAGTTTCTGTCACTTGCCGAATTTGCTCTGAACAATCATACATCTTCTTCTGCTGGTTGTTCGCCTTTTTTTGTTGTTCTGGGAGACATCCGTCGTTTGGGTCGTTCTCCAAGTTGGGATCTGCCGTGCCTGAGGAGGAGAATTTTTCCGGTGATTTGGAAAGAGTTTGGACAGATGTGCGTGGTAATCTTCAGGAGGCCAACAGAAAATCTAAAGACTACTTTGATAGGAAACGACAGGAGGTTTTGTTCGCTGTTGGTGACATGGTTTGGTTGTCCTCTAGGAATCTGCGGTTGAGGATTCCTTCTAAGAAATTGGGTCCCAAGTTTGTAGGGCCCTTTAAGGTGCTTCAGGTTGTCAACCAATCTGCTGTTAGGTTGGAGGTTCCTACCTCCTGGAGAATTAATCCGGTCTTTCATGTCTCTCTGTTAAAAAAAGCTGTTGTGTCGGATGGTGACGCCTCTGCCTCTGTTCCTCCGGTGGTGGAGGACGGGGAATATGAAATTTCTCGCATCCTTGACTCTAGACGGTATAGAGGTAGTTTGCAGTATCTTGTGGCCTGGAAAGGTTTCGGACCCGAGGATAACTCTTGGGTGAGGTCAGATGATGTTTCCGCGTCCAGACTTATCAGAGCGTTTCACAGGAGATTTCCTGATAAGCCTGGTCCTAGGGGATCCGGAGGATCCTCTTAGAAGGGGGGGTACTGTTAGAACCTTGCTGTTAGGTTTTTTTTTCCTTTGCTGGTCACATGACCTTGTTGGCCTATTTAATCCTGCTCCGCCCTTCTGGCTTTGCTGGACTTCATTGTATATCTACTTTCTAGCTAGCCTGTGCTCTGTATCTAGCTCTGTTAGTTTGCTTGGTCTACGGACCTCTATGTTCTATCTATTTTGTTTGTTCGTCTGTCTGCTACTATTTCTGTTAGGAGGTGTCCCATATTCCTCCCAGTCCTTAGTACTTGTAGGGATTCCCTCCCCACATCTATAGGTCTCCGTACAGACTAGATTAGGACTTTAGCAGGTCTGATCGCAGGATCAGGTCCCCTGTTACATCGTAGGGATTCAGCTGAGTCCTATAGTAGGGACAGATCTCCTCTCTTTCCTTAGCTTTTGTAGCAGAACATAGCAGCCATGTTGTTTGTGGGCATTACAGTGATTGGCTGGCCGCGCAGCGTCACCTCGAGTATTTAAAACCGGGCGCCACCATCTTGCACACGGACTCTCCGGATCAGACAGTGTAGGGACAGCGCTGCTGAGCTACGGACAGATTTTTCCTGCGAAATAGTTAGTGTAGGGTCTGTAAATGCTACCAGAACAAACAAACCGTCCTTCTCAGGACTAATATCCATCCCAGATATCAGGCAGGCTGTATAGGAGACACAGTGGTTATACCAGCAAACGCTGCATTACAGTCCTGTGTGCTCCTGTTTCTGAAATTGCTGGACTTAGCTGCAGGTCTCGGGGGCCATCCACGTCTCTTGTAAGGGGCATTAAAAGCGTCTTGTTATACCACTCTGACCACCACGTCTCTTCTGAGGAGCATTAAAACCATCTTGTTATACCACTCTGACCTACACATCTCTTGTAAGGGGCATTAAAAGCGTCTTGTTATACCACTCTGACCTCCACGTCTCTTGTAAGGGGCATTAAAAGCATCTGGTTATACCACTCTGACCTCCACGTCTCTTCTAAGGGGCATTAAAAGCGTCTGGTTATACCACTCTGACCTCCACGTCTCTTCAGAGGGCCATTAAAACCGTCTAGTTATACCTCTCTGACCTCCACGTCTCTTCTAAGGGGCATTAAAAGCGTTTTGTTATACCACTCTGACCTCCACGTCTCTTCTGAAAGGCATTAAAAACATCTTGTTATACCACTCTGACCTCCACGTCTCTTGCAAGGGGCATTAAAAGGGTCTTGTTATACCACTCTGACATCCACGTCTCTTGTAATGGGCATTAAAAGCGTCTTGTTATAGCACTCTGACCTCCACGTCTCTTGTAAGGGGCATTAAAAGTCTCTTGCTATACCACTCTAACCTACACATCTCTTGTAAGGGGCATTAAAAGCGTCTTGTTATACCACTCTGAACTCCACGTCTCTTGTAAGGGGCATTAAAAGCGTCTTGTTATACCACTCTGACATCCACGTCTCTGGTCAGGGGCATTAAAAACGTCTTGTTATACCACTCTGACATCCATGGCTCTTTGAAGGGGCATTAAAAGCGTCTTGTTATACCACTCTGACCTCCACGTCTCTTCTGAAGGGCATTAAAGGCGTCTTGTTATACCACTCTGACCTCCATGTCTCTTGTAAGGGGCATTAAAAGGGTCTTGTTATACCACTCTGACATCTACGTCTCTTGTAAGGGCCATTAAAAGGGTCTTGTTATACCATTCTGACATCCACGTCTCTTGTAAGGGGCATTAAAAGCGTCTTGTTATACCACTCTGACCTCCACGTCTCTTGTAAGGGGCATTAAAAGCATCTTGTTATAGCACTCTGACCTCCACGTCTCTTGTAAGGGGCATTAAAAGCATTTTGTTATAGCACTCTGACCTCCACGTCTCTTGTAAGGGGCATTAATAGCGTCTTGTTATACCACTCTGACCTCCACGTCTCTTCTGAAGGGCATTAAAAGGGTCTTGTTATACCACTCTGACATCCACGTCTCTTGTAAGGGCCAATAAAAGCATCTTGTTATACCACTTTGACCTCCATGTCTCTTGTAAGGGGCATTAAAAGCGTCTTGTTATACCACTCTGGACTCCACATCTCTTCTGAGGGGCATTAAAACCATCTTGTTATACCACTCTGACCTCCACGTCTCTTGTAAGGGGCTTTAAAAGCGTCTTGCTATACCACTCTGACCTCCACGTTTCTTGTAAGGGGCATTAAAAGCATCTAGTTATACCTCTCTGACCTACACGTCTCTTGTAAGGGGCATTAAAAGCGTCTAGTTATACCTCTCTGATCTACACATCTTTTGTAAGGGGCAACAAAAGCGTCTTGTTATACCAAACTGACCTCCACGTCTCTTGTAAGGGCATTAAAAGCATCTTGTTATACCACTCTGACCTCCACATCTCTTGTAAGGGGCATTAAGAGCTTCTTGTTATACCACTCTGACCTCCACGTCTCTTTTAAGGGGCATTAAAAGCATCTTGTTATACCACTCTGACCTACACGTCTCTTGTAAGGGGCATTAAAATAGTCTTGTTATACCTCTCTTACCTACATGTCTCTTGTAAGGGGCATTAAAAGCATCTTGTTATACCACTTCGACCTCCATGTCTCTTGTAAGGGGCTTAAAAAGCATCCTATTATACCTCTCTGACCTCCTCTTCTGAGGGGCATTAAAAGCATCTTGTTATACCACTCTGACCTCCACATCTCTTCTGAAGGGCATTAAAAGCGTCTTGTTAGACCTCTCTGACCTCCACGTCTCTTGTAAGGGGCATTAAAAGGGTCTTGTTATACCACTCTGACATCCACGTCTCTTGTAAGGGGCATTAAAAGCATTTTTTTATAGCACTCTGACCTCCACGTCTCTTGTAAGGGGCATTAAAAGCGGCTTGTTTTACCACTCTGACCTCCACGTCTCTTCTGAAGGGCATTAAAAGGGTCTCGTTATACCACTCTGACATCCACGTCTCTTGTAAGGGGCATTAAAAGCGTCTTGTTATACCACTCTGACCTCCACGTCTCTTGTAAGGGGCATTAAAAGCGTCTGGTTATACCACTCTGAACTCCACATCTCTTGTAAGGGGCATTAAAAGCGTCTGGTTATACCACTCTTAACTCCACATCTCTTCTGAGGGGCATTAAAACCATCTTGTTATACCACTCTGACCTCCACGTCTCTTGTAAGGGGCTTTAAAAGCGTCTTGTTATACCACTCTGACCTCCACGTCTCTTGAAAGGGGCATTAAAAGCGTCCTGTTATACCACTCTGACCTCCACAACTCTTCAGAGGGGCATTAAAACCATCTTGTTTTACCACTCTGACCTCCACGTCTCTTCTTAGGGGCATTAACAGCATCTTGTTATACCAATCTGACCTCCACGTCTCTTGTAAGGGGCATTAAAAGCGTCTTGTTATACCACTCTGACCTCCACGTCTCTTGTAAGGGGCATTAAAAGCATCTTGTTATGCCACTCTGACCTCCACGTCTCTTGTAAGGGGCATTAAAACAGTCTTGTTATTCCACTCTGACCTCCACGTCTCTTGTAAGGGGGCATTAAAAGCGTCTCGTTATACCACTCTGGCCTACACGTCTCTTGTAAGGGGCATTAAAAGCGTCTTCTTTTTCCACTCTGACCTCCAAGTCTCTTGTAAGGGGCATTAAAAGCGTCTTGTTATACCACTCTGACCTCCACGTCTCTTGTAAGGGGCATTAAATGCGTCTTGTTATACCACTCTGACCTCCACGTCTCTTTTAAGGGGCATTAAAAGCATCTTAATATACCTCTCTGACCTACACGTCTCTTGGAAGGGGCATGAAAAGCGTCTTGTTATACCACTCTCTGACCTCCACGTCTTTTGTAAGGGGCATTAAAAGCGTCTTGTTATACCACTCTGACCTCCACGTCTCTTGTAAGGGGCATTAAAAGCGTCTTGTTATACCACTCTGACCTCCACATCTCTTCTGAGGGGCATTAAAAGCATCTTGTTATACCACTCTGACCTCCACGTCTTTTAAGGGGCATTAAAAGCATCTTGTTATTCCACTCTGACCTCCACGTCTCTTGTAAGGGGCATTAAAAGCATCTTGTTATACCACTCTGACCTCCACGTCTCTTGTAAGGGGAATTAAAAGCATCTTGTTATACCACTCTGACCTCCACGTCTCTTGTAAGGGGAATTAAAACAGTCTTGTTATTCCACTCTGACCTCCACGTCTTTTGTAAGGGGCATTAAAAGCGTCTTGTTATACCACTCTGACCTCCACGTCTCTTGTAAGGGGAATTAAAAGCATCTTGTTATACCACTCTGACCTCCACGTCTCTTGTAAGGGGCATTAAAACAGTCTTGTTGTTCCACTCTGACCTCCACGTCTCTTGTAAGGGACATTAAAAGCGTCTCGTTATACCACTCTGACCTCCACGTCTCTTTTAAGGGGCATTAAAAGCATCTTGTTATACCTCTCTGACCTACACGTCTCTTGTAAGGGGCATTAAAAGCGTCTTGTTATACCACTCTGACCTCCACTTCTCTTGTAAGGGGCATTAAAAGCGTCTTGTTATACCACTCTGACCTACACGTCACTTGTAAGGGGCATTAAAAGCGTCTTGTTATACCCCTCTGACCTCCACGTCTCTTGTAAGGGGCATTAAAAGCGTCTTGTTATACCACTCTGACCTTCACTTCTCTTGTAAGGGGTATTAAAAGCGTCTTGTTATACCACTCTGACCTCCACGTCTCTTGTAAGGGGCATTAAAAGAGTCTTGTTATAGCACTCTGACCTCCACGTCTTTTCTGAGGGGCATTAAAACCATCTTGTTTTACGACTCTGACCTCCACGTCTCTTGTAAGGGGCATTAAAAGCGTCTTGTTATACCACTCTGACCTCCACGTCTCTTGTAAGGGGCATTAAAAGCGTCTTGTTATACCACTCTGACCACCATGTTTCTTTTAAGGGGCATTAAAAGCATCTTGTTATACCTCTCTGACCTACACATCTCTTGTAAGGGGCATTAAAAACGTCTTGTTATACCTCTCTTACCTACACGTCTCTTGTAAGGGGCATTAAAAGCATCTTGTTATACCACTCTGACCTCCACTTCTCTTGTAAGGGGCATAAAAAGCATCCTGTTATACCTCTCTGACCTCCAAGTCTCTTGTAAGGGGCATTAAAAGCGTCTTGTTCTACCACTCAGACCTCCACGTCTCTTGTAAGGGGCATAAAAAGCATCCTGTTATACCTCTCTGACCTCCACGTCTGTTGTGAGGGGCATTAAAACAGTCTTGTTATAACACTCTGACCTCCACGTCTCTTGAAAGGGGCATTAAAAGCGTCTTGTTATACCACTTTGACCTACACGTCTCTTGTAAGGGGCATTAAAAGCGTCTTGTTACACCACTCTGACCTCCACGTCTCTTGTAAGGGGCATTAAAACCATCTTGTTATACCACTCTCACCTCCACGTCTCTTGTAAGGGGCTTTAAAAGCATCTTGTTATACCACTCTCACCTTCACGTCTCTTGTAAGCGGAATTAAAAGCGTCTTGTTATACCACTCTGACCTCCACGTCTCTTCTGAGGGGCATTAAAAGCATCTTGTTATACCACTCTGACCTCCACGTCTCTTGTAATGGGCATTAAAAGCATCTTGTTATACCACTCTGACCTCCACGTCTCTTGTAAGGGGCATTAAAATAATCTTGTTATACCACTCTGACCTCCACATCTCTTCTGAGGGGCATTAAAACCATCTTGTTTTACCACTCTGACCTGCACATCTCTTCTTAGGGGCATTAAAAGCGTCTTGTTATATCAATCTGACCTCCACGTCTCTTGTAAGGGGCATTAAAAGCGTCTTGTTATACCACTCTGACCTCCACGTCTCTTCTAAGGGGCATTAAAAGCGTCTTGTTATACCACTCTGACCTCCACGTCTCTTGTAAGGGGCATTAAAACAGTCTTGTTCCACTCTGACCTCCACGTCTCTTGTAAGGGGCATTAAAAGCGTCTTGTTATTCCACTCTGACCTCCACGTCTCTTGTAAGGGGCATTAAAAGCGTCTTGTTATACCTCTCTGACCTACACGTCTCTTTTAAGGGGCATTAAAAGCGTCTTGTTGTTCCACTCTGACCTCCACGTCTCTTGCAAGGGGCATTAAAAGCGTCTTGTTATACCACTCTGACCTCCACGTCTCTTGTAAGGGGCATTAAATGCGTCTTGTTATACCACTCTGACCTCCACGTCTCTTTTAAGGGGCATTAAAAGCATCTTATTATACCTCTGACCTACACGTCTCTTGTAAGGGGCATGAAAAGCGTCTTATTATACCTCTCTGACCTACACGTCTTTTGTAAGGGGCATGAAAAGCGTCTTGCTATACATCTCTGACCTCCACGTCTCTTGTAAGGGGTTTTAAAAGCGTCTTGTTATACCACTCTCACCTCCACGTCTCTTCTGAAGGGCATTAAAAGCGTCTTGTTATACCACTCTGACCACCACGCCTCTTGTAAGGGGCATTAAAAGCATCTTGTTATACCACTCTGACCTCCACGTCTTTTGTAAGGGGCATTAAAATCGTCTTGATATACCACTCTGACCTCCACGTCTCTTGTAAGGGGAATTAAAAGTGTCTTGTTCCACTCTGACCTCCACGTCTCTTGTAAGGGGCATTAAAAGCGTCTTGTTATACCTCTCTGACCTACACGTCTCTTGTAAGGGGCATTAAAAGCGTCTTGTTATACCACTCTGACCTACACGTCTCTTGTAAGGGGCATTAAAAGCGTCTTGTTATACCACTCTGACCTACACGTCTCTTGTAAGGGACATTAAAAGCGTCTTGTGATACCACTCTTACCTCGACGTCTCTTGTACAGGGCATTAAAAGCGTCTTGTTATACCACTCTGACCTCCACGTCTCTTGTAAGGGGCGTTAAAAGCGTCTTGTTATACCACTCTGACCTCCACGTCTCTTGTAAGGGGCATTAAAACCGTCTTGTTATACCTCTCTGACCTACACGTCTCTTGTAAGGGCCATTAAAAGCGTCTTGTTATACCACTCTGACCTCCACATCTCTTGTAAGTGGCATTAAAACCGTCTTGTTATACCTCTCTGACCTACACGTCTCTTGTAAGGGGCATTAAAAGCGTCTTGTTATACCACTCTTACCTCCACGTCTCTTGTAAAGGGCATTAAAAGCGTCTTTTTATACCACTCTTACCTCCACGTCTCTTGTAAAAGACGTTAAAAGCGTCTTTTTATACCACTCTGACCTCCACATCTCTTCTGAGGGGCATTAAAACAGTCTTGTTTTACCACTCTGACCTCCACTTCTCTTGTATGGGGCATTAAAAGCTTCTTGTTATACCTCTCTGACCTACACGTCTCTTGTAAGGGGCATGAAAAGCGTCTTGCAATACATCTCTGACCTCCACGTCTCTTGTAAGGGGCATTAATACCGTCTTGTTATACCTCTCTGACCTACACGTATCTTCTGAGGGGCATTAAGAGTCTTGTTATAACACTCTGACCTCCATGTCTCTTGTAAGGAGCGTTAAAAACAACTTGTTATACCACTCGGACCTCCACATCTCTTCTGAGGGGCATTAAAAGCTTCTTGTTATACCACTCTGACCTTCACGTCTCTTGTAAGGGGCATTAAAAGTGTCTTGTTATACCCCTCTGACCTCCACGTCTCTTGTAAGGGGCATTAAAAGCATCTTGTTATACCACTCTGACCTCCACTTCTCTTCTGAGGGGCATTAAAAGTGTCTTGTTATACCCCTCTGACCTCCACGTCTCTTGTAAGGGGCATTAAAAGCATCTTGTTATACCACTCTGACCTCCACGTCTCTTCTGAGGGGCATTAAAAGCATCTTGTTTTACCACTCTGACCTCCACTTCTCTTCTGAGGGGCATTAAAAGCATCTTGTTATACCACTCTGACCTACACGTCTCTTGTAATGGGCATTAAAAGCGTCTTGTTATTCCACTCTGACCTACACGTCTCTTGTAAAGGGCATTAAAAGCGTCTTGTTATACCACTCTGACCTCCACGTCTCTTTTAAGGGGCATTAAAAGCATCTTGTTATACCTCTCTGACCTACACGTCTCTTGTAAGGGGCATGAAAAGCGTCTTGCTATACCTCTGACCTACATGTCTCTTGTAAGGGGCATTAAAAGCATCTTGTTATACCACTCTGACCTCCATGTCTCTTGTAAGGGGCATTAAAAGCATCTTGTTATACCACTCTGACCTCCACGTGTCTTGTAACGGGCATTAAAAGCATCTTGGTATACGACTCTGACCTCCAAGTCTCTTCTGAGGGGCATTAAAAGCGTCTTGTTATACCACTCTGACCTACACGTCTCTTGTAAGGAGCATTAAAAGCGTCTTGTTATACCACTCTGACCTCCACGTCTCTTGTAAGGGGCATTAAAAGCGTCTTGTTATACCACTCTGACCTCCACGTCTCTTGTAAGGGGCATTAAAAGCATCTTGTTATACCCCTCTTACCTCCACGTCTCTTGTAAGGGGCATTAAAAGCATCTTGTTATACCACTCTGACCTCCACGTCTCTTCTGAGGTGCATTAAAAGCGTCTTGTTATACCACTCTGACCTCCACGTCTGTTGTAAGGGGCATTAAAAGCGTCTTGTTATACCACTCTGACCTACACTTCTCTTGTAAGGGGCATTAAAAGCGTCTTGTTATACCACTCTGACCTCCACGTCTCTTTTAAGAGGCATTAAAAGCGTCTTGTTATACCACTTTGACCTCCACGTCTCTTATAAGGGGCATTAAAAACGTCTTGTTATACCTCTCTGACCTCCACGTCTCTTGTAAGGGGCATTAAAAGTGTCTTATTATACCACTCTGACCTCCACGTCTCTTGTAAGGGGCATTAAAAGCGTCTTGTTATTCCACACTGACCTCCACGTCTCTTGTAAGGGGCATTAAAAGCGTCTGGTTATACCACTCTGACTTCCACGTCTCTTGTAAGGGGCATTAAATGCGTCTTGTTATACCACTCTGACCTCCACGTCTCTTTGAAAGATCATTAAGTACATCTTGTTATACATCTCTGACCTACACATCTCTTGTAAGGGTTATTAAAAGCGTCTTGTTATACCTCTCTGACCTACATGTCTCTTGTAAGGGGCATTAAAAGCATCTTGTTATACCACTCTGACCTCCACGTCTCTTGTAAGGGGCATTAAAAGCATCTTGTTATACCTCTCTGACCTCCACGTCTCTTCTGAGGGGCATTAAAAGCGTCTTGTTATACCACTCTGACCTCCACATCTCTTGTAATGAGCATTAAAAGCATCTTGTTATACCTCTGACGTCCACGTCTCTTCTGAGGGGCATTAAAAGCATCCTGTTTTACCTCTCTGACCTCCACGTCTCTTCTGAGGGGCATTAAAAGCGTCTTGTTATACCACTCTGATCTCCATGTCTCTTGTAAGGGGAATTAAATGCGTCTTGTCATACCACTCTGACGTCCACGTCTCTTATAAGGGGCATTAAAACCGTCGTGTTATAACTCTCTGATCTCCACGTCTCTTGTAAGGGGCATTAAAAGCATCTTGTTATACCACTCTGACCTCCACGTCTCTTCTTAGGGGCATTAAAAGCGTCTTGTTATACCACTCTGACCTTCACGTCTCTTGTAAGGGGCATTAAAAGCGTCTTGTTGTTCCACTCTGACCTCCACATCTTTTGTAAGGGGCATTAAAAGCGTCTTGTTATACCACTCTGACCTACACGTCTTTTGTAAGGGGCATTAAAAGCGTCTTGTTGTTCCACTCTGACCTCCACGTCTCTTGTAAGGGGCATTAATAGCGTCTTGTTGTTCCACTCTGACCTACACGTCTCTTGTAAGGGGCATTCAAAGCGTCTTGTTATACCACTCTGACCTCCACGTCTCTTTTAAGGGGCATTAAAAGCATCTTGTTATACCTCTCTGACCTACACGTCTCTTGTAAGGGGCATGAAAAGCGTCTTGCTATACCTCTCTGACCTACACGTCTCTTGTAAGGGGCATTGAAAGCATCTTGTTATACCACTCTGACCTCCACGTCTCTTTTAAGGGGCATTAAAAGCGTCTTGTTATACCACTCTGACCTCCACGTCTCTTGTAAGAGGCATTAAAAGCATCTTGTTTTACCTCTCTGACCTCCACGTCTCTTCTGAGGGGCATTAAAACCGTCTTGTTATACCACTCTGACCTCCACGTCTCTTCTGAGGGGCATTAAAAGCGTCTTGTTATACCACTCTGACCTCCACGTCTGTTGTAAGGGGCATTAAAAGCGTCTTGTTATACCACTTTGCCCTCCAATTCTCTTGTAAGGGGCATTAAAAGCGTCTTGTTATACCCCTCTGACCTCCACGCCTCTTGTAAGGGGCATAAAAAGCGTCTTGTTTTACCTCCCTGACCTCCACGTCTCTTCTGAGGGGTATTAAATGTGTCTTGTTATACCACTCTGACTTCCACGTCTCTTGTAAGGGGCATTAAAAGCGTCTTGTTATACCACTCTGACCTCCACGTTTCTTGTAAGGGGCATTAAAAGCTTCTTGTTATACCACTCTGACCTCCACGTCTCTTGTAATGGGCATTAAAAGCATCTTGTTATACCACTCTGACCTCCACGTCTCTTGTAAGGGGCATTAAAAGCATCTTGTTATACCACTCTGACCTCCATGTCTCTTCTGAGGGGCATTAAAAGCGTCTTGATATACCACTCTGACCTCCACATCTCTTGTAAGGGGCATAAAAAGCGTCTTGTTATACCCCTCTGACCTCCACGTCTCTTGTAAGGGGCATTAAAAGCATCTTGTTATACCACTCTGACCTACACGTCTCTTGTAAGGGGCATTAAAAGCGTCTTGTTATACCACTCTGAAATCCACGTCTCTTGTAAGGGGCATTAAAAGCGTCTTGTTATACCACTCTGACCTACACGTCTCTTGTAAGGGGCATTAAAAGCGTCTTGTTATACCCCTCTGACCTCCACGTCTCTTGTAAGGGGCATTAAAAACGTCTTGTTATACCATTCTGACCTCCATGTCTCTTGTAAGGGGCATTAAAAGCGTCTTGTTATACCACTCTGACTTACACGTTTCTTCTGGGGGGCATTAAAACAGTCTTGTTATACCACTCTGACCTCCACATCTCTTCTGAGCATCATTTAAAGCGTCTTGTTATTCCACTCTGACCTCCACGTCTCTTGTAAGGGGCATTAAAAGCGTCTTGTTATACCACTTTAACCTCCACGTCTCTTATAAGGGGCATTAAAAACGTCTTGTTATACCTCTCTGACCTCCACCTCTCTTCTGATGGACAATAAAAGCGTCTTGTTATACCACTCTGACCTACACGTCTCTTGTAAGGGGCATTAAAAGCGTCTTGTTATACCCCTCTGACCTCCACGTCTCTTGTAAGGGGCATTTAAAACGTCTTGTTATACCATTCTGACCTCCATGTCTCTTGTAAGGGGCATTAAAAGCGTCTTGTTATACCACTCTGACCTACACTTTTCTTCTGGGGGGCATTAAAACAGTCTTGTTATACCACTCTGACCTCCACATCTCTTCTGAGCATCATTTAAAGCGTCTTGTTATTCCACTCTGACCTCCACGTCTCTTGTAAGGGGCATTAAAACCATCTTGTTAAGCTACTGGGACCTCCACGAGTCTTCGAACCGACATTGCATTTCCTCCTAATTTTTGAAAGCTTTTGCTTGGAAGACATAAGCAAATACTATGGGAGACCCACTCCCCAATTATGGGATTAATATTTTTAAGATGCTGTACTGTATGGCTCTTGTAAGGGGCATTAAAAGCGTCTTGTTAAGCTACTGTGACCTCACGTCTCTTCCAAGGGGCATTCAAACCATCTTGTTAAGCTACTGGGACCTCCACGTCTTTTCAAAGGGGCATTAAAACAGTCTTGTTAAGCTACTGTGACCTCCACGTCTCTTCAAAGGGGCATTAAAAGCATCTTCTTAAGCCACTCTGAACACCACAGCTCTTCCAAGGGGCATTGGAGTGTTGTTTTTAATTATCTCTTACCTCCACGACTCTTCCAACGGGCATTGCATTTCCTCCTAATTTTAGTCAGCTTTTGTTTTTCAATGCAAAGGCGAAAACTTAGGGAGACCAACTCCCCAATAATGGGTAGAAGGTTTTTAGTACGCTGTAATCCACATCTGTTTCAAGGGGCATTGCAGTTCCTCATAATTTTTGGAAAGCCTTCCATTCACTGCTTAGGCCAACAGTGTACAGGAGACCCAGTTGCTATAAATGGGAAAAAATGGTTTAGTTAAAGCCCTCTGACCTCCATGTCATTTCCAAGGGGCATTGGAGTGCCTCAAAATTTTTGGTAGGCATTGCACTCACTGTATGCCCTATAACTGTGTAGCCGAACCCCTCTTTTTGTTACAGAAACATATCCTACAAGACATATGTGGTTGACTGGCCTGATATTGATGTGAATGGTTCCTGTTCCTCCTGCTCTTTCTCCTTTGCCACTACCTCATCCATCATTTATCACCTGAAGCTTTGTTTTAATGGGAGTCATAGAACTGGAATAGTAGCAGGAAAACATCCAGCAATCCTCGGCGGAGGTAGGATATGCGCCAAACGCTGACCACCTCAGGCCTAGCCGCTACTACATACATGCGCTTGCATTCCAAGAAAACAAAGCAGATGCTAACTTGTATCATCATCATCATGGTCCTCACCTTGGCACTCTCAACTCCCCTGATGGAGAAGCCAGGGCCCACCGGAGGAGTCAGGTTCTCTGGTGGGCTCGTCCAATGCTGCCCTAAAGCAGGCCGGGCTAAGAAAAGTGTGGGGGGGGATGTTCCAAGGAGAAATAGGGGCGGCTGGGGACCGTTTATGGACACCCGGCTGCCCCCAGGCGGATGGGGATCGTGTGTGGACACCCGGCCGCGGGGCGGCTTGGGATCGAGCATGGACACCCGGCCGCCCCCTGGCAGCTGGGGACAGAGTGTGGATACCCGGCCGCCGGGCTGCTGGGGACTGAGTATGGATTCCAGGCCGCCAACACAGCCATGACGTGGTGGCCAGGTTCCGCCTCCGCTTCAAGTCCTTGTCCCAGGGCAGTGTTCAATTGTACCTCTCTCATTCCTTGCAATGCAAGCGCAAGTATGCAGCCTGCCACCCACCCACCCCCAGGCTGCAATACCATTCTGCTTGCTTGCTTGCACTTGAAATTGGGCCTTTTAGGCATGTGGAGGCGGAATCTGGCCACCACGTCATGGCTGTGTTGGTGGCCTGGAATCCATACTCAGTCCCCAGCCGCCCGGCGGCCGGGTGTCCACACTCGGTCCCCAGCCGCCAGGGGGCGGCCGGGTGTCCACACTCGGTCCCCAGCCGCCCCGCAGCCGGGTGTCCACACACGGTCCCCAGCCGCCTGGGGGCAGCCGGGTGTCCATAAACAGTCCCCAGCCGCCCCTATTTCTCCTGTCAACTTCCCCCCACACACTTTTCTTAGCCCGGCCTGCTTTAGGGCAGCATTGGACGAGCCCACCAGAGAACCAGACTCCTCTGGTGGGCCCTGGCTTCTCCATCAGGGGAGTTGAGAGTGCCAAGGTGAGGAGCATGATGATGATAGAAGTTAGCATCTGCTTTTTCTTTTAATGCAAGCATAAGTGTGCAGCCTGCCACCCACCCACCCCCAGGCTGCAATGCCATACTGCTAGCTTGCACTTGAAATGGGGCCTTTTAGTTTGGAGGAGGCCGAATCTGGCCACTACCTCATGGCTGCTTCGGCAGCGAGGTATCCATACTCAGTCCCCAGCCGCCCCTATTTGTCCCGGTGTGCCTTATACATAAGATTAAGCGCGTATACCAAAACATTACCTGTGCCCTCCCCAGTGCATTTAGTGGGAAGGACAGCCTATTCCGCTGTAGTGTGTGCTTGCCAAACCCCTGTTCATGGTACATGCGAAGATGCCTCCCACCCTGCACCTGTAATTGCAGACTTTGTGCTTGCATTGCAAGGAATGGGGGAGGTACAATTGAACAGTGCCCTGGGACAAGAACTTGCACGGGGATAGTTGCAAGTCTGCATCTTCTGATGCGGCATGGATGACTTCTGATGGGCACACTTTTAGGAAGTGACCTGGGTGTCAGAGATGCTTCCAGGAGTCTTCCCCATGCTGTTCCCACGTCTTTTCAGCACTGTATGCATGTGTCACACAGCACATGGCAAGATAAGGTTGTAAAATGTTAAAATGACATTTCCCGGTGAATGCATTTGTCACAGTTGAAAGCAATACAAAAGAGCAAAAACGCATAAAAAATGCTACTTGTGAACATAGCCCAAGGTGTGGAGGAGTATTTTTTTTTGGGGGGGGGGGGTATTTATTTTACCTTATACACAAGTCTTTACCCTGGAAAGGAAGTTCCTTAACATATTTCACAGGAAAGCAGTTTCAGTTTAGTTTTTGAACATTTTATTGTGAGCCCTTAAAAGTGGCTTAATACCTCTGAACACGTTGTTGACAGCAGTGACCTGGGCATCAGAAATGCTTCCTGGGGCGATCCCCATGCTGTCCCCATGTCATTTGAGCACTGTCACTATCATTTTGGGCACTTGTTAGGCTTTTAAAAGACTGCCGGGGGTGCCGCGCCAAAAATGCTCGGGTCTCCCATAGACTAACATTGGGCTCGTTGCTCGGGTCGAGCACCCGAGTATCACGGCGAGCTCGGCCCGAGCTTCGAGCACCCGAGCATTTTAGTGCTCGATCAACACTAGTAACGATCTACATCTGTCGGGGTTTAACTATTTCACTTAGTGTACCTGACAGGGAGTTGACCTTTCGTGCTACTTGTAGATCTGCATAGTGCGGTGGTCTGTGTAGTGTCAGTGTTTCTCTCATCTACCCTGTTTGTTCTACTAGCGATGGTATTGAAAAACTGCCTTAACCTCGCTACTGGGTTGGCAAGTTCACCATTGGCTGGGCCTTCTTGCTCTACTTCTGCCGGGGATCCTTCTTCCTGGGATTCTTCTTGAGCTGGCTCTTCTGCGGCACTAGGCTCTTCTGCGGCACTAGGCTCTTCTGCGGCACCAGGCTCTTCTGCGGCACCAGGCTCTTCTGCGGCACCAGGCTCTTCTGCGGCACCAGGCTCTTCTGCGGCACTAGGCTCTTCTGCGGCACTAGGCTCTTCTGCGGCACTAGGCTCTTCTGCGGCACTAGGCTTTTCCGCAGCACTTACAGGTTCAGCTTGCTGTGGAGGGTCTTCTGGCTGTTGGAAGAATTGGAGTACTGGAATTATAACTGCTCCTCCGATTTGAGGCCAATCTGCCGGGAAGTCTCCAAAATCAGTATGTATTACTGCTTCTTCAGGTTCCTCTTGGATGATGAGAGGCTCTTCTTCTTGGGGTTTTAGCAGATCTGGGCACAACTTCAGGTGGTACCTAGATACTGTTGCAGTTGTTCTTCCTCCATCCTTGCTGATCAAACACGTCTTTCTGTTATCAAACCTTGAATTCAACACCGTGTAGGGTTCTCTCTCCCACTGGTCATCAAGTTTGTGGTTTCTCCGCTTCCTTTTCAATACCACTTCTACTGGTGTGAAGGTTTCTGGTGGTGCACTTCTGTTGTATTGTGCTTCTTGTTTATCCCTCACCCGAGTGAGACTGTTTAAGACACAGGCTTGTCCTCTTCTGTACTGCTCCTGTCTGGTCGTGTCCCAGTCTTCAGTGGTCACGTCTGCCTCTGGTTCTACAACACCAAGCTCCAGGTCCATGGGCAACTTTCCTGGTCTCGCTCGCATGAGATAAGCTGGAGTGCAATTGGTGGAACTCACAGGTATGTGATTGTACAGGTCTACCAAGTCAGGTAGTAGGTCTGGCCACTGGTCTCTCGCCTCAAGTGGTAAGGTCTTCAGCAGGTCGATGACAATGTTGTTCATCTTCTCACAGAGACCATTGGTTTTGTGGGTGGTACGGTGTAGTTCTTATCTTCTTACACCCGTACAGATGGCAGAACTCTTTGAACAATTCAGCCTCAAAGGCCGGGCCTTGGTCAGTCAGTACCTGCTCAGGGTATCCATGGGGTCTGCAGAAGTACGCTTGGAACGTCTTCGCTGCTGTCTCTGCTGTCAGGTCTTTGACAGGGGCGACCACCAGGAACCTGGAGTAGTGATCCACCATGGTCAGGGCATAGGTATATCCTGACCGGCTGGGTGACAACTTGACATGGTCCAGGGCCACGATCTCCAGGGGACGAGTCATCTTGATGGGTTGCAGGGGTGCCTTCTGGCTGCTGTAGTCTTTTCTTCTTAGGCTACAGGGCCCACAGTCTCTGCACCACCTCTCAATGGAGCTGCGCATTCCCACCCAGTAGAAGCGACACTTCAGTAGGGTTTCAAGCTTTTTCCAGCCAAAGTGCCCCGCTTGATCGTGGTAGGCCTCCAACACCATTTGGATGTCTGTCTTGGGGACTACTATCTGCCATACCATCTTGTGGGTCTTGGGATTGACGTACCTCCGGCACAGCTTCTCACGGTAGATAAACAGCCTGCTTCTTTCATTCCACAGCTGCTTTGCTTGAAGAGACGCATCCTTCTCCAGGGAGGAACCTTCTTGGTTTATCAGCTCCTTGATACGGCTGACAACCGGGTCGCTGTCCTGGGTACCTTTCCAGCTGTGATGAGGCAAAGGGTTTAACGTTTTACCACGCTGCCTCCTGGAGGCTCTTTGCTCGTGGATCATCCCATTCCGGTGGAAGGCAGGTATTTCAATCTCTACCAAGTCATCCACTTCTTCTTCTGTGTCTGACTGGTGAGGCATCCTGGACAGGGCATCGGCGTTGGCGTTCTTGCAGCCCGCCCAGTACTTTATTGTGAATTGGTAGTTTGGCAGCCGAGCCATCCATCGTTGTTCCATGGCTCCCAGCTTGGCTGTTTCAAGATGAGTTAAGGGGTTATTGTCAGTGTAAGCAGTGAACTTGCTGGAGGCTAGGTAGTGCTTGAACCTTTCTGTGATGGCCCAGACCAAGGCCAGGAACTCTAACTTAAAGCTGCTATAGTTCTCTGGGTTCTTCTCAGTCGGGCGGAGCTTCCTGCTTGCATGCGCGATGACTTTCTCCTGGCCATTCTGCTTCTGACTTAGGACAGCTCCCAATCCTTCATTGCTGGCATCAGTATACAGCAGGAACGGTTGGCTGTAGTCAGGGTAGGCTAGCATCTCATCACCTGTCAGGATCTCCTTCATTTCTTGAAATGATTCAGCCTGTTCTTTACCCCAGTGGAACGGGGGATTTCTGCCCTTGGGGGACTGTCCTACCAGGAGGTCTTGCAGAGGCGCTGCTTTTGACGCGCCCCCTGGGCCATATTCGTTAGTGGGAATATCCGGAGCCGGGTCAGATGGGATTTGTAGTCTTCCGAGTGGCTGTGACCCGGTCCGTGCCCAGGGTGTCAAACTCAGTTGTATGTGGCAGTCCTACAGATGTTATAAGTTCTTTATTGTCGACTACGCCACCCATTGTGTTGCGGTCACTATGGCCGCCGCTGCAGCAGGGTCCGCTGAGGCTGATGGTGTAGGTGCAGCTTTTGGTGGTATAACCCCCAACGGGTGGGGTATAGCCTCAGGGGGTCAGGTGCAGAGGATGGGGGTTGTGGTGGTGCAGCATAGGTGTTAAAGGAAGACAGAGTCGGGTTGTGCAGTTTAGGGTATTTACTCACTGCTGATGTTCCGGTCACTCCAGCTTCAAGTGACCTCCCGAGCCGTGCTGCATCCACCAGGTCCCGGATCCAGCCAACCCCCAAGCGAGTCCGGAGCGTGACCCTGAGCTCTCCTTCTGTCCTTTCTCTGGCCGTCCCCACTAGTGATCCACCCAGGTCCAGCTCCCTCGGGCCTTCTGTTGGGTGACCCTTGGCCTTGGGTTCCCTGACCCTCCACGTGGTATGCCTTCGTGGTGGATGTTGTGGGTGGCCGTGGCAGACGCTGCCCACGGCCTCCGGTCTCTGGCTGGGGTGTGTTTTTGCCCCCACCAGCTTGGGTTCCGGTACCCTGATGCCGACTCTTCACCCGTGGATTAGATTTGGGGTCTTAGAGTCCTCTCTTCTGCTTCCCCCTCTGGGTCTTTCCTTCTTTCTCCTCTCTCTCTCTGGATCTGCTCTGATCCTCTTCCTGTGGCTGCTCTGCAAAGACTGACAGACTGACCCTGTTCTCTGATGGTGCCCACCTTATATACACCCTCTATGTGTGAGCTCAGGTGACCAGCACCCAATGAGCTCCTATCTTTACCCAGGCTGCTCCCCCTATCTGCCCCTACACTACTGGGATGTACCACCCCCCTCCCACTCCAGCCAGGAACAGACTCGGTCGTACCTGCACATTTCTAAGTGGGAGTACCGTCGGCCTGTTCCTCGGAAATGGGATGTGTGTAGTGCATGCAGCCTACCGAGCTCAGTTCCACACTCCATCCTTACCCGGGAGTGGAATATCACACCTCTGGATTGAGGTGCAATACCCCTGTAGCAGCCGAATCCTCAGGGTGCTACACTTTCTTAGTGTAATCTTGTACAAACCTCCGGTAGTATCCTATCAGTCCCAGGAACTGACGCACCTCCTTGAGGTTCTTTGGCTCCGGCCATTTCTGGATGGCAGTGACCTTCTCCGGGTCTGGTGCTACTCCCTCCGGACTGACAATGTGCCCCAGGTACTGTACCTTTCTCTTGAGCAGGTGGCACTTGGAGGGCTTCAACTTCATCCCATACTGGGACAGTGACTCAAATACCTCCGCCAGGTACTTCAAGTGGTCCTCATACGTCTTGGAGTATACTATCACGTCATCCAGGTACAGTAGCACAGTCTCGAAGTTGCGGTGTCCCAGGCAGCACTCCATCAATCTCTGGAACATTCCGGGGGCATTGCAGAGTCCAAACGGCATACTGTTGAACTCGCAGAGTCCCATCGGGGTGGTGAAGGCCGTCTTCTCCCGATCCTCCTCAGCCACAGCTACTTGCCAGTACCCACTAGTGAAGTCAAGGGTGGAAAAGTAATTTGCAGACTTTAAGGCAGCCAGGGATTCCTCAATACGGGGTAAAGGGTATGCATCTTTATGTGTAATGCGATTTACTTGTCTAATCTACACACAATCTCATGCTTCCATCCTTCTTCCTGACTAGAACTAGAGGAGCTGCCCAGGGACTACAAATATCCCTTACTACCTCTGCCTTCTTCATGTCATGCAACATCTCCTTGGCTTTCTGGTAGTGTGCTGAAGGTATAGGCCTGTACCGTTCCTTGATGGGGGGATGGTTGCCTGTGGGGATGTGATGTTGTACCCCTTTAATCCTCTCAAAGTCAAGTGGGTGTTTGCTGAATACCTGTGCGTATTCTTGAACCACCCGGTGTACCCCCTGTTTCTGGTGAGCAGGAGTGGTGTCTGTCCCAACATGGAGCTGTTGACACCAGTCCACCACCTGGGTTGCTGGGTCATTATCCTCCACTTTGTCTGGTGAGGTTAAGGACTCCGCCGTGTGAATGGAGTTACTATTTACAGCATGTAACTTGGCAACAGTGGTAATCTGACCTCGTCTTCCCCATAGTTGAGAGGACGGACGGGCACCCTCCCATTGCGTACATCCACTACTCCTCTGGCTGTTAAGAGTGTAGGTCTGTGCTCTGAGCTAAGGGGTTCTACTACCGCCTGGTAGCTCTGTCCTTTAAGACCTATTGCTGCTCTACACCAGATAAGCATTTCACTCATTGGGGGAATCACAATGGGTATGGGGTCTGTTACCCGCACATTACCAATCTCACCACCAGTTAGCTTTACTTGCTGCTGGTACATCAGGGCTAGAATCTCCCTCTGGAGTGCTCTCCTCTGCCCCGGTCTGGCGGTGTCAGCGAGCTGTTGGAGTAAAAACACAACCTCCTCCAAACAGTTACCAACAATGTTAGTGCCTAGTACCACATTCAGTCCATTTTCCTCATTGACAGTCTTCACTACAATGAGTCCCTGGTCCTTTAACTCCACTCTCTCCACTTTTACTGCTACTTTCTTAACCCCAAGTAGGTCAAGAGGGAGGCCGTTAGAGGCATATACTGAAAAGTCTGGGTTTGGGGGTTGTAGACTGTCCATGGACCAGTATTTTTTATAGAGGATATCAGGTATGATTGTTACCTGGGATCCGGTGTCCAGCAGGGCAGGTATCGCAATGCCATCCAGTATGATGGATAGGAAAGGTCTTCCTCCCACGAACATGCGGTGCCAGTCTGAGGGGCCTGCTGAGTCTATTCCTGGGTGTTGGCCCTCGGACCCAGGGTTTGCTTGTTTAAAGGACACTGGTGCACTGTGTGACCTGCCTTCTGGCAGCGGTGGCAGTCGAACTCTTGGTCAGGATGGCGTTGGTTGTTGGTCCTCCCACGGGGTGGCGTTGTCCTCCTCCGGGGCGACGTCCTCCTCCGGGGCGGCAACGTCCTACTTCTTCTTCTCCGGTTCATCCAGGGGACATCCTCAGGGCAGTCGGCTAGCAGGATCTTTCCGTCCGTCTCTGGCTCCGTCCGTAGTTGCAGGGCACTCATTACAGTGGCCTGGTTTTTGGTCAGCTGGCGCACTTCTGAGCGCAGACAGTCCAGCTCAGTAGGGGGCGCTGCCTGCACTTTGGCTTCGGCAGCCAGGGAGGAAAAGGTGCTGGCGTTGGAGTGGCCCCACCCTGGTAACGTTGGATTGCAGTATCTGCCGTCTCCAGGGGCTGCAGTCCCTTTAAAGCCATATCCTTAAGGGTGTCAAAGGTAGCATCTGGATGATCCAAGGACCACCAACGCACAGTCCTGCTCTCCCCTTGGGACCTCAGCCCCCGGACAAATTGTTCTTTTAGCATTTTACTCTCATTGGTTATGCTAATTGGACTGACCTGTTTCAGAGCTTGCAGGACCCCTTGTAAATGGTAGGCATAGTCCCGAACATTGTCCTCCGACTTCTGAGAGCATTGGTAGAACCTCATCCGGAGGTCTGCCTCAGTGCGGTCATCAAAGGCAGTCTGTAACTTTTTGAAAATTGTGGACACTGATTCCTGGTCTGCGGCTGACCAAGTCTCTACTTCTCTCTCCGCAGCACCAGTCAATTGTCCCACAACTACTGCAGCTCTTTGATTGCCCATCATAGAATACATGTCCAGGATGCTGCATATTTTGCGCTTGAATCCAGACAGGGTGTCTGGCTTGCCACTGTACTGGGGGAGCCACTTTGCTCCAGGCATGTATGGTAAAGTCAATGGTACAATGGGGGCTACAGGACCTGGCGATGGAGCGGCTATTCCGTCCTGCGCGGCGGCAGCCGCTGATGCATCATCGGGGCTGTCAGCCTGGGCCGCGATGTCGGGCTGTTGCTGCAACATCTTGGCGCCCCCCCCCCTAGTGAACCGTGGCCTACCTTACTTCTGTTGGCCGCAGCTCTGCAGGTGACGGACTTCTGGTAGGACCTTGCGTCGCTTACTTTCCACGTCAGAGCGTTCACTGGGGCTTCCTGCCAGGACCTGACGCTGCGTCAGTGCGTGGGGCGTGTCCAAGACTTTGCGCGGTTACACAGGTACGCCTCCTAGTTTTCCCGCGGTTACACCCTTCTTCTCGCACAGCGACGTCATAATGGCGGACAATGGTGGGAAACCTCCGAAATGGTGGGAAATCTTCACCACAGTACAATATACAGTCTTTTAGTAAAAACGCACAGTACCCGGTGGCAACGGGCACAACTTCTTCCATTGCCGCGGGCACGTAATCCTGTTCGTGACGCCAGTTAGAGAGATGTGGCGCCCAGGGGATGGGGACTACTCGGCGTCCGGGCCTTGATGCCTGGTCTTGGGGGATGTCGCGGTGGTCGGCTCCTGGGCCCGTACCCTGGGGGGAAATCAAATGTCAAAGTTCGTGACGCCACCTGTGGTGTCTGGTGAGGTTCACCAGTGCTGCGGCAGTCCACTGAGGCAGGTGTTAAAGCAGCTTGGGTGGTATAGCTCCCCACAGGTGGAGCTGGGCCTCAGGGCAGCGTATGAAGGGGGGATGCAGGACAGAGGGGACCCAGCTGGGTCAGGGCAAGAATGGGAGCACACAAGAAACTCGCTTCTGTACCTTTACTGGGATTAGTTCAGGAACACCCCGGAGCACTGTAGGTTGAGGGGTGCACGTCCGGATTCTCCCCAGTGAGCAGGTGTACGACCTCCTGTTTCTTGCCTCTCTGTAGTAAGTTTCTGACCTGCCTGGAGCTAGGCCTAAGTTGGTTTCTGTCCTGCACCGGCTGATCCTGAGGTATGGCCTTCTATTGGAGTACGCACTCCCTGGTATATGGGGCCTCGGTAACTCCTGACCCTGGTATAACAGTCAGCGTTTTGTATTCCTGGGACATGTAGTTCGCCAGGGGTTTCTGATTGTCTTCTGCTGGGTGTAAAGAATCCCTGCAGACTCTGACCCGTTGTCCGGGATATGGTTTCTGGGGTGAGCTGGTAAAGCTCCTCTGCCCCCAATGCTACTCACTCCTCTAGCCTTCGGCCTACTCGGACCCTCACTAGGCTATACACACTGGCAGTTAGCTGGCTGCCTCTTCTGCTGTTCTCTGAGCGTCAGCAATGCTCCTAGCTCACTTAACTCGAGCTGCTTGAGTCTGTCTGAGCTCCACTGCAGACTGACCTGTTTCTCTGTCTCACTCTGCAGGAACTGGCTGTGGACTCCAGACTGTTCTGTCTGAACTCACTTCCTGAGGAGAACTAACTAACTCTCTAATTCCACCCTCCTTTATATATCCCTATCCTGGCTCCCTCTGGTGGACTGAGGTAGGGTGGAGGTGTGTGTATGCTCTGAGGGCCTCTTGTGGAGAAATCCTTTAATGCACCCCTCCAGGATCTGTGGCTCCATGTACAGCAGAGCGTCACACCTAAATATCAGGGCTAATAATTAGTGGTGAGCGAGCACTAAAATGCTCGGGTACTCGTTGTTCAAATCAAGCAAATTGGAATGCTCGAGTGCTCAGTTCGAGTAACGAGCCCAATGTAAGTATATGGGAAACTTGAGCATTTTTCCGGGGGCTCACCCTGGCGGTCTGCCGAGGGCCTAAAAATTGTCCAAATCGATGGGAACAGTGCTCAAATGACATGGGAACACCTTGGGGAAAACCCCTGGAAGCATTTCTGACTCCCAGGTCACTGCTGTCAACAACAATGTCAGAGGTATTGTGCCACTTTTACGGACTCACAATAAAACATACAAAAATGAAACCAAAATGGAGTTTCCTGGGAAATATGTTAAGGAACATGTGACATGCAGAAGTAGTGCTGTTGCAGAGTGTGACATGCAGAAGTAGTGATATTGCTTTAAAAGTATTCAGCAACTATTAGAAGTAACACAAGCACAGGAGACAGGAAGTGTTGTGCTCCAGAAGCATCCAGCAACTAGAGGGGTTAACACAGTCACAGGAGAAGGGGAGTGTTTTAGCAGAGCCCCAGGGGGATTGTGGGGAAGTTGTTTACAGTCTGGCTGGAGCCGAAGAGAAAGGTGGCTTATGATCTGTATCTCACGGAAGGCAAGGGAATAAAATTCAGGTCAGGAGGGAAACTAAACAAAAGTCAGTTAGACTCCCTGAGCTAACAGTGTGGAGTATTATTGGCCTGGATGATAAGGATTTGAAAGAAGCCTGCAATAGAGATTATCTCCCTCATCACACCCTTTCCCCCTCCATATTTATGCAGTATTATTGAGTCCTTGTGAAGGAAAAGCCTGTGGTTGTGTATGTATTAAAACTGTGCTGTACTGTGCTACCGGATAATAGACTGTGTACTGACGTGCTGCAAAGGAGACTGTACTGTTATTACTGGAGCCTGTTGCTCAAAGAGACATTTGCATTGCACTGGCCGTGCCTCATTAAATGTTACTGTTCTACCTTTTATGAAGACCCTTGTCAGATGTATCTGGTCAGCAACTGAATCTATCGTGTGCCTGAGAGAAGCTGCAGCCTGAGGTAGCCCTGAGTAACGGTTCCCCCAGGATTCTAATGAATTCATGTAACCGGTCCCGCCCCTATCTGAACTTAGGCAGCATGTGTGTAACATTGGTGGCCCATACGGGGAATACTGAGCGGGAATAAGTGTGTAGAGGGAGAAGAGGAAAAGTGTCTGGAAAAACACAGCAGCACAGCACCTCAACTCAACTCTGCTACACCAGTTAAAGGGGACCAGCCCTAAAGAAAAACTCACTAGCATCAATGGATGTGGAAATACAAATAGACAGAATTAGTGAGCTGCTTCTTCAGTTAACCTCTGAAGAATTGAGAACAGTAGCAGAACATGTAAAGATGTCAGTAGAACAGATTTCCAAAGCACACAACCGCAGGCAACTGTTAGCTGCCATTAATGCAAAAATGGATGAGCTGGGGGAGAAAGAAGCTGAAGATGTCATGGGGACATTCCTCCAGGAACTAACACAGTTTCTAACCAAGTTGAAGTTGGAGGATGGAGGGGCAGCACCAATTACCAAAAGCGGGAATCTCCATCCGCAGACTGAACTACAGGAATTGAAAGAACAATTCAAAGCCCTAACAGCCCTGCAGGAATCAACCAAAACCTCTGAACAGGTGATAGACTCAGACAGGACCTTTAACCTGCTCGGGTTAGATAAATCAGGGAGACAGTCCTCTCTAACACCACAAATCACCATAAGGAAAGAATTCAAGATCCTGGGACAGATTGGAGAGTGTGAACAGAAAGAGAGACTGTCTTCTAGGAACTTGTTGCACCAGATCGATGCAGGATTACAGAAAGGCTACCAGCCAGATGAGATAGTGGAGGGAGTGGTTAAAACGATCAGCCCAGGACTGAACCTCTGTAATATGCTAGAAATGAAGAGTCAACTGACCTTGCAACAGCTGAAGATGATTTTAAAAGGGCACTATAAAGAAGAGAGTACTTCAGAATTGTTCCACCAACTCATTAATTTCTCACAGAAAAATAATGAATCATCCCTAAGTAGAGATGAGCTGTGTTCGAATCGAACTGTTCGCCAATCTCAAATTCGAGCTGTTTTGGGCGGTGTTCGACGAACCCGAACGATTTGAAAAAAATCCGCCTGTTCGAGGTTATGTTCGATAACTGTTCGTGCACCCAAATCGTAACTGGATTTTTTCACAGTAATGCTGATAATCAATGTTAATACACAGTTTGAGTGTACAGCGGGGCGGGGGGAGGGGCATGGGATGGATCTCTGCAGAAATAATGAAGATCTCCATTTTTTTTTCTCTTTCCCGCATTTACAGTGAGGAGGTGCAGTCTGTCAGCCTATCAGCAGCGCACAAACGGAGTGAAGTGCTTTTTTTCACACAAGCAAGGGCATGTGTCATTGGCTGTGTATGTCACATGTCCTTGCCCTATAAGACCCAGCCATTTTCCCTGTCGCCACCATTTTCTCACTGCTGCAGCTGAGTGTTAGACGGCACTGCTGCTGCTGTTAGCGCTATATTGTGTAACTGAATTGCAAGCGAATTTTCTCTTAAATAGACAGAAAGGTTTAGGGAGTAGGGACTAGTTTGTAATTGCAGCCCTTTTGAGGGCTAGGTTACAGCAGTTCCTAGCACTTTTAGTAGGCAGGTCTGTGCTCTTAAATCGACAGATAGGTTGGGAGTAGTGACTAGTTGTAATTCCAGCCCTTTTGAGGGCTAGGTTACATCAGTTCCTATCACTTTTTGCCAGGCAGGTCTGTTTTAGTGCTGTGCAAGTGTTTTTCACAGCATTTGGCTCAATCTAGCTAAGCAAATCCTTTTGGGCCTCTTGCAGTGTGTGTTAGTCAGTGGAGTAGCCTATCTGTGTTGCAAGCTACACCACCTGTGTATGTAATACAAATTTTTTCTGCACCTAGCCAAGTAAAACCTTTTGGGCCTGTAGCAGTGTGTGGTACTCATTCTATTAGGCCATCTATACTAAGCTCCACCAGCTTTCAAATTACTAGTAATTTTTAGCTGCATCTTGCCTGGAAAATAATTTTGGGCATAGTAGTAGTGTGTGGTACTCATTGTATTAGGCCATCTATACCAAGCTCCACCAGCTTTGAAATTAATAATAATTTTTAGCTGCATCTTGCCTGGAAAATAATTTTGGGCATAGTAGTAGTGTGTGGTACTGATTGTATTAGGCCATCTATACCAAGCTCCACCAGCTTTGAAATTAATAATAATTTTTAGCTGCATCTAGCCCGGAAAATAATTTTTCTTCACAATAGTGGTAGCAATAGAAATATGGGGCGCGCGCCTGGCTAACAAAAATATACGCTTCATAACAAAAAACACCAGCCTAGCGCACTGCATTAATAAGATGGCATCATCGTCTCTCCCAGTGCTAGGCCTACTACGCTGGCTAGCATTCCTGTGCCTAAAACACAATGTATGGGTCCGCACTAGCCACGATGCTGAGGGGTCTAAAGCTGCTGATAACGCTTTGTGAGGGTCGTGATGACATTCCACTCGTCCTCCAGTCACTCCAAATTCAAACTATGAGCATGGGTCAACCATTCAAAGAATGAGTCAGACAACAAGCTGGTTCAAACTCAGAGCACGCTCAAAAGACTACTACAGACAACGTCCTCAGCAATGTTCTGTGTTTATTTTTTACATGCACAAACCTAAATACACTACATAATGGGGAGGGAAAAGGGGTTGTCCGGGGCGGGGTAAGCCATGAAAGTCCAGTGTCTGGCCACTCCTGATTGGTCCTCATCTCCTTATCTCAGTCTCTGGGCAGATATTGCAGCCGTCAGCTTATAATCTTGTTTCGTTTCTCTGAAATAAGTCTTGGCAACACTGGAACTGTCTTAGTTTAAGTTTCGATTTGAGTATTACGTAGCAAGGAAAGCTTATTGTTATATGATACAAAATGGTGGTTAGTACATTAGCAAAAAAGCGTATAAAAGTTACAAAAGTATAAAAGTTACAAATATATATATTCTCTTTTACCCCGACATTCCCCCCTAAACACTAAGCTTTCCTTTGCTTTGGGGCCTTTGAGACTGTCCATGTGTGGGGAGAGGGGAGGTGGATTTCTTCAACCAATCATTTTAGAAGCTGCCCCCTTATGGGACGCCCCCAAACAATTGAGCCCTACCCTAGGTGACACATGGAGTTCTCCCAACTATCCCTAAACTAAATCTCTCAATTGAACTTTGTCATGGGGGGGGGCTGGTCAGGCTTGTTCGAAGGAGTGTATTTCTCCATATCTTCTCTTGATTCAGAAAGGTCCCGGAAGTTGGGACAGCATTGGTTATAACTTTCCTGTATAAGGGGACTATGTAGCACAGGACCACCAGGCCCAATACTAATAGACCTCCCATTACTAGACAAACTTGTTGGAGGAATCCCTTGAGCCCTCCCAACCAACTTGAGAAAAAGGAGGTATCTACCCCTGTGTGGTAGCTGTCCACCCTGGGACAGACAGTAAGCATATGGAAAGGATATAGAAGAAGGTAGTCATCTTTTATAGACTCGTTCTGTCTCTCTTGCAGTGGGAGGCGTGAATCCAGGTGCTCTTGCCCTCAAGCTTCAGAGCCGTCGGGGTGGTGAGAAGCACAGTGTATGGTCCCTCGAACCGCGGCTGGAGGCAGTCTTTCCGGACAAACTTCTTCACATACACTAGATCGCCTGGGATGAAATCATGTACTGCATCACCTGTAGATTCTGGGAGAGAAGCAGATACTGGAGAGCGGGTGTTAGTCAATTCTTTAGACAGAGCAATCACAAATTTTACCACTCTATCATGTGTTTCAGACAACTCTTGGGGCCTAATCTCTCCTATCTTGGGTGGGGTCCTAAACAAAATTTTATAGGGAGTCAGCCTATGTTTGGCCTGAGGAGTGTGTGTGATATGATACAATACTATGGGGAGTAGGTCGGGCCAGGGGAGGGGATGATCTTGGGTCATTTTCAAGAGCTGGGTCTTGAGGGTGGAATTCATTCTCTCCACTTTGCCTGAACTGGCAGAATGGTATGGAGTGTGGAGGCCCAAATCTGTTCCCAACATGTTCCAGAGTTCTTCGTAGATATTTGCTGTGAAAGCTGGTCCTTGATCCGATTCTATGACTTGGGGAACTCCAAATCTGCAGGCAATTTCGGTGATCAGTTTCTTGGCTGTGACTTTAGCAGTCATGTTGACAACCGGGTAGGCCTCGGGCCAGGCTGAGAACATATCCACGGCTACCAAAACGTACTCCTATTTTCCTGCTTTAGGCATTTGGATATGGTCGACTTGTATTCTCTGCCAAGGGGAGTCTGGTTTAGCCAGGTGTTGGAGAGGGACCCGTGCCGTACACGTTGGGTTGCAGGTAGCGCAGACAGAGCAGGATTTTGAGTACGCAGTCACAGTGGAAGAGATTCTGGGTGCAAAGTACAGTTTCTTGATACATGCGAAAGCTTGATTCTTTCCTCTGTGTGTAGGCCCGTGAGCCCATGCTGCCACAGCTGAGTACATGCGTCTAGGCAAGCAAGGCTTCCCATCCACTTGGTAAAGAGTCGAGTTGACCTTTGAATCTTTGCGACCTGCCAGCACGGCTCCTGCCGATTTCCATTGCTTGACTTCTTCAGTGGGGGTCTTCCTTTGTTCCTCACACAATTTTTCTTCAGGCATCCTGACCCCCCTGGATTCCACTCGTGTCTCCGCTGGACTTGTATGGTCTTCCGCCGGCTGTTCTTTGGCTCTTGCTCTAGTGAGCGCCACAGCTACGGTTTGCAGGGTCTCCCCCATCTCTTCTTCCTTTTCCTGCCACTTTGATGACACATTCTCTACTGCTGCAGTCTTGGCTGCTTGGTCAGCTAGGTGGTTGCCCCTGGCTTCCCTGGAATCTAGTCTTCCATGAGCCTTGACCTTGATAACAGCAATCTGAATGGGTAGTTCCAGGGCCTTCATTAGGGCCTTAATCCATGAGACATGTTTCACTGGTGTACCTGCAGCTGTGATGAATCCTCTAGACTTCCACAAGAGTCCAGAATCATTGCAAATTCCATGTCCATACCTGGAATCGGTATATACATATTCGCCTTTGTTCCTGCTGCCAGGTGGCAGGCCTCTGTGAGAGCCACAAGTTCAGCTTCTTGTGCAGACATGTATGGTGGTAGAGCTTCAGCCTTCAGAACTGTTAGGTCTGTTGTGACAGCATATCCCGTGTGGAACTTCCCTTGAGGGTCTGCGAAACGGGATCCATCAGTCCATAGGTGCATGGCAGGGTGTGCGAGCGGATGTGCCACCATATTCTCTGGAGCAGAAGTCTCTTCCTGCAAAATTTTTATACAATCATGAGGTTCCACCAATGGACCTTCACCCTCTTCACCTTCCCCCCTAGAAGGTGGAAGCAAAGTGGCAGGGTTGATAGTCAGACATCTGGTAAATGTTATATTGGAGGGCAACAATAGGGAACACTGCAGCCGCAGGTGTCTTTGGTTGGTTAGATGTTTCGGAGATGTTTGTTGCAGAAAAGCTGAGAGATCATGTCCAAGGACGATATCAGCTGACTTGTCAAGGAGAATGTGAGCAGCGTGGACCGCCTTAAGGCACGTGGGGGTATTTCGGGTGACAGGGTCCAGGCGGGCTGAGTAGTAGCCCAAAGGCCGATACTTATGATCATAACGTTGTGCTAGAACTCCAGAGGCATGACCTTCCGATTCCGAGACAAAAAAATGAAATGGCTGAGTATAGTCTGGTAAGCCCAAGGCCGGGGCAGAGACAACAGCCTGTTTAAGGCGGTCAAAACATAGTCTGTGTTGAAGAGAAACACGTGGATCTTCAGCATGAAGCCAAACCGAGCCTTCATTTTTGAGACAGTCGTACAGAGGTTGCATGAGCTTTGAGACATCAGGGATCCATTGCCTGCAGTAAGTGATGAGACCAAGGAAAGTCTGCATAGCGGAATAGGTAGTTGGGAAGGTGATATCCATGATGGCTTGTTTTCTTTCTTCAGTCAGATATCTAGCACTTTGTGATATACAATGTCCGAGGAAAATGACCTTGGGCAGACACCATTGGACTTTGCCTTTCGAGACTTTACAGTTAGCTGAGTGAAGAAACCAGAGAAGGGATGCTGACATCTCTGGCAAATTTTCTTCAGTGCCACAGAGTAAAGGATCATTCACATACTGTAGAAAGGTGACCTGAGGGTTCTCTTGAACCCATGGCTCCAGTATAGACTTCATAGAATGAGTGAATTGGTTAGGAGAGTTCTGGGCTCCTTGTGGAGTCCTGGTCCATGTAAGCTGTGCTCCTTGAAAGGTGAAGGCAGAAAGAAACCACGAATCTTCGTGTAAGGGTATACTGAAGAAGGCGTTGGCCAGATCTAACACCGTAAACAAGGTGGCCGTTGGAGGCACCTGAGACAAAAGGGTGTTTGGGTTGGGTACCACTGGAGTTTCTAAAATGGTAGCTGCATTGACGGCTCTGAGATCCTGAACCAACCGGTATCTTGGAGGCTCTCCCGGAGCGGTTTTCTTTTTTACAGAAAAAAGGGGTGTATTGCATGGAGATACACATCTGACAAGGACTCCTGATTCCAGGAGGGAAGCGACTTGGGTACTCAAGCTTTGTTCTTGTGCAGCCTTGAGGGGGTATTGTGGCAACCGTGGGTACCTATGTCCAGGCTTGAGGTGTACTCGGACCGGGGGAACCTGCAGGAGGCCGACGTCCTCTGGCCCACTGGACCACAGAGAGTGAGGGAACTGTGAGGTATCAAGAAGAGTGTGAGGTTGTATGGTCATCATTATGAGAGGGAAGGCTTTAAGAACACAGCGGTCTTCAGTCCCTTGTTCGGAATGAGGGTCCCGCAAAAGAAGCTCCATACCATGGTTTCCGAAGGTAATTGTTGCCTTCATCCGCTCTAAGAGATCGGCTCCCAACAGATTGATAGGGCAAGTTTCAGAGACCAAGAATCTTGTGAGTACTCCGGTGAACGGTCCTGCAGACACAGGGACTGTGAGTGGAGAGGAAATATGTTGGCCTTCCACCCCAACACAGGTGAGGGTATCCGGTGATAGGGATACAGAAGGAGGGAGCTGTGCAGAGGAAATGACAGATGTGGCCGCCCCAGTGTCCACCAGGAACTCCAGTGGTTGATGGTCCACCTGGTTGTGTGGACCATCACGGAACGACCGGTCATGGTACTATCTGCGGGTTGGACAGTCTCTGAGGATGTGGTCAAGGCTACCACACTTCCAACACAACATTCGTCCTCCAGAATCACGAGATTGTCTTCTGTTTCTAGATGGTCCCTTGTCATCTCTTCTGTCTTATTTTCTATATGTGGGAGGAGTATCATCACCTGTGCCTTTAACCATTACCCACTTGATTCCATGTTGGTTGCCAGGGGGTGGGTAGCTTTCATGAGCTTAATATACCATGGCAGGTGCGGCTTTCTTCTTTGACTTAGTATCTTTTTCCATTTTTAGCATTGATTTTTGGAAAGCTTTAACGAAGTCCACCGCGTCGTTGAAAGAAGAAGAACGAATCTCGGGCCGTACT
The DNA here is from genome assembly GCF_046119375.1 of Phyllobates terribilis. Classification (NCBI taxonomy): domain Eukaryota; kingdom Metazoa; phylum Chordata; class Amphibia; order Anura; family Dendrobatidae; genus Phyllobates; species Phyllobates terribilis. The sequence continues at coordinate 1,227,882,590 of NW_027362761.1, read as the reverse complement.
CTCAGGACTTCATCTCTGAGAGCGTCTTGTAGGCCATCTACTAGGGCCTGAACCTTGACGTGAAAACTGTATCCGAGATCCTCAAAATGCATGCTGAGTCTTGCAGCATATCTTTCCACAGATTCATCAGGGTCTTGTTGAACATCTTGTATAGACCCAGCTTGATCTGACAAGCGATTCTGAGCCCAGGCCTTTAACTGTTTCATGTATTCTAGGCCGGATTCATACGTACTAAGGGATCCTGCTTTTGTGGAATCCATGGCCTTTTGAAAGCTCTCCGTTTTCGGCTAAGTGAGCCTGGCATTCTGCAGCCAGAGTAGAACCAGCAGCAAGGGAAATTTTGCGAGCCAATCCTCCAACATGGCTCATACAGGTGTTTGCAGGGTTGACCATGGCCCCCACCCGATGTGTAAGGATGTCACCATAGCCTATTGACAGAGTGACAGGGCGTCCTGATGGGTCTACTAGATTCCGGGAGCGGCAGGGGTCCCAGACTTCTGAGAGACTGGGGGGTGGTGCTCTTTCAGCAGTTGCTTGGAGCAAGGGCCGGAGTACGGGTAATGGATGTGGGGTGGAGGATGCCATAGGAGACGTATGGGGTAAAGGAGGGGGGGAGGGGCTGGAGTATCTTGAGCCCATCCCTCATCTGGCTCCGTATCGTCTTGAGTAACAGTATGTTGGCGGAGGGAGAGCAGTCTGGCCTGAAATTCTGGGGAGTTGAGGAGGATATCCCCAGGGTTGTGGGTGACTCCCATAGGAAACAGGGGAAGCGTCTCAGCATCGTGGACTGGAGCAGAGGGTGTCACATTAACTTCAGATGGGTGCTCTGGGCCTGCGGGCTTTTCCACCTGTGCTGGTGGCTGGTAATATGCACCGGACGGATCTAGTAGTGGATATAGGCCGGATTGGGGCTTTCCGGGCCTCCCACAACAAGTAAGAGGTGTAGCAAGATGGCCGTGGGAGGGAGGAGGTGGGAGTGGGGGTGGGATTGTTCTTGGAGGCAGGAAAAGGTGTAGTAAGATGGCCGTTGGAGGGAGGAGTTAGAGTGGAAGTGGGAATGTTCTTGGAGGCAGGCTGGGCTTCGTGCCATAGGCGGCCCGCCCAGAGTGGGTTTTGCTCTCCACACACCCGACACGTCCACCCTTCCGGTGATTTGGCGTCGGCGCCATTATAGGGTGGTGACTGAGGGCTCAGTGTAGTGACAGGCATCAAAGGTGCAACGGCCATTTTGGGGGCACATAACAAATCACATTCTGCAGCTTTCATGTATCTGAACAAAGGCTCGGCATTCTCTGTTCCCCCCTGCACCATCTACTCTAAGATGTGCATGAGCCTGGTGTAGAAATCCTCACCCAACTTTCCCAACTTCTGTGTAACACATTCATTCTACACTGAAAACTAAAGCCTGCCTGTACTGGATAAGCTTATCATGTTATACAAATTCCTAACATTCTTCTTGCCTTCTTGCCTTCCCGTAACTCCACTAATTGGCTTAACTCCCACAGCAGCATTCCGCAACTTACGAGATCTTTCAAATTTGAATACACACAACATTTTCTTATAGAATGCAATGATCTGTCGCGACTCAGATCACTGGTGCAGCCGACAGGTCGCCACCCGTCAGTGTAGAGTACCTCTCAATACACTGATAAGATAGAGAGTACCTCTCAATCTATCCCTTCCCTAACCTTGACTGGCGACTTTACAGTACGACTCACCACGGCACCCTGACTGACAGCAGAACCCCTCCTTATGAGGTTTCTCTGTATAAGACGAAGAGCACCTCTCAATCCGTCTTCTTTCCTACCACGGCACCACCCGTCAGTGTAGAGTACCTCTCAATACACTGATGAGATAGAGAGTACACCTCTCAATCTATCTCCTTTCCTACTACGGCACCACCCGTCAGTGTAGAGTACCTCTCAATACACTGATGAGATAGAGAGTACACCTCTCAATCTATCTCCTTTCCTAACCTTGACTTTACAGCAGTCTCTGTGTTAGACGAAGAGCACACCTCAATTCGTCACAGATCCTTTCTCCCTTACACTACAATTCAGGAATGCTTTGAAACTTCGACTATCAGTTACGGGAGGCAGCTATCTAAAGAAAGTTCAGTGACCGGAGGAGGAGGAGGTGGTGTGCACACGAGCACGCGCAGGCATGCGACGTCACTCGTTTTAACACTTGCTGGTTCAGGACGTGGTGCGGGACGCCTAAGGTCTCACCACTCGACCGGTCACCCACCCAGATCCATCCTGACAATCCCACAGGAACCGCTGCGGCTGACACACAGGCAAGTGAGACATATAAAATACATCTCAACTTATCGTGTTCGATGGAGGTTGATCAGGCCTCAAATTCAGCCACCGCGGTCACCACCAGGGAAGTCAGCAATATGGGTCCGGGAGGGCGGCGTACCGCTAGCCACGCCCCACGTTGGGCGCCATTTGTGAGGGTCGTGATGACATTCCACTCGTCCTCCAGTCACTCCAAATTCAAACTATGAGCATGGGTCAACCATTCAAAGAATGAGTCAGACAACAAGCTGGTTCAAACTCAGAGCACGCTCAAAAGACTACTACAGACAACGTCCTCAGCAATGTTCTGTGTTTATTTTTTACATGCACAAACCTAAATACACTACATAATGGGGAGGGAAAAGGGGTTGTCCGGGGCGGGGTAAGCCATGAAAGTCCAGTGTCTGGCCACTCCTGATTGGTCCTCATCTCCTTATCTCAGTCTCTGGGCAGATATTGCAGCCGTCAGCTTATAATCTTGTTTCGTTTCTCTGAAATAAGTCTTGGCAACACTGGAACTGTCTTAGTTTAAGTTTCGATTTGAGTATTACGTAGCAAGGAAAGCTTATTGTTATATGATACAAAATGATGGTTAGTACATTAGCAAAAAAGCGTATAAAAGTTACAAAAGTATAAAAGTTACAAATATATATATTCTCTTTTACCCCGACAGCTTTATCACAATTCAATTGGCAGATTTTCACAGAGCTCCTCCCCAACGCCCACCCATCGGGCAACAGTTGCCCACCCTCCCTATGGGATCTAGTGGCGAATAGTTGATGCCATTAATCAGAGCGTCAGTTGCCCCGTCGACGTGGCAAGCATACGGTAAGGCATGGGAAGAGTGGACACGACTAGTAGCAGGCAGACGGGTTGACCAATGTGAACAAGCCAGATTACAAGTCACCATAGAATTTCTCCACCAGCTAATGATGAGGGGCATATCAGGGGCGTCAGCGCAGTGGTGTCTGACCGGAGTAACATTTCACTTCCAACTACTGAATTGGGGAGATGTGACAAAGAGATTCATCATCAGACAATCCATAAAAGTGTGGAAAAGGGGTCAGCCAAGTCAGGAGTGTAGACGTCCCGTCCCGTGTCACTAAAACTGATTTCTCACATCATATCCCTAACACCATTAACATGACACTCACAATTTGAAGCAACACTACTGTCTACTGCATTTGCGATCGCCTTCTTCAGGGCGCTATGCATAAGCGAATTAGTCCCTCAATCCAAAATTACCAACAGTGGAGGCTTATTACACCAGGACGTAGTCATAGCTAATAATGCAATACGTCTACGCATACGCCAATCGAAAATGGTTCCAGTGGGTACTTCTACAACCCACAAACGGTACACTGAGTCGGGTAACAATAGTAAAAACATATATAACCATCAGATCACAAAGTCATTTCTTCCTATCACATTGGATGGAACGCCATTATCAAGATACCAGTTCCAAGCTATATTTAATAAATTCATAACATCGGCAGGGAACCACCACAAAGATTACAGGCACACTCATTCCGCATAGGCGCGGCCACGGAAGCAGCAAGAGCAGGACTGTCAGAAACGGAAGTTCAGAGGATAGGGAGATGGTGATCCACGTGTTTGGCGAGATACATAACACCAGACTTGTTATCCTAACGTGGTTTGTTTCTTTTACAGGTGACGCTAAGCCAACAGTGTGGGTGATAGGCCACTCGTATATATATTGGGCAGAAAAAAGGGCGAAAGTCCGCCCAGGCGGGAGGAAATTAAGAGTTTCATAACACATATTTCAACTGGAGAGGTATTTAGAGGCCTGCTATGGCCGCAGGTACTAATGGAGGTAATCAAAGTAGGGAGAGAGGCAAGAGGTCTGGTCATCTTAGTTATACAGGCCGGGGGAAACGACCTAGGTCATCACAAGAGCACATAACTAATAGCAATAATGAAACTAGACACTGAGCGCTTCAGAGAATTTTTCACAAAACTAACTATAGTATGGTCGGAGATTGTGCCGATAGCGGTATGGCAAGGTACACGAGACATCACGGCCATCGAATGGACAAGGCGGGTAATAAATATTCGGATGGCAAAATTTAGAAGAGACAGAGGCGGTGTAGTGATACAACACCGACAACTGGAAGGAGATAAAGCAGGCCTCATACGGCCCGACGGTGTTCACTTAATGGATATTAGACTGGACATATTCCTGTCAGGACTTCAGGACGGAGTGGAACAAGCGTTAAGAGTGATGGATGGGGGTCAGAGTCCTGCATACGAGTACGCAGGATCCTCCGTGGCCTGGAAATAGAAAGGACATGTTGGAGAGTTACACTTGTTGGCCAACTTGCCGGTGTGGAGACCCAGGGCATGCTGCAACAAGCTGAATTATTTTAGAAATAAAATGCCTTTCTAATGGCATGAGTATAAAGAGTTAATAAAGCTGTGACCGATCCTCACCCATCCAATTGTAAGAGTTACATTATTGTATTGTCAAGGAAAGGGGGGCGGTAGGGGGGCTGTGCATCTGGGTTTGGTTGGGGGTCCCCACAGTCTGCCTAGGCTAGATGCATTTAAAAATTCTTATTAGATACACAGGGGGTGCAGCTTGCTTCGCAGCTGGGCTACTACGCCCAAAGTATTGCCTAGGCTAGATGCAGTTAAAAATTCTACGCTGACTAGCAGACACTGAAGCTTTGGAGCAGACCTCTGAGCAAACAGCTCTTCAGACTCAACCATCTGTGTTACCCCAAGCCATAGTGTATGTAGTTTCTTACAGTTAAAAGGGGGGGGGAGCGACCCAACCCACCTGGAATTGATGATGCCAACGTCACGTAAAACACAGCAAGGGGACTCCAAAAAGAGTCTCCATTTTTTCCAAAAATTGTGGCACAGACACCACTTAAGTGGCATCAATTGCCCCAGAGTTGCTTAAAACGGTTGGTGAGGTGGTTTTACCAAATCCTCAAGCTTTTAGTCTCCCCAAGATGACACAGGGGTAGAAAAGTCCTTGCGGATCCATGATTTGTTCATCTTTATGAACGTGAGTCTGTCTACATTCTCAGTGGACAGCCGCATGCGCTTATCTGTCAGCACACCACCAGCAGCGCTGAACACGCGTTCAGAGAGAACGCTGGCTGCAGGGCATGACAATATCTCCAAGGCGTGAGTGGCGAGCTCCGCACATTTTTCCAGATTGGAATCCCAAATGAGCAAGGGTCCAGTGACACAGTCATGGCTTCGATGTTCACTTGGAGATACTCCTGTACCATCCTCGCTAGGCGTTGACTATGTGTCAGACTTCTTGTCTCCTGTGGCCTTGCAAAAGATGGTCTAAAAAAGTGGTGAAACGATTCCACAAAATTGCTGTTACCAGCAGACACTGTGTTACTGTTACGGTTTGAGTGATGAAGAATCGACAGTCCCACGGTTTGCAAGTTAGAACTGTGAGATTCACTATGTGCACCACTGGTGTTTTGTGGAAAAGCACATGTATGATTCTGCAACAGCCTCCTGCATGCGTGAATCCCTTTCTATGGCAGGAATAATTTCGGCAAATTTACTTTTGTACCGGGGGTCTAAGAGTGTGGCAACCCAGTAGTCGGGATCACTTCGAATTCTGACAATCCGAGGGTCATGTTGCAGGTAGTGCAGCGAGAAGGCACTCATGTGTCTTGCGCATCCAGGAGGACCAAGTCCTTGTTGTGTTGGTAGCGAGGTAAGAATCATGCTTCCTTCCTCTGCCCTTTCCCCCCCAACCTCGCACAAAAGAAATGTGATCAAGGTCTCCCTCATCTGATGAGTCTTACATGCCCATCGCCAGTTCGTCCTCCTCTTCTTCCTCGGTTCCTGCACCTTGCACCCTGGTAAAACCATCTCCCCCACCCTCACATGCCTGCCGCCTTGGTGCCGCCGATCGTCTGGACCTTGCAGATGTTAGCGCTTCCGCATACAACTCCTCCTCCTCTACTTCCTCCACCTCCTCTTGTCCCACCTCCTGAATTCTGTTTAACGTGTGCTCCAGCATGTAAATCACCGGAATAGTCATGCTGATAATGGCATCGGCGTCAGCACTAAACATCTTCGTCGCCATATCAAAACTGTGCAGAAGGGTGTGTGGCGCCCCTGAGGGTTCAGTCGCCACAGAGGTACTGCATCTCACCCAGAGGTGTGGTATCTCACCCTCAGGTAAGGAAGGAGTATGGCTCGGGACCCTAACACCTGCATCCAACACATACCCACAGTGGGGGTAGGGCGAGACTGCTCCTAAGGGAGAGCACAGTCCCAAGTCCCTAGCTGGCGGGAGGGTCCTATGTAGTGGGTGTGGGTGGAGAAAGCAGCTTAGGGGAGCACATGACAGGGAGAGTATAAATAGGAAGCCATCTTAGAAAGAGCAAGCCAGTCAAAGGAGGAGAAGTGACAGGAGCAGAGGCTCTGCATGAGCTCTGCTCCGGAGGCGGGCCTAGCCTGGGAGGACTGAAGGAGAGAAGAGAGGAGTGGGAGCAGGAAGGCTCCAGGAACCAAAGGGACCCTAGGGGTACGGGCCATGCAGAAGGCCACCCGTACGCCCGCTGCTACCAGGAGGTAGAGGGATCAGGCCAGATAAGGGGAACCGGTCCCTCAACTAGCGGAGAAACAGCAAGGCTCAACTAGAAACCGGAGGCTGCAGCATTTCATGTACTGCAGGCCAAAGTCCACACCAGCCTCACTAAGAAGGTAGCCACATAGGACCCAGGGGATAGAACACACGTCGCCCGCCAAGGCCCGAGGATACCGGATAGAAGTGTCACTGGGTGTGAGGTGCAGGGAGAAGGCCAGAGAAAGGACACACAGAAGGGGGTCCTGCTAAGTACTCCGGAGCTATCTGGGGGTGGACTGAGCCCCTCACTGAGTACGCACAGCACGGCGGGGGAGATTGCTCTGGTACCTGTAATCTGGACTGCAACAACTGTGAGTAAAGATCTTGGGACTGCATCACACGGACTCTGTGTTCATTACTGACTCCCTGCACTACAACCACCATCATCCATCCACACTGCCCTGAAGCTACACTCTTCCTGTGGGGAGTAATAATACCATTGCTGCAAAACCACCAGCTTCAGAGGACTGTTCCTCAGCGGCGGCCCCTTTGGCCGCACTCCACAGGTGGCGTAGTCGGACATTATAAAACCCATATATGCAAATTACCCTTGGATTGACCGCCCTGGGTCACGGACCGGGTCACCGCCACAGTGACTTCAACCCCCAGCGTCTACCGGCCCGGCTCCGGGTACCCCACGGCCCAGGGGGCGCGTCAACTTCATAGGTCCCTGATCTGAGACCACTCCTGCAGCGTGATTTGCCCCACCTCTGGATCTTGTTGGCCCAGGCTATACGTCAGAACGTATTGCACCAGGGCTTGTCGGTGCTGCCACAGTCGCTGCAACATGTGCAGAGTTGAATTCCACCGTGTCGGCACATCGCATTTCAGCCGGTGAACTGGCAGGCCCAACGACTTCTGTAGAGATGTAAGTCGTTGAGCTGCGGGATGCGAACTGCGGAAGTGAGCACACAGCGACCGTGCCCTCTGCAGAAGGCCATCTAGTCAGGGATAGTGGGCTAAAAATTGCTGGACAACCAGGTTCAACACGTGAGCCATACAAGGCACGTGTGTGTGACACTGCCCCGGCGAAGGGCCGCATCCAGGTTTTCAGCATTGTCGCACACGGCCTTCCCTGGTTGCAGATCCAGTTGGGACAACCATTCATGAAACTGGGTCTCCAGAGCTGACCACAACTCCTCAGCTGTGTGACTCACATTTCCCAGACATTTCAAAGTAAACACCGCCTGATGCCATTGAGCCCTGCTGCCAGCATAGTAAGGAGGTGTGCAGGATTCCTTCTGCGCAGTTAGAAAGTGGGTGGCATTACCAGACAGGCTTTGGGTGCAGGTGGAGGACTGAGAGGAGGTTGAGGAGGCAGAAGCAGTGGAGGAACTTCAAGATAAAGAGGATTGATGCACAACTCGTGGGGATGGCAAGACTTGGACAGCAGCCCCTTGTCCTGCTGTCACCATAGTTACCCAGTGCCCAGTCAGCGACATGTAACGCCCCTGTCCATGCCTACTCGTCCAAGTGTCTGTGGTGAAATGCACCCTGTCACACAGAGTTTCTCAAAGAAGCGGTGATGCTGGGTGCGACGTGCTGGTGTAGCGCAGGCACACCTTCTTTGAGAAGTAGTGCCGACTGGGCATCTGGTACTGGGGCACTGCGACGGACATAAGGTCTCGAAAATCCTCTGTGTCCACCAGGCGGAAAGGCAGCATTTCTGTAGCCAACAGCTTGCAGATGGTGAAATTCAACCTCTTAGCTTTGTCATGGCTAGGAGGAAATGGTCTTTTACTTGTCCACATCTGAGGGACCAAGGGCTGGCTGTTGTTTTTAGACGGGGTTGAGTAGGGTGTCCCCGGCAAACTGCTCGTTTGTGAGGAAGATGCAGGCGGAAAAGTTAGGTTGGTTTGATCCAAAGGTGGTGCTCTCGATGTCGGAGAGCGCTGAACACCAGCTGGTGTTTCCACTTCCAAATGAAATGATGACCTGCCAATCACACTGGCTGTTGCGGGTAAAGAGGTGGCAGGTCTGCGTCCAAAAACATGTGTGACTGCTGTCCCCCCAGTCACAGAGGATGAAGAGGCCGCGGATGCACAAGATGGGGCAGACGGTGGTTGGCTAGGCCGCATTGTAGCACAGTGAGCTTCCCACTGCAACTTATGCTTCATATCCATGTGACGGTTCATGCATGAAGTACTCAAACTATGAATTTTTTGGCCTCTACTTAGCTTTTGGTGACAAATATTACAGATAACACGAGTTGGGTCATCCTTATCGATCTGAAAAAATGCCCAGGCTATACAAGGCTTAGAGCCCATGCGACCTGAAGAGCCACCACGACTTGTGGTCAGAGGCAGAGTTGTGGTTGAGGATGCAGTTGTTGACGTGCTTCCAGTACTCTGTCTCTGTCCAGGAAGGCGCAACCTAACCTCGTCGTCAATAGCATTTGTGACGCCCAGCTGCGCTTGGTATCACAGATCCTAGAAGAGTGCATTGATGGAATCCTCCACAAGAGGCCCCCATAAACATTCATACATTTCCACCTTCCACCTCAGACCAGCAGAGGGAACCCTTAGGGATATAAATAGGGAAGGTGGAGCTAGGCAGTTCAGTTCCTCTGAAGAGTTCCTGCAGTAGAGAAGCCTAAGAGAGGTCAATCTGCAGTGGAGCTCAGTCTAGTCTAGAGAACTCAGTTAATAGTTCAGCAGTGGAGCACGAGGCTCCTCCTAGCTAGATTCAGGGAGCCCAGTTAGAGCTTAAGGTGTGCCGGCGCCATAAGATCGGTGAAGCGCGGCAAGCTGCCGTTAGTGTGTATAGCCTAGTGAGGGCCCGAGTAGGCCGAAGGAGAGTGGAGAGTTAGTACAAAAGAGGCAGAGGAGCTTAACCAGCTCACCCCAAAGCATTTACCGGACACCGGATCTGAGCTTACCGGGATCTCTATGACCCAGTAAGGCATAACCGGAATCCCTGGAGAACTACAAGTCCCAGGATCGCTAAGGTTCTGATACGTAACAGAGCCAGGAGACGCTTAGGCCCCGCATACTGGGAGTGTGAACTCCAAGACAAGGCCCTACCACAAGGTCAGCCAGCGCAGGACAGAGACAAAGTTAGGCCTAGCTCCAGGCAGGTCAGAAACTTACTACGCAGAGGCAAGAAACAGGAGGCCCTACACCCGCTCATTGGGGAGGATCCTGATATGCACCCTTCACCCTACAGTGCTCCGGGATGTGCCTGAATTTCCACCAGTAAAGGGTACTGAAGTGACTACCGTGTCCGTTCCCGTTCTTGCTCTGACCCAGCTGGGTCTCGCCTGTCCTGCATTCCCCCTGCATACGCTTTTCTGAGGCCTAGCTCCACCTGTGGGGAGCTATACCATCGAGCTGCCTTATCACCGGCCTCAGTGAACTGCTGCAGTGCTCGTCCTTCTCACCCAATACCACAGGTGGCGTCACGAACTCTTATAAAATTAACAATTATCCACCCTTTTAAAGAGTGACCCCAGGGTACGGGTCCGAGAGCTGACCACCACGACATCCCAAAGGCCAGGGAAAGGCCCGGGTACCGAGTCATCCCCATCCCCTGGGCTAGTCACATCCTCCTCCACCTCCTCTGTTGACCTCATCGACTGGCTGACTGTGGGTTGACAGTAAGTGGGATCTCCAACCTCGTCATCATCACCCTGTGTGTTCTCACACCCGTCGTCCTCAGAGCCAACCTCTTCCTGCCCTGACCGAAAAGTCAAGTTGTCGCTCCAATCAGGTATTTGAGTCTCATCATCGTCTTCATCATTGTCTCCACCAACAGGAGTTACAGTTTGGGAATGAGGGTCTACATTATGTTCAGAACCTTCTTCATCTGGTCCTGGATCCGACTCCTAAAGATTCTGGGCATCAGTGCAGATCATTTCCTCATCTGGATTAACAGAAGCTCTGGAGCAGACCTTCGTTTCCCAGGCTATAGTATGAGTAAACAGCTGTGCAGACTCAACCATCTGTGTTACCCCATACTCAGACGGGCAGCTGGAGACTTGGGAGCTGTGAGGAAGCAAGTGCGATTGGGGTGACACCTCTGAGGACTGGAGTATTTGTGATGTTGAAGTTGAGGTGGAGGAGAGCCCACTTGAAGGAGCACTTGATATCCGTTGAAGCACCTGCTGTTTTTGTGCCTCATCTGGAATTTGTAGCGATTGGCGTGTCCGTAAGAAAGGGATCGTATCACATTGTCCACGAAAAGAAGTAGACATCTTAGTTTGGCTGGAAGATGGTCTTTCTTCTGCAGATGTTACTCCCCCCCCCCCCCCCCCCCACTGCGGGAGGGGGTCGAACCACCAGCGGACAGGCACCAGTATTGGGAGAGGGGGGCTGGCCGTCAGGGTCCACCGCGGCTCTGGCACAAACCCGGCGACACGGAGGTCGCAGGGGCAGTAACGGATTGGCCGTGTCGGCTTTGCACTCCAGCGTAGTCCCTCTGCCCACTCGCGCCCGTAGCCTCAAAGGGATGCGCAAGCGGCTTTTCTTCCCAGGGCTGTTCCCCGCCCAGCAGGAACGTAGGGGAGCTCAGGTTGGCCTTCCACTGCACTCCCTTACCTCCCTCGCCCTCTTTCCTTCTTCCTTTCTCCATCTAACCCCTCGGCTCTGTGGTGTCCGCTCTCCCTCCAGCTCTCTCCTTCTCACAGGTGGACTACCGCGTGTATTCACACTGTGGCAAATCTTTTGGGCCCAGGCATAAGAAGTTGTTGAGGTAATGGATAATATGTGCCCCCTTAGAAATGTCCATTACAACCCATTCGAGGAAGCAACTAAACGCCTCAAATAGTGAGCAGGATCTGGAGCACCCCATGGGCAAACAGCGATCTATATAGTATGCTCCTTCCCAGAAGCAGCCCAATAGGTGGACACTATTCGGAGGCACAGGTAGTAAGTAAGGATGTACAGTATATACTACTGTACTTGGTTCCGCGTCTATGTTGTCGTTTACTGACCTGCCCCTTGGATATGACAAATGGTGGATTAGTCCAAATGTATTGGGTTCCGTTTTTGGCACAACTCACAACGGGGATACCACTACGTCTTGTAAGGAAAGTGTTCTGAATCAAACCGCCATTCTACCTAAAGATATTTCTTTTTTTAATTTTCTTGTCACGACGTCTGGGTGTTGGTAGGCTGATTTTAGATTTTTACACCAGCCTTTCTTGATTTTAGAAGGGCATGACATGCCTATATCTGTGTCTCCCCCTCCTTTTACTCCTCCACCTCTTTTCTTTTCGCATGACTATATGTACTTGTCACTTTTCCATGTGTTAGTTGTGTCTTCTGAGCAGTTTTTCAGCTTTTGGACACATTTGAAGTGTTTTCTATGTGTTTTCTATGTGTTTTCTATGTGTTTTCTATGTGTTTTTGTTTGCCTGCCATTGGTTTTAACGGTGTTCGAAGGTGTTCGACGAATCGAACTCGAACACTACGGGGGTGGCTCAACACTATTAATAACCCTTTCCCCCAGACAGTAGTCCAGAACAAATGAAGTTTTGCCAAAAGTAAACATTTTAAAAATAATTTTTATTCACTACATAATAAAAACAATGTATTAAAAAATCAGAAAAGCCTGTTTTTTTAATACATTGTTAATTAAATTAATTAAATTAATTAAAGTTTGAAGTGCCATGGTGATTGGTAAATTTGGATTCTCATTTTGTGAATTTCATCCCATTGCTTCTAGTCTTTTTTTGTGCAAATGAGGGTAAAGCTGATTCCTATACAGTGGGACAGCCCTTCAAATATTTGTAGACAGCTATTAAGATTCCTCTTTCTCCTCCCTACAATGTAAGTGGAGCTTGAATCTTTCAACTTTCTTACTCCCTGTGTGGACCTACTGTGCTCGTGTCAGCTGTCAATCCTTTTCTGTTTGTTTTTTCAACTTTCTTACAATACGGCACCTGATTAGGATGTCCGTACGTGGTAGCAGCAGGCTGATTGAGCTGTAACAAAGTTGTCCACATTCAAGATATCTATTTAGTGTAAGTGTTTTGTTGGTTTTAATTCCCCTCCTCCCTCCACAGAAGCGCTTCTTTTCAGCCTTTTTTCTTGCTTTTTTTTGTAAGCCAGTTATGAATCCACCTAAAGGTATGTGCACATGGTCAGTAAACGCTGTGGATTGGACTCAGTGCACTTGCGCTGCGTTCGAACTGCAGCGTTTGACATTAAAAGCAAAGTGGATGGGATTTCTAGAAATCCCACGCCCACTATGCGCTTCCATGCACCTGCGAATCACCCGCGGACACGGACATGCGTTGCGTCTTTCCAGACAGCAGCGTGTCAATTTCTCTTGCGGAGCCACTAGTCTCCGCAACAGAAATTAGATCAATATGTGACGCCCGGGTGGAGGAGAGATAGAGATGTTGACTCGCCTCTCCTTCCCCTTCTCGCTAGCCCACCCTGAGAGTTGGGGTACTCTGATCTGGGCCACTGTGCTTGAGTGGATGTAGTCGCGGCCTAGGCCCGGTCCGTGCCCAGGGTTGTCACATGAAAATAAGGGCTAGGAGGGACGGTGACGGATGACAGTGTTTCGAGTGGTATTTGACTACGCCACCTGTGGGGTCTGGTGATGGCCACCAGCGCTGCAGCAGTCCTCTGAGGCGGGATGTAGTGGCAGCAGGCGATGGTATAACTCCTCACAGGCGGAGCTGGGCCTCAGGGCAGCGAGGACGGATGGAGGGAGTAGTAGTGAGGAAGTTCTGGTGCTGTGCTGTGCGGTGCGGTGCAATAATAAGAGTCCGGAGGCCATAGGGGTAGTCTTCCAGGTCTTTACTCACGGTTTCGTAAGCAGCGGCAAGGCTTCTCCCTGCTCCTCACGGCGCTCTGCGGCCACCAGGACCGGGGGTCCGCCAACCTCCGAGCAGTTCAGGTGCTTAGTCAGGACCCCGCACCAGAGTGTTCCTAGACTTTTAACTAAGTCCTCTCCTGTCCGTGTGTGTAGAAAGGCTGGATCTCCCTCTGGACTATGCACAGATCTTGGGTACGGCGGCAATTCCGTTCCGTCCGTCACCCGACGGGATCCACTGAGCCTTCCGGGCTTTCCTGACTGAGACTTGGAGTTACAGAGTCAAGTATCAGGGGCCGGTACCCCTTTTGCAGCAGGAGCCCCTCTGACCAAGCCAGAATAAAGGTAGTAGGTGGCGTATGCCGCTCTGTTAACTTCCCCCTGGGATCCTTTTGCCTGCGGAGCTTGTCTCCTCTGCTCCCCTCCTGGCCTTCTTAAGCAGGGACCTTGACCGGGTAGAGACAGCCGTTAACTCTTGCCCGCTCCTCGTCTCAAGGCCAGAGCACGAGGACTGTGTCCCCATCAACTGCAGGTTCACACAGAAAGCCACGTTCAGTGATGAAGATCACAATCAAAGACCTTGAACTTAAGATGGCTAACTATTTTATATGAATTTTGTACGTGTAACCTTTAAGTGTGTCCTCCACCCTCACCCACTACTAGGTTCCCCCTATCTTTGGTTCCCCCATCTCCTCTTATCCCAGCTGGGGCAGCACCCAAGTGCAAATACGCCCCCCTACAGGTGGGAGAAGTGTAGTGTTGGATGTAGAGGTGTGGTCCTGACAGCTGCACCATCCTTACCTCGAAGGGAGATACCACAACTCATTAAAGAGATGCAGTACCTCTGTGGTGACCGAACCCTCAAATACAATGTATTGATTGCGGTGAATCTGCATGATTCTATGAACATATGCGGATTTACCTGCGTGCAGCGCTTTGGACGCAGCATAAAGTATGCTGCGTTCAAAGCGCTAACAGTACGGATGGTGTACACATACCCTAACAGTTGCCTTGTCTAATAAGTCTGACATGACTTGTTAGTTACAAACCCATGCTGGCTCTGGTTAATCACTTCATTTTCTTACAGATACTTGCATACATGTTGTTTAATAATTTGTTCAAAGATCTTTCCTGGTATAGAAGTAAGGCTCATAGACCTATAGTTCCCTGGGTCCATGTTCTTTCCTGTTTTGAAGATAGGGACAACATTCGCTCTCATCCAGTCTACTAGGACTTCGACAGTTCTCCAAGAATTTTCAAAGATTATGAACTCATATCTGGTGGAGTATTTTGCCTTTAAGCAGTTGTGTGTATTCTTGAACCCATATCTGGTGGAGTATTTTGTCTTTAAGCAGCTGTGTGTATTCTTGAACTCATATCTGGTGGAGTATTTTGATTTAAGCAGCTGTGTGTATTCTTGAACCCATATCTGTGGGAGTATTTTGCCTTTAAGCAGCTGTGTGTATTCTTGAACCCATATCTGTGGGAGTATTTTGCTTTTAAGCAGCTGTGTGTATTCTTGAACACATCTGGGTGAGTATTTTGCCTTTAAGCAGTTGTATGTATTCTTGAACCCATATCTGTGGGAGTATTTTGCTTTTAAGCAGCTGTGTGTATTCTTGAACCCATATCTGTGGGAGTATTTTGCCTTTAAGCAGCTGTGTGTATACTTGAACCCATATCTGTAGGAGTATTTTGCCTTTAAGCAGTTGTATGTATTCTTGAACCCATATCTGTGGGATTATTTTTCTTTTAAGCAGCTGTGTTTATTCTTGAACCCATATCTGTGGGAATATTTTGCCTTTAAGCAGCTGTGTGTATTCTTGAACACATATCTGTGGGAGTATTTTGCCTTTAAGCATCTGTGTGTATTCTTGAACCCATATCTGGTGGAGTATTTTCCCTTTAAGCAGCTGTGTGTATTCTTGAACCCATATCTATGGGAGTATTTTGCCTTTAAGCAGCTGTGTGTAATCTTGAACACATATCTGGTGGAGTATTTTAACTTTAAGCAGCTGTGTGTATTCTTGAACCCATATCTGTGGGAGTATTTTGCCTTTAAGCAGCTGTGTGTATTCTTGAACCCATATCTGATGGAGTATTTTGCCTTTAAGCAGCTGTGTGTATTCTTGAACACATATCTGATGGAGTATTTTGCCTTTAAGCAGCTGTGTGTATTCTTGAACACATATCTGTGGTAGTATTTTGCTTTTAATCAGCTGTGTGTATTCTTGAACCCATATCTGATGGAGTATTTTGCTTTTAAGCAGTTGTGTGTATTCTTAAACCCATGTCTGGTGGAGTATTTTGCTTTTAAGCAGTTGTGTGTATTCTTGAACACGTATCTGTGGGAGTATTTTGCTTTTAAGCAGCTGTGTGTATTCTTGAACCCATATCTGTAGGAGTATTTTACCTTTAAGCAGCTGTGTGTATTCTTGAACCCATATCTGTGGGAGTACTTTGCTTTTAAGCAGCTTTGTGTATTCTTGAACCCATATCTGGTGGAGTATTTTGCTTTTAAGCAGCTGTGTGTATTCTTGAACCAATATCTGTAGGCGTATTTTGTCTTTAAGCAGCTGTGTGTATTCTTGAACCCATATCTGTGGGAGTATTTTGTCTTTAAGCAGTTGTGTGAATTCTTGAACCCATATCTGGTGGAGTATTTTGCTTTTAAGCAGTTGTGTGTATTCTTGAACTCATATCTGGTGGAGTATTTTGTCTTTAAGCAGTTGTGTGTATTCTTGAACCCATATATAGTGGAGTATTTTGCTTTTAAGCAGTTGTGTGTATTCTTGAACCCATATCTGTGGGAGTATTTTGCTTTTAAGCAGCTTTGTGTATTCTTGAACCCATATCTGGTGGAGTATTTTGCTTTTAATCAGTTGTGTGTATTCTTGAACACATGTCTGTGGGAGTATTTTGCTTTTAAGCAGTTGTGTGTATTCTTGAACCCATATCTGGTGGAGTATTTTGCTTTTAAGCAGCTGTGTGTATTCTTGAACCCATATCTGTAGGAGTATTTTGTCTTTAAGCAGTTGTGTGTATTCTTGAACCCATATCTGGTGGAGTATTTTGCTTGTAAGCAGCTTTGTGTATTCTCGAACCCATATCTGGTGGAGTATTTTGCCTTTAAGCAGCTGTGT